>NW_016107623.1:1790763-1801339 GCF_001604975.1 Cebus imitator
TAAACAATTTTGAAGCAATAGTGACTGCAAACTTCCCAAATTGAATAATAGGCATCAAACTACAGATCCAGGAAACTGAGAGAACAAAAATCTGACAACATATTGAAACAACCATATCCAGACATATTATATTCAAACTGCAGGAAATCAAAGACAATGGGATAATCTTGAAAGAAGCCAGAGGAAGGAAAAAATAAACACCTTACCAACAGAGGTGCAAAAATAAGAGTTTTAGGACTTTTATTTTCAGAAATAATGCAAGCAAGAAAAGAGTAGACATTTGAAGTAGTGAAAGGAAATGTTTACCAATTTAGAATGCTATGTTCAGCAAAATCATTCTTCAAGTCTGAGATAAGTAAATACTTTCACAAACTAATATTGAGAGAATACTTTGTCATAGACCTGACTTAAGATAAATATTGAAAGAAATTCTTGAAAAAAAAAAAAAGAAGTAATATAGTTGGAAATGTGGATCTACATAAAGAAATGAAGAGGATAAGAGAATAAATAAATGAAAATAAAATATTTTATTACTCCTAATATTATCTAAGAGATGGTTATAGCTTATGAATAAGGGAAATAAATAACAATAATGTTATAAGAAATGAGCGGTCATATCCAACCGTCTGCTATAAAATACACCTTGGCAAATTTAAAGTGTAGAAATCCTATAAAAGATGCTTTCTGACAAGAACATGATTAAAGCAGAAATTATTAACTAAAAAATAGCTGAATAAGCCCAAAATTTTGAAGATTTAAGTACTCACTTCTAAATAGCACATAAATAGAAAAAAAAAACTAAATAATTATGAAAATGTAACCTCTCAAAATTCATGGGATGCAGGAAAAGCAGTTAGTATAGGGAAATTGGTAGCATTGAGGGCATATGTTAAGAAATAAAAAATACCTAAAGTCAATAATTTAAGATCTCACCATAGCTAACTAGAAAAAGGAGAGCAAATAAAATTCAAAGCAATCAGAAGAGAAATTAATTTAAAAATTACAGTAGAAATCAATAAAGTTAAAAACACAAAAACAATAGAGAATAATATACAAACCAAAAGTTTACTCTTTAAAAAGATCAATAAAGCTGAAAACATGAAATCAATGGAGAAAAACACAGAAAACTAAATGTTTATTCCTGGAAAAGATCAATAAATTGATAAAACTCCCAAGAGGCAATCTAATTAAAAAGGAGATAAGACTCAAGTTACTAATATCAGAAATAAAAGAGGGGCTATTTTTCCTGATCCCACGAACACTAAAAGCTCAAAATATCAATATTAGGAGAGCAATATTCTTCTTAAATTGTAATAGATCATTTGAATAGACAAATATCTATTTACAAAATTAGATCAATATGTGAGAACCTCTAAAACAGGAATGATCAGGCTCCAATAACTTTACTGGTGAGTTCTAGAAAACATTTTTAAAACTTATGCCAGTTTTCTACAATATCTTCTAGAAAATAGAAGCAGTGGATAGGAATACCACCTATCTGAATCTATGAACCCAACATAACTGTAATACCAAAACCAGACACAGACATGAAGAAAAAATTTTTAAAAAACTATAGACCAATCTCTCTCAGGAGCACGTATGCAAAATTTTTCAACACACTATTAGCAAATTAAATTCAACATTATATAAAAAGATTATATATCATGACCATATGGGATTTACTTCACATTTGCAAGGCTCAGCATTCAAAAATCATATGACCATATAAATAGAGGCAGAAAAATTATCTGATGAAACATATATGTTTCATTTATGTTGCTCGATAAAAATTCCTAGCAAACTAGGAGTAAAGGAGGAACTTTCTTAATTTCAAAAAGAAAAATCTTATAAAAAGAACTACAGCTAGCATTATATGATATATGTTAATAATATGGGAAATGGCAAACTATAGAGAGAAGTATTGAGGGTATATGAAAACTTTATACTTAGAGTGTATTTACAATAAATTTTTCTGTAAACCTAAAAAAGTACATCTTTATAAATAAAGTCTTCAATTTAAAAATAACACACTTCAAAAGATAAAAACATGAAGTACAGATATGTGCTATAATATGAATGGCCCTTGAAAAATTATGTTAAATGTAGGAAACAAGGCATATATTATATAATTTCATTAAATGAAATGAATAGAGTAGGCCAATCCATAGAGAATGAAGGTAGAGTAATGTTTATCAAGAGCTGTGGTCAGAGTACTGAAAAGTGACTGCTAATGTTTTTTGGGGGAATGTTGATGAAAATATTCTAAGATTAGGTATAAGTGATGGTTGTACAACTCTCTTAATGCACTGAAAATCATTGAATTGTCCTCTTTAAAAGATGGACTTAATTGCAAATGAATTATATCTCAATATAGCTGTTATTATGAAAGAGAAAGAGATAGAGAGACAGAAAAACAGAAAATCTTCCATATACATATAACAGTTTTTTTTCTCACATAGCAACAAGGATTCAATGACTTTCATAAAAACATGCCAACTTTGCTTCATATATTACTATACACAAAACTTAATTTTAAGTCAACAATTTTTAAATAATTGCCTTTAGACATTTGAATATATGTGCTACCTGTGTTGAGCTTTGTTACCATAAAATATAATTTATCTACAAAAACTTGATAATCTATCTATATCTATAAAAACCTGCTAAGAAGGACGTTTAAAAGGTTCTCTTCAAATCTATTAGTGCAATAGTGCATTAATACAAAAACAACTCAATTGACAATGTTTTCATATATCATGCAATAATTTTATGAATCTATGTGTAACTGGCAGAATAATGGCCCCTAAAGATGTTCATTCTTTTCTTTTCTTTTCTTTCTTTCTTTCTTTATTTACTGAGACAAATTTTTCGCTCTGCCGCCCAGGCTGAAGTCAGTGGCCGATATCGGCTCACTACAACTTCTGGTCCTAGGTTCAAGTGATTCCCCTGCCTCAGCTTCCTGAGTAGCTGGGACTACTGGTGAACGCTGCCACGCCCAGCTAATTTTTTCTATTTTAATAGAGAGGGTGTTTCACCATGTTGCCCAGGCTGGTCTCGAGCTTCTGAGCTCAGGTATTCCGCCCACTTCAGCCTCCCAAAATGCTGGGATTACAGTCGTTAGTCACCGGGACTCATAGATGTTCAGTTCTTAATCTCCAGAACTGGTGAATATCTTATATGGCAAAAGGAAGTTTATTATAAAGTAAAAATTTTACATGGGAAGTTTAACCAGGAATATTTCTTATCCCATTGAGTCTAATATAAAAACAAAAATCCTTATAAGTGAGAAATTGAACCAAGAGAGTCAGAGTGAGAGAAGGAAATGTGATAAAGTCAGCAGAAGTCAGAGTGCTGCAATTGTGAGCATTAAAGATGGAGGAGAGGTCACAAGTCACCATTCTGGAGATGACCTAAGGAAGCTAGAATGATCAAGGAAGCTGATTGTCCTCTAGAACTGCCAGGAGAAATATTCCCATGCTAACACCTTGCTTTTAACCCAGTGAGACCCATGTAGGATTTCTAACCTCAAGAACTACTCAGTAATAAATTTGTGTTGTGTTAAGCCAGTAAATCTGTGGTAATTTTTATATTAGCAATAGAAAACATACATTTGAATAAATATAAAGACATATATCTGAGGTGAATTCATTTTAGTTTTATGTACTAGAAAAGGCGTTATCTAGCTTTATAAACTATTATATTTTTAGATTAATAACTTTTTACATCTTCATATTTGCACATTTCAATTCAGGATCAGGAAGCCACACACAAAAATGCATTTATCTTTTTTTTTTTTTTGAGACTGAGTCTCACTCTGTCTTCCAGGTGGTAGTTCAGTGGTGCAATCTCGACTCACTGCAACCTCTGCCTCTTGGGTTCAAATGATTCTTCTGCCTCAGCTTCCCAAATATCTGGGATTACAGATCTGCACCACCACATGCCCCCTAATTTTTTGCATTTTTAGTAAAGATGGAGTTTCACAATGCTGATCAGGCTGGTCTCGAACTTCTTGCATCTAGGGATTCACCCACCTCAACCTCCCACAATGCTGGAATTACACATGTGAGCAACTACACCTGGCCAAAAAAAAAAAGTGCATTTATCTTGAACTTTGATTTCTAATATTTATTAGTTTGCCCTAAAACTGCTATGAAGAAATATTTGAAACTGGCTAATTTATAAAGAAAAGAGTTTTAATTCACTTACAATTCTGCATTGCTGGGGGAGGCCTCAGGAAACTTAAAATCTTGGCAGAAGGCAAAAAAGAAACAGGCACGTTTTTCACAGAGCAGCAGGAAGGAGAAGAGCTAAGCAAACAGTAAAGAGCCCCTTATAAAACCATCAGATCTCATAATTCATTCACTATCACGAGAACAGCATGGGGGAGACTATCCCATGAACCAATTACCTCCACCTGGTCCCATCCCTGACACCTGGGATTACTACAATTGAAGGTGAGACACAGAGCCAAACCATATCACAGCATAATTTTCCCAATACTCCTTCATTATTTCATGGGATTTTTTTAGAGTATCATCTACAGTATCTACAATTTTAATTCCTAAATCAAATTATCTTGTAGAAATAGGTAGTTATAAATATTAAAAAATAAAGATTAAAAAGTTTCAAATGGGCAATAATATGTAATTAATTTAATACTGTGTATTAGGTGAGAGAGAAGGAGTAAAATTTTTCAGGATTTGGTTGTAGAAAATATTTTAGATGTTTTAAAATTTAACTTACACTTTGGTATGAAAAATCATAGCTTTATTTCTCCATAATAAAATTCAACTTAGTTCAAAATTTTTCATTTACACTGAAGTCAGAAAACAACAACAAAGAAAAAAAAAAAAAAAAAAAAAAAAAAAAAAAAAAAAAAAAAAAAAAAAAAAAAAAAAAAAAAAAAAAAAACACCTCAAACCTGGTAGGTAAAGGTAACTTTCAGTCAATTCAAGACTTATGCTGAGACAAAATCATGGTTCTTCTTTGTTACTTATTTAATAATTTCTCCGGGTATTTGCAGTAAAGGAAGAGAACTACTAATCATCTTGCCATCAGGGGAGTGGCTTCTGTGCTTGAAAGTAAATATGGTTTCTCCTGACTAGTCTGAAATATATAACTAATCTCCATTATTTCTGCTGTAATTTACCAGGCAGTGTGACTTGTAGTCATTTCTCAATGGCCACTCAGGGGAGTTCAGAGTCAATCCACCTGATCACTTGGCTCCATCATTTTTTTTTTTTCCATCTAGAGTCTGGCTTTGGTTATTTATCTCACAGCCTTTCCTGTCCTCCCTTCAACCAAAGTCATCGTTTCCCTCCGACAAGCACACTGTTTTATATTCCTCAATTCTTAACTTCCTTTCTGGTACTAACAGAGAATGGTTGGTAATAAGAATGAATTTTTCACAGCCTCAAGGAAGTGGTGGCGGGCGCATGTCACTAGAATTATAGGTACATGTGCAAAAGGTAAAGACATTTCTGTGTTTTGTGTGTCTGCCCCAGGACCTCTGGCTCGTCGGAAGTAAACTGTTTCTTTATTCTCTTGCATTGTCCATATCACTAGATTTTTGTTTTTGTTTTGTTTTAAATCTTTACGGCCTAAATTAGCCACATTGTATTTTAAACGATTTTTTTGAAATTAAAAATAGAAAACAAAACAAACACAAACTCTTTTTTTCCTGAGCCAAATGTTTTTAAGAATAATTGCTTCAATGAAGTACTTAGCAAAGGCGAATTTCAAACATGAAACTGTTCTTGCAGCTTGAAATTGATTCAATTGACGGAGTTAAGGAACAATTTAAAGAAATAAAAATAGTATGAACTAAAACACAGCAATTAATATTTCAAGACCAATATCTTAATAGAGGCAGAAATAATAAAGCTAAGGGATATATTTCTTTGGGAAAGAACACAAGTAGCTTGTTTTGACAAAAGCTTACAATATTGGATAGCTTGCTCCGTACAGCATTTTGTTTTAGTCATATTACTGTACTATAGCATGAAGGTGTAAAGTCTTAGTTCTAGAGACAGTATTTTTAAATCTGGGCTTGTTCGTCTGTTAGCTATATGACTGTGCAAGATAATTATCCTAAGTCTCAGTTTTTTTATCCAAGTAAAAGGATGACATTAGTGCTTGTAGGATTATTGTATGAAACTAAGAAATCTATGTAAATATACTTGTAAGATTATCACACCTGATGAGCTATTGTTATTACTAATATTACTATTGGTATATTTGAAGTCATAGGATCACTGTACAATTCCAAATATGAGGATTATGTTTATGCATGGATACCTGCATAAAACTGTGTCGAAAAAGCTTTCCATTATTTTGTATAATGTTTCCAATCATCCTACTACTTATAGGTTCTGTAGCAATCTTAATGCAAGAAAAGAAAGTTATCTGAACAAAACTGAACATAGTGTACCAAGTCCTGTACAGAGGAATAGAAGAACATAGTTTCTGACCTTTGTGAGTTTTACATTCAAAAGCAACATGATAGTAACATTTATTAACATTTCTCTTATGGTTCAAATAAGTAGCTTGTTTAACCATGCATAAAAATAATCTTCCATTTAAAATGACAATTTATTTCTAAACTTTTTGAGCTATTTGACAACCAGCTTCAAAAATTTAAGGATATAATAAACTGTAAAACATTTTTTTAAAGGGTGGTTTCTTGAAAATATTAGCAATGAGTAAAATAAACCAAAGTAGGTGATATAATTTTTCAAACGTGGCAGGGAGACATAACTTATGGTAAATAATTATTTCATAATTCATCTTTTTGTTTTTTCAATGTTTCATACTTTATGTCATTTATTTTTCTCTACTAAGAAGAAAAAATAATGCAGTAAATTACATAAGGAATATTATATTTTAGATAAAAAAGAAATACATATAATTTTCATATAATTTGAGAAGTTATTTGTGCAAGGTAGATTTGAACAGGAAGTCAGGAAGAGAAAATAATTAGAACAGATACACTATCTACTCTTTAAGATTTACAATGTTTCTTAATAGAAGACATACAACATTTGAATTTTATTACCATATATTTTATTATGTTTTTGAAAATGTGTAGTAATCACTTGCTTTTTTTGGAATATTAGTGTCTATTTTGAACTTGAAACTTATTCACTAATATAACATTTTATACTTTATTTCTAATTCCAGCTTTATATTTTGTTCACAAAAAAAGCCTATATTCCTTTCATAAATACAACTCTGTCATAAAGTTTCTATAAATAAGTTCGAGTTCAGTAACTTCTATTGTCTAGTTAGTAATTACTTAGATAATATATATTTTTCTCTCTTTTTGGTACAAGTGCAGTTTTCTTACATGTGTACATTGCGTAGTGGTGAAGTCTGAGCTTTTTGTGTAATCATCACTCAAATAGTGTACACTGTACCCATTCGGTAATTTCTCATCTCTCACCCTCCTACCACCCTTTCCTTGTGTTCAATTCCTGTTATTCCACTCTGTATGTCTATGTATATGTTTCATTTAGTTCTTACACATAAGTAAGAATATTTGGCTTTTTGATTCTGAGTTGTTACACTTCAGATAATGGATTCCAGTTACATCAATGTTGCTGCCAAAAACATGATTCTATTCTTTTTAAGGCTGAATACATTTCATTGTGTATATATATATCACAATTTATTTATCTACTTATTTGCTGGGAGACTTTTAAACTGATTCCACATCTATGCTATTATTGTGAATAATGGTGCTATAAACATACAAATGAGGGTATATTTTTATATACATATTTTACTATATTTTATCCCTATTTTTAATGCATATTCTCAGCTTTTTGCTAGAGGCCATTGCAAAGTTTGTCAAATACATCCTTGAGTGACTTTAATGTATCTAGAAAATAAACCAAAATCATGGGACATGCTTTCCTGCCTCTGTTTTTATTTGTTGTTCTCCTTTGCCACCTCTCTGTTTCTGTGCCCTTATGTCTTTTCTAAGCACTATTATATTCACTGTTTTTTGAGTTGAGGGTACTAACTGCTATTAAGACTTTGTTTTAAGTAGATGTAACCCTCTTTCACTTGGCACTCTTCCAACCAGGAGTAGGTATATGATTAGCCTTTGACAAAAAACATGTGAGAACATTCATAAAGACTGATTCCAGAAAATGCCTTAAAAGGATGTCACATGCCTCTAATGGTTTTCTTTATTCTTTACATCATCAAGAGCACTCTCAGATAGCCCACAAGATAGCAAAATTATATATTTTCTTAAGGAATGGTAAAGGAACAGAACAGAATAAGAGTTTTTGGATGACATAATGGAAAAAAATAATAATTCTTACACTAGAGTATCTAGCAGGTAGGACATTTATGTGATGTAAATCTATGTTTTCTAAGCTGCAGTTGAGTAAATTGTAACAACTTTTTTAGACCACCTCTACTTTCAGTTTTCCACTTTCCCTGCCATCTCTAAAGAACCCCTGTCCAAACACTGTTTCAGGCCTTCGTGGGCACTGTCACTACATCTGCTGAGCACTTGTGAATAACCCTGTATTCATAGGGACGACTGCCTATTCTGCTAAGCACCGTCCTTTATTGTTAACTTTGTGCTTAAGAATTTCCCCACTGGTTGCCATACACGTGGGTAACTGATGCCCTGAAACCTTCAATTTTCTGAACAACTTCCATAGTAAAATAAAGGTATGGCCACCTTCTACTTTATAATATTTTTAACATTGTGGTCTATCAATAAATCACCACTTTGCTTCTCAGGATCATATAGGAATTCGCAATTAAATGGTCATTTTAGATTTTATTTTCTCCTTTGCATTAAAACGTAAATCTTTGGGAGGCAGAGACAAATCAAAATCACGAAATAGTCAGAATTATTCCTTTATTCTTACGATTAGCATCTCATGATTGAATTTTGCTCTTCATGTTCAGTGTATTAGTCTGTTCTTGTGCCACTCTAAAGAACTGTCTGAGACTGGATAATTTATAAAGGAATGATGTTTAATTGACTCACAGATATGCATTGCTGGGGAGGACTCAGGAAATTTACAATTATGGTATAAGGCAAAAGAGACGTAGGCGCAGGGCATCAGGATGATGAAGTGGTGAGCAGAGAAGGAAGAGTCTCTTACAAAACCATCCGAGCTCCTGAGAACTCACTCAGTATCATGGGGAAAGCATGGAGAAAGCCTTCCCCATGATCAAATTTCCTCAACCTGGTCTCTCCCTAGACACATGGGGATTGTAGGGATTACAATTTAAGATGAGATCTGGGTGGGGACACAAAGCCTAACAATATTATTCCCCCTCTGGTCCCTCCCAAATCTCATGTCCCTTTCACATTTCAAAACCAATCATACCTTCCCCACAGTCCGCCAAACTGTTAATTAATTACAGCATTAACTCAAAAGTCCAAGTCCAAAGTTTCATCTAAGATAAAGCAAGTCCCTTCCACCTACAAAATCAAAAGCAAGCTAGTTACTTCCTAGAAACAATGGGGGTATAGGCAATGGGTAAATACATTCATTCAAAATGGGAGAAATTGGCTTAAACAAAGGGGTTACAGGCTGCATGCAAGTCTGAAATCAAGCAGGGCACTCAACTCTTGAAGCTCTGAAATAATCTCCTTTGATCCTATGTCTTACATACAGGTCACACTGTTCCCATGGTCTTGGGCAGCTCCACCCCTGTGACTTTGCAGGGCACAGCCAACATCCAAACTGCTTTCAAGAGGAAATGTTTAGTGTCTGTGGCTTTTCCAGGTGTATGATATAAGATGTCGGTGGATCTACCATTCTGGGGCCTGGAAAACTGTGGCCCTCTCCTCATAGTTCTACTAGGCAGTGCCCAAGTGGGGACTGTGTGTGGGAGCTGTGACCTCACATTTCTTTTCTGCACTGCCCTAGCAGAAGTTCTCCACAAGGGCACCACCTCTCCAGCAGAATTCTGCCTAGACATACAGCATTTCCATACATCCTCTGAAATCTAGGCAGAGGTTCCCAAATCTCAATTCTTGATTTCTGTGCACCTGCAGGCCAAACACCATGCGGAAGAAACCAAGGCTTGGAGCCTTGTAAACCCTCTGAAGCTATGGCTTGAGCTGGAGGATGCAGGGTACCAAGTCCTCAGACTGTATAAAGTAGCAAGGCCCTTGGCCTAGCCCATGAAAACATTTTTTCTTTTCTTTTCTAGGCCTATGGGCGCCTGATGGGAGGAGCTGCCATGAAGACCTGTGGTATGCCCTGAAGACATTTTTCCCATTTTCTTGGCAATTAACACTTGGCTCCACATTATTTATGCAAATTTCTGCAGCCAGCTTGAATTTTTCCTCAAAAAATGCTTAATTTCTTTTCTATCGCATCTTCATCCTGCAAATTTTCTAAACTTTTATGTTCTACTTTCCTCTTAAATAAGTTTCAATTCCAAACCATATTTTTGTAAATATATAAAACTGAATGGGCCGGGCGTGGTGGCTCAAGCCTGTAATCCCAGCACTTTGGGAGGCCGAGGCGGGTGGATCACGAGGTCAAGAGATCGAGACCATCCTGGTCAACATGGTGAAACCCCGTCTCTACTA
>NW_016107623.1:1802844-1804621 GCF_001604975.1 Cebus imitator
AAAAAAAAAAGGTAAGGATTCCTACTAAGTAAATAGTTTTATTATTCAGAACATTTATTTCTTTAAATAATGCAGCTTAATGATAGTAACTAAATGGCTCTTACTTCACATGTAAGATAACCTATAGGAAGGTTCAGCCAGCTGATAAATAATTTATCGAAATTATGCACCGAGGCGTAAGAAAAATAACCATGGTTCACATCTGTGAACCCACTGGATCCACTGTGAGATGGGATCAAGCCAGGACTATGTTATCCCCTGGCATTCATAAACCCCAACTAGAGCAATGGAAATGATGGCATAACTGAGATCCTTGTCTTAATGTCTACATAAACACTTTATTTTGTAACTCTGTTTGTCTGGCTATATCTCTGTCCCCTGTGACTTTTATATTTAGATGTCACATCCAATTCTTTTGTTCAGAAAAGATTCAGGGGTATAATTACTGTATAGACTTGTGGTGACATCACAGAACATTTCCTTAAGGTGACAGAGTGCTATTTAATTAGTGGGTACTGGGTCTGTGTATTATATTACATCTAGAACAAAGGTTAAAAAAAATCATGATTTTTTATTTCAGCAGATATCAGACTTCTGAAATCCAGATGTAAGAATTTTTTTCATGCTATAGAAGCAATTCCTGTTACATTCTACACATCTTGTACCTAAAAACATCGCATGTATCTGTGGATCAAGGCACTTTAAATGGCCTTAAATGGCCTTGCTATATGTTATGGTAATTTCCTCATTTTTTTCTAACAGCTAACTGCTCCCATGTAGTTTCCATTTTTCTAAGATACTATTTACACCATAGAAACTGGATATCCTAGTTTGAGGGCAGCATCACCTTCTGTCAATTCCAGCTTATAAAAAAGGTCACAGGACACCACTAAATCTTTTATTAATACCTTTGTCCACATCACCAGTGAATTTTTTATTGCCATAGTGGTAAAAACAATTGCAAAATTTAGTAAGATTTGAGAGACCTAAGAGCACTATTTAAAAACTGAGAGTATTTATATGTAACAAAACAAAACATGTAAACAAACTTGGGTGGGAGTGTTTTAAATACAGGGATAGATTTAAAGACACTTACAGTGTTTGTAATATTGGGATTTCTTCTCTACGAATATGGAATGTATTGCAACCATGTATTTTCTTTTTTTTATATTATACTTTAAGTTATGGGGTACATGTGCAGATCATGCAGGATTGTTATATAGGTACACGCATGCCATGGTGGTTTGCTGCATCCATCCCCCTGTCATCTACATTAGGTATTTCTCTTAATGCTATGCCTCCCCAATCGCCCCACCCCTCCCCTAGCTCCCCCACCCCGCAACAGGCCCCAGTGTGTGATGGTCTGAATTTTTTTTAATGTCTCCTATTAACCTTTATAATTTTATTCCTAGAGAATTTGCATTTTCTAGCACCAGAGAATAATTTTTCTTTAATTTTTCTCCTATCTTCCTTTTTTTTTTCTACATCCTTTTCAAAATTTATTTGTTTACATGTTTTGAGGCCAGGTGTGGTGGCTCATGCCTGTAATCTCAGCACTTTGGAAGGCCAAGGAGGGCGGATCACCTGAGGTTAGGAGTTCAAGACCAGCCTGACCAATATGGTGAAACCCTGTCACTACTAGAAATACAAAAAATAGTTGGGTGTGCTGGCAGGAGCCTGTAGTCCCAGCTACTCAGGAGGCTGAGACAGGAGAATTGCTTGTACCTGGGAAGCAGAGGTTGCACTGAGCTGAGATCGTGCCACCCCTGGGTGACAG
>NW_016107623.1:1805611-1848482 GCF_001604975.1 Cebus imitator
TGAGATGGAGTCTTGTATTATTGCCAGACTGGAGTACAGTGGCACAGTCTTGGCTCACTGCAACTTCTGCCTCCGGGTTCAAATGATTCTCCTGTCTCAGCCTCCTGAGTAGCTGGTATTACAGGTGCACCCCACCACGCCTGGCTAATTTTTGTATTTTGTTGTAGAGACAGGGTTTTACCATGTTGGTCAGGCTGGTCTCAAACTCCTGAACTTGTGATCCTCCTGCCTCAGTCTCCCAAAGTGCTAAGATTACATGCATAAGTCACCATGCCCAGACAGGCATGAAATTTTTACATTAACTCAGAAAACATTAATCAGTTGTCTAATAAGTGCTAGTAAGTATTATGTATTACAAAACTGAATAAGATCCTGTTCAACCTCCATGAACTTCTAAGAACACCAAATATTTAAAAACTACAATAAAATGTGGCATATAAAATAATAGGAATTGTTCTGTGTGCCAACTGGAATATATTAAAGCATTAAGAAACATTTAGTATAGAAGATCAAAATTTGTTACCTTGTACTTTGTTTATTTCCCAAGTACTTCCTTTATTTTTATCACTAAAATCCATGAGATTTTATAGGCTTTACATAACTAAAGTCATTTCTAAGGGATTTCCTTCTGTCCCAAGTGCTCATGTTTAGGACAGAAAAGATATGGAGTATTGTAGAAAATTCTAGATAAAGCAGTTTTTACAATATTAGACACAAAATATATTGTTCAAATTCCCCTTCAAGAAAAGATTTGCTGCCTTTTGGCTGTGGAGTGTTCAGGCAGCAGACAGACAGCCTGTAGCTGTCAACTCCTTCAGGATTCACCTAAGATTAGCCCACGTATAGTGACCGAGGCAGGGGTATAAAGGCAAAGTCATCCTCACCCAATTTGAGACACTATAACAGACAATAATTGTTCCTAAACCCTCTGCTGGTTTCCCAGAGTTTGTCCTGTCTACATGACAGTCAGACTTTTTTCAATACCTGATCCCAATTCTTCCCCCTTCCTTTTACATGTGTTTACCTCTAAAGACTATCCTGAAACCATGCTCTATCCCAAAACTAGCTTCCAAAGAACCCAGGGTGCAACACTACTATTTGCGCAAACAGGAAGAAGTATAGTATGGTGAAAAGACTGTAGAGTTGGAGGCATATATATGCTTTTCCTTTATATCCAAAGTGCATTTTTTCAGGTGATTAAAACTTCCTGAAAGTGCTGTTTTCAGACTTAGAGTTACAATAGAATAAGATAAATATAAAGTGTAAGACAAAGTGCATATTAGACTCTTTTTGCATTGCTGTAAAGAAATACCTGACACTGTTTAACTTATAAAGGAAGGAGATGTCATTGGCTCACAGCTCTTCAGGCTTTACAGAAAGCATGTCACTGACATCTGGCCAGCTTCTTGGGAGGCCTCAGGAAGCTTACAATTATGTTGGAAGGTGAAGGGGAAATAGGCATGTCACATGGTGAAAGTGGGGAGAGAGAGAGTGAATGGGGAGAAAATGCCGCAAACTTTTAAAGGACCAGATATCCTGTGAATTCAGAGTAAGAGTTCACTTATCACCAAGGAGATGGCCCAAGGCATTCATAAGTGATTCACCCACATTGATACAGACAGGAGACAGGGAAATACTGGGTAGAAGAGGGCGGTTCCCCAGAAATGACCCCATTCTCAAGCTTGGAGATTCGTGGCCCTAAATAGAGACAGACATTCTTGTTTTTGCACCCCAAAAGTTGCCTTTTGGTCTGCCATGCCCCCCTATGCTGTACCCATATAAACCTCAAACCCGAAGCTCTAGAAGCAGAGATAAGCAGACGAACGGTGGAACAATGTGAAAGAGAAAGAGAGAAGAGGAGGAATGTCTGAGCCCCAAGAGGAGTTCTGCTAGGGATGTTCAAAGAGGGTTTCTGCTGCTGGAAGGCCAGACTCCATGGGAAGATCATCTTCCCACTCTATCCCCACTTCTGGATCCTCATCCATCCCGCTGAGAGCAGCATCCACCTTTCAACAAAACTTCCTCATTCATTTGAGTCCCTGTGTGACCCAGTTCTCCCAGAAGGCTGGACAAGAGGTTGGGATACAGAAAGTGGTAACACTGGCCCTCTGCCCTTGCAAAATAAGGCAGAGGGTACACTGAGCTGGGTAACACTCAAGCTGTCTGCGAATGGCAAGGCTCAAAGAGCACACTGTAACACACGCACACTTAGGCTCCTGTACCTGCCTATCTGTGTGCTACACCTCCCCTCAGGGGTTTTGTAATATTGGGGTTTAGCGTGCCCTTAGCTCCCGTGAGAGGTTGTTTCTCCAGGTTCATGGTTTTCTGCCCTTGCAAGAATGACAGAGGGGACCAGCAGTGCACAGTAAATGCTGGACTTAAAAGTGTTTGTAGAAAGTGATTTATTTAGAGAGAGAAACAGGAGGAGAGAAAAAGAAACAGCTAATTCTCACACTGAGTGAGAGAATTCAGAAAGATGGAATTCAGGGGAGGAAAGCAGCTTCCACACTGGGTGGAAAGGAATAGACACAGATGGAGTTTAGGAGGAGAAGACAGGCTTCCACAAGAGAGTGTGGAAGGGGACCCCAGAGAGGAAATCCAGGAGAGAGAAAGACGGCTTCCACGAGAGTGTTTGTGGAAGGGGACCCAAACATGGAGTCCGAAGGGGTGTGGATGACTTTTAACCTGGGAGGAACCCTTACCTTTTCCAAGACCCCTGGCCAATGAAAGGAGTTCCTTAGAACTTCCACTGTAGTGATTGACTGTTAGTTTCTTCCCGTGCCTGTGAAATTTAAACATAAACCATTAAATCCGCTGGATGGAGAGAGACGGGAGGGGAGCATGGCGCTGGGAAATTCTTGCTCTTAAAACTCCACCCCCTTGTGGACCCTGGAAAGAGAACACTTTCCCTCATCCCTCCCTTTGAACAGGAAAGCCCAACTTATACTGGAACATGGGCATTGATTTTCTTTAACTACTTTCTGTTGAAATGGGGCGTAGAAGGGGCCCTGTAGTTGATGTTTTTTTTCCAGAGGGAAGCCTTTTAGGGGTGCAGGTTGATTTAGAGGTTCACAATAGAGCTCACGAGCCAAGGACATCCAGGGTTCCCGCAGCAGGATTATTTGTGACCTTATGGTTTGGTTTACAAAATGGCAGCATTTTTTTCAGAAAGAGGCAGATTTTCTTTTCACTATGAAAAGGATACTTGTAGTTTGAGGGGTAGCAAAGTTGAGGGCTATAGTTCTATTAATGCCAAAATATAAATTAGACATGAGTGGTCACTTTCCTGAGGACTTTGTGGGAAAAGCAGATGTAGATTTTTTAATGGCTTGCAGGGATTTGAATGGTTGTTTTCTGGAACTTCAGGCTGTGGAGTAGAGGGTTTATGGCTTTTCTCAGGATATATTTAAGGCTTTAGTCTAGTGTGATGAATTTATGAGTTTATTTTCACTACCTTAACTGCTGTTGGAGTGCACAGAATGACCAAAAATAGTCCTTCCCAGAATGGGCCTAGAGAGGGGGAGTCTGAGGAGAGAGAATTAACAAGCACCAAGTCTTCAGGGCAGGAGAGGAATACTGCGAAGGCCGTGCAGTGTCCAGGAGAAGATTAACTTCCTGGAATTGTGTGGTTAGCTTTACCCCAGGCTCTGGGAGGGTGATGGCTCGTGCTGGTACTTGCTCCAGGAACCCTCAGTCCTGCCATTGGGTCATCTGGTCAGACACCTCAGGCCCTGAGAACCTCATGCCCTGGGACAGTGTGCTTTCCAGTGATTCCCTTGGCACAGTGGGCATGGACAAGATGGTGGTTCATTCCTCTGGAGACAATTTCTTACAAAATGTCCCTTCAGACTGCACTGGTAACCAGTTCTGCGAGACTGGCGGCCAACTCAAGCCTTTCCCTCATTTGAGCCCCTGGGGTCTGCTTGCCTGAAAGCCATGACTAAGGCTAAGCTCTCGTATTTCTTTCAGCCTGTTCCTCCTGGTCTCTAGTATAAAACACCGAGGGTGCCTGGTTCGGTAATGATTCTAGGCTCTGGTCTGATCCCAAAGCCAGCTTCTGGAGCTTCCTCCTGATATCTGCTGCTGAATAAGTAATAAACTTGTCCTTTAGTATTAACTGACCCTCTATGGAGTCTGGTGACAGGGGGATGTATTTTCTTAAGCCTCCCGCACTCAAGGAAAACTGTTGCATTTTCTTCTCTTCCCTTTGGGGGTTAGATTTTCCATTTGGCAGAGGGTAATTTAGCCATGCTGTTTGGCAGAGAAAAATAAACTGTTTTTTATTTTTTTTTAAAGACTGTGTGCTGAATGGGTCCCAGTTTTTCAGTATACATTTTAATGGAGACTGGAGCTTAGGAATAGAAGCATCCATTTGAAATTGAACATAAGGGATGTCCGCATCCCCGGTTAAAGAAATTACAGCCATTTTGACCTGAGGCGACACCCAGGTAAAATGGTACTGAAAATGAAAGGTTTTTCAGTTAGTACCTCGAAATTTCGTGTGCCCAAGATGTGTGATTCATCTTATAAGAAGGCCTCCCATGGACTGGATTCCAATTACGACCTACCAGTGTTATAGGACCACTTACTGCCTGCATAAACTCCAGTGATACCATAGAGGAACGGAATGAGAGGGGCTGTTGGGTTTAGTACTTGTGTACCAACGAGCCCCAACAATGGCAGTGAGGCCAGTAAGTGTCAGGAGATGGGTACCAATATTTCCCAGCAACAGTTCAATTTACACAAGCCAGATTATAAAACTACCCCAGAAGGGTAAGGTTCTAGGAAGGGGCCATTAGAGTACACAGCGCAAAGAAGGGAGGTCGGACATGGCTGAGGCTGGAATCGTACCCACAGGACCTGGGCCTTTTCTATCCTAGCCCATTTTTCATTGTAGGAAAATGCTCTGAAGGCTGTGAGACCTGCCATGGACTATTTGGCCCTGGAACTGGTTTAACTATGATCTTCTAGATGGAAACATTTTGCCAGAGAGAGAGCCAATCCTAAACAAATTATACACCAAACACAAAGTCCCATAGTCTTCGGTTTCTGAATTTCTCCAAAACATTTCACTAATTTAAGGCTGACTCCACCAGGGAATTAAACCAGCAACCTTACAGTGGCAGGCCCTACCCCTTAACCAGCTGGACAAACAGGCCACTTACATTAAGAGAAGGCAGGAAGCTTTCTGAAGCCGTATTTTAAATAAGAACGCTGCACCCTGAGGCGGCGTGGCCTGCCTAAAAGCCAGGTGGGGCTGACAGCCAACAGCCCCTTCAGCTGCTTCATTTACCTCAGACCCACACCAGCTGAGGAAAAAGCTGCTTGCGGGGTCGGTTTAGAAGCTGTGTTTGCAGCCGTTGCTGGGCCGCGGTGAGTTCCCCCGCCGCCACGGCTTTCCCTAGCCATGTTGACCCCGCCAGAACCACTTGCACGCCTGGGCCACTTCCCGAGCTACTGCCCACACAGGGACCCGTGGCCGGCAGGCAATCACCCTGGGGAGCCTTTTTACCCTGCTGCCTGCCAGAGCCACGCCAGGCTGCTGTGCTCGCCGGTCCCCACAGGCTCCAGTTGGACCTCGCCCGTCCGGGCCGTTTTCTCCAGCCCGCGGCTGCGCACTGGGTTCGGCCCCCCGGGGCTGAGCTGTTCCTGGCTGGCTAGGAGCGAAAGGACGCAGGGACGTGCTCACCTGCTCCGCCCCACAGGCTCCCTCAGATTTTGGTCCCAGAGGTAACATCCGAAGGATAGAGAAGGAGATGGAAAGCAGAGAGAGAGTTTGAAGGTAAAAAAAAAAAAAAAACTTCGCTTTTAATTCTGGCTGGCCATGCCGCTCAAGACCGGCTGGGTGGGGTCTGAGGCGCCACCGCTCAGGGCTCAGGGAACCGGCAGCCCTGTCAGGCTGTGGCTGCTTCAGGTGTGCTTAAAGAGACAGGACAGAATGGGGCCGGTTTTACTCATAATTTTGAAGTCGCCTGCTCCGGTTGTACCCCTTTCCTGGCTGTACCCCTCTTCTGGTGTACCCCTCTCCTGGATGGCTTGCCAAAATGTAATATCGGGGTTCAGGGCTTCAGGGTGCCCTCAGCTCCCCTGCAAGGATGTTTCTCCAGGTTCTTGGCCTCCTGCCCTCTCAAGAATGAGGGGACCGGCCGTGTGCAGTAAATGCCGGACTCAAAAGTGTTTGTAGGAAGTGATTTATTTAGAGAAAGGAACAGAAAGAGAGAGAAAGAAACAGCTAACTCTCACGCTGAGTGAGAGAATCCAGAAAGATGGAATTCAGGGGAAGAAAGCAGCTTCCACACTGAGTGGAAGGGAATAGAGACAGATGGAGTTTAGGAGGAGAAGACAGGCTTCCATGAGAGTGTGGAAGGGGACCCCATAGGGGAAATCCAGGAAAGAGAAAAACGGCTTCTACCAAGGGAGTGTTCCTTGAAGGGGATCCAAACATGGAGTCTGAAGGGGTGTGGACGAAGGGGACTTTTAACCTGGGAGGAACACTCACCTTTTCCAAGACCCCTGGCCCATGAAAAGAGTTCCTTAGAACTTCTGCTGGAGTGACTTTTAGTTTCTTCCCATGCCCGTGAAATTCAAACATAAAACATAAACCGTTAAATCTGGATGGAGAGAGATGGGAGGGGGGGCATGGAGCTGGGAAATTCTTAATTTTTAAAACTACGCCCCCTTGTGGAACCTGGAAAGAGAACACCTTCCCTGTGTTTGAGCAGCTGTGGTGACAGAACAGGCAAGGAACACCCCGTCACACATCCCGCGTGGAAAACCAGGAAAAGCTCCCATTTCACCATGATCCAAACACCTCTCATCAGGACCCACATCCAACATTTGACATTACAATTCAACATAAGATTTAGGTAGGGACAAATATCCAAACAATATCAGGTTCCATCTTTGACTAATATAAACACTATAACTTAGTGGGAGAGATGGAGTATTTAATTTCTAATGTTTCAAATCATATTTTGCATTATTTACTACATTGGACTTTTCAAAAATTTTTGTTGTATTTTTTGGGAGGAATCTATCAGTTCATAAGTAAGTTAGTAACTAAAAAAGTAAAAATTATACCTCTGGAAATGTTAAAAGTTTCTGAGGGATTGTTAAATCATAAAACAGAAAAATCATGGGGAAGTCAATATCAGCCCTGCTGAGGACACTTTATGTCGTTAAAACTAATCTATTGATATGATGTTTGGGGAGTTAACTAGAGAGGTTAGTGTCACAAGGGTAGGATTTCTTTAAAACAAATTTGGTATTCCCAGTCAGTGTTTTAAATGTATGATCCATTGACATTGAAAGCTATGCAAACAGGTTGGCCCTTTTCTTTGAAAACTGCCTTTCCCTAACTTATTTTTTACTTGCTGTTTAAAGTGGGTGGCAAGGGTTAGGTTTCGGATTGACATTGGAAGCAGAATAGAGTTCTAGGTTTCCAAATATTAAACAAAGTGCTTCTTATATAGCAATTGTTATATTTGAGTCTTCATATTTCTTAATTCTTTCAACTCAGATTACTAAGGCCTGTAGAGATCACCCATGTAAACGTCATTATATAAATATGACATAGTAGAGAAAAAAAGTTCAAAATTTTTCAACTATTATGCAAAAATTAAGGATAATATTTAAAATATTTAAAAATTAAATACCATATAAATAAAAATAAAAATGTTTTCCATGTATGATGCAATTATACAAGTGAGAAAGAATATTATTTAACATTTTTTCAGAATATTAAATGTAATAATGCTATATCATAGTTCAGATTTATTTACTTGTTCAGTTATTTATTAACCCCTGATGTATGTCAGGCATCATCAGACAAATCAGACAAAAACTTATGCTATTGTGGGGCTGACACTTTTGTAGAGGAGACGAACAATAAAATTTATCAATGCCAATTAATTTCTTAAAGATCACTGGCATGATGTGGAAAAAAAGGAATATAATAAGCAGTGATCAGTATTGGAAACAGTTTATAACTTTATTTTAACTAGGGCTTTCTTGTGGTTTTTTTTTTTTTCATTGCACTCTAAAACATCCTTAAATTTAATGGTTTTAAACACCTGTATTTATTATTTTCCTGTTTCCTGTGCACTTCCTTTGCTGGTTTTGCCTAAGATCATTTACACAGCTGCACTTAGATAGAGGGATGGTGATCTGGAGCATCCAACATGGTATTTCACAACACAGGCCATAGTTCCTGACAGGAATGACTCAGTTATGCTTCAGGAGATGAAACTGACTTTATTATAGAGAAGTCAAAGAGTGGTATCTCAAAATAGCAGGAAAGGAAGCTGATAATTTTTAATAGTTTAGCCATGGAAATCATGTAAAATCCCTTTCATAATATTCTATTCATCTAAGTAAGCAAGGCCAGTTTAATTGAAAGGGGTAGGAAAATAAACTCCATCTTCTGATGGGAAAAGTAGGAAAGTCACATTGCAAAGGGACATATATAATTGCCCATATTTATTACCATATTTTGCAAATTACCTTGGCCTGGTCTTCCCTATAGCTTCAGTTATTTCTATTTATCTCCAGGCAAAATAAAACCATTATCTCCAAACAGCATGAAGTCTCATTCAATCATAGGATCAGGTTCAAGGTTAGTATCTTGTGATCTGCTTTTAACAATGTCTCTTAGATGTGCCCCTTCAGCTACAGCGCCTTTTGACACAGCTCTCTGGCTCCTGTGTTGATAATAGACTATAAAAAGCCAAGAATAAAAGCCAACAAACCTGTTAAAAAATGATAGCAGTAATCCAGGTAAGAAGTGGGAATCTGACAAAAAGTGGTAGCCTTCAAAAGCAGAATAAGAGGTCATATTTTAAGTACCATTCAAAATGCATTGGTAATAGATATGTTGATTGCTGATATGGAATTTGTGATAGAGAAGTCAAGGATGACTTCATAGTCTTTGGTCTAAACCCTAGAAGAATGGGATTATTATAACCTAAGAAGTGGAAGACACTGAATAGAGGAGATTTGAGGTAGATTGGGAACTTCACTTGGATGTGGCATGTTCGTTAAACATCAAGGTGAAGACATCTATTACAGAATTGGGTATGAAGTCTGGATTTGAGAAGTTCAATAAGAATTTCTGAAATCATCACCCTAATTTATAATATTTAAATTCATATCTGGATAATATTTCCAAGAGAGTAAGTGCCATTTGAGAAGAAAAGAGAAAGAATGGGCACTGGGCACTCCTCTGTTAAGAGGTATGGTAGAAAAAGAAGGCATTACAAGAGAAAAAATGAACACCAATGAGTTGGAAGAAAATTATAAATGTGTAATCGAAGAAGTGAGCAAAGAAAAAAAAAGTAAAAGGAAGTAGTTATCTGCATCAAATATTATGCACTATTTCATTGTGATTAATAATAAATTGACCATTGGACTTAGAAACCTGGAAGTCATCATTTTAAATGCAGGCATTAATTTACATTTGCTATTTATATGCAGTGTGACAATTATTTTCATATATCGTATTTCAATAAGTCCTCATAGCAGCACCATGATGTTTAGGAAATGTTAGGCTAGTCATCTGTTCATCTGTTGATAGACACTCTGATTGATATATCAAAGGAGTGTTCGAACATTATACCAACTGTTACTTCATTACCTTACAATGCTTTTTCCTAGTGGCAAGAAAATTAGATCAGAAATAAGTGCAGATGACTTTTATTTCTGATCCAACTACCAAATCAGAATATACATAAACACACATGCACATAAAGACACACACATATACCTACACACATATATAAATACATACATAATTTACTACATAGTATATATATATTAATTTGTTTTTCTCTCAAAATATGTTTTCTAAAAACTGTCTTTAAAAAAGTATATTATAAGTAGAACTGTTTATCAATATTCTTTTTAGCCAACTTCTTTTATTAATACTCCTGGAGGCTTGGCACAGTAGCTCATGCCTGTAATCCCAGCAGTTTGGAAGGCTGAGGCTGGTGGACCACCTGAGGTCTGGAGTTTGAGACCAGCCTGGACATCACAGTGAAACTCTGTCTCTATTAAAAATACAAAAATTAGCCAGACGTGGTGGTGGGCACCTATAATCCAAGCTACTCGGGAGGCTGAGGTAAGAGAATCATTTGAACCCTGGGAGAGTGAAAGTTGGGGTGAGCTGAGATAGCAGCAGTATACTGTAGCCTGGGTGACAGAGTGAGACTCCGTTTAAAAAAGAAAAGAAAAAAGAAAATACGGCTGCAGGATTTAGGTGGAAACATGGTCACTCAACATTAAAGTGCATTTCACATCCTGCAGTGCAGCTAGATGTGACCGTGTAATTTAAGTAAGGCCAATGAGAGCTGAAAAGAAGTAGCATGTGTTACCTGAAGGTCATAAATGTAAAAGGAACGTCCTCCCTAGCTGCACTTCCAGATTGTACTAGCTTATTGTATTAGTCTGTTTTCAAGCTGCTTATAAAGATATACACAAGACTGGGCAGTTTACAAAAGAAAGAGGTTTAATTGGACTTAGAGGTCCACATGGCTGGGGAAACCTCACAATCATGGCAGAAGGCAAGGAGGAGCAAGTCATATATACAGGGATGGTGGCAGGCAACGAGAGGAGTGATGTGCAGGGAAACTCTCCTTTTTATAACCATTAGATCTATTGAGATTTACTTACTAATATGAGAAAAGCGTGGGAAAGACCTGCCCCCACGATTCCACTTTTCCTCTTTGTGTCATATAAGTATCTGTGTAAAACCATATACTTATATGTAGATGTGATCGTTATCAAAAGATACGTGATGCAGAGAGGAAAAGTCATGTTAGGAGTTGAAGAATGAAAGAAAATATTAATGAGATATTTCTGTATAGTTATAAAATAAAAATTCAATTCTATAATGTTGAATTCAATGGATTTTAGATATGCTTTTGTAGCTGTTGCTGTCATTAGTCATATAAATTACATCAGATTTTACTTAAAAGTGGTATAAAACACTTAATGTGTCAGATCTCTGAAACAGTCCACAACTCCTGTGACATCTAAACTTTTATAAAAGGTAAAATAACTTGTTAGCCTAAGGATCAGAATTACATAATGAGTACATGGTGGAAAAGTCTAAATGTTGTAAAGGCAATGAGGCTACCTCCTCATTTTAGATGAAGATAATAATGTTAAGTGCACAGAAAGCTTTGGGACTACAGAACAATACAAACTCTGCCCAGTGCATAAAAGATAAAAATTTAGACTATTTCCAAAAAACTTTCAATACAATTTTTTTTTTTTTTTTGAGACAGTCTCACTCTGTTGCCAGGTGCCAGGCTGGAGTGCAGTGGTGGGGTCTTGGCTCACTGCAACCTCCACCTCCCGGGTTCAAGCAATTCTCCTGCCTCAGCCTCTGGACTAACTATGACTACAGGCATGTCCCATCACACCCAACTAATTTTTGCATTTTAGTAGAGATTGGGTTTCACTATGTTGGCCAGAATGGTCTCCATCTCTTGACCTTGTGATCTGCCCGCCTTGGCCTCTCAAAGTGCTGGGATTACAGGTGTGAGCCACAGCTCCCGGCCTCAATACAATTTTTAAAAATTGCATTTAACAATTATACCATGTTACCAGAAATGTAACCTAAAATACATTCATTTTCATTTTGATCATGTCTAATATCTAAAATACAGTAAAATTTTCAAAGAAATGGAGTTGAAATTGTGGCAGTGAAAATAAACAGCGCACACATCTAGATTTTTGGAAATGGCTTACTCTTTCATACTATTTAATCAGGCACGTATCCTGAATACTTAACCTCCATCATTTTATCCCATGCCTAAGATACTTTGTGAAAATGTCCTGAGTGTTTCTTCCTTTTCTGAGGACTTTCTAAAATTTTATGAAATTATTTTGATCTTCAATAACAGCTTTTATTGGTTGAAACTCAAACTTTATAAACAGACAGTAAAATTTAGAAGATGCTTAATCTTTCCAATTTTGCTTTCATTATTTTTGGTTAAACCTACTGTCCAAAATGGCCAAAAGAAATTAAGGAAGACATACATAAATGGAAAGACATTTCATATTTATAGATCACAAATATTAAAGATGGCTATATTATCCAGATTGATCCCCAGATTTAATGTGATCCCTATGAAAATCCTAGGTGATTTTGCAAAAATTTACCAATCCTAATATATGACAATTCAAGGGATCCAGAACAAACAAAATGATCTTGCAAGAAAGGACAAATTAGAGGACTTATACTTCCTAATTTCCAAACTTATAGTAAAGCCCGCAGTAATCACGACAGTGTGCTGCTGGCACAAGGATAAACATGCAAATCAATGAAACAGAATTGACAGTTCAGAAATAAACCTTCAGATCTACATTCAACTGATTTTTGATAAAGGTACCAAAACTCTTCAGTAAAGTAAAATGTTTCAACAAACTGGGTTGGGACAACTGAATATCCACATGCACAATGACGAAGTCCAACCCCTATATCACACCACACACAAAAGTTAACCAAATGAATAAAATTTCTAAATGTAAAAGCTAAAATTTTGAAACTCTTAGAAGAAAAGATATGCATAAATCTTGTGGACATCAGATTGGTCAACGTTCCTTACATTTGATGTAAAAGCCACAAGCAAAAAAAAAAAAATCCCAAAAACTTTTCCTCCTCACCAGTTATATAATTTATTCCAACCTTTACAGAGATAAATATTGGGAATATTTCATCATATTTATTTTTAATTATAAAAACATATTTGCATATCAGAATTATAACTAAAGGAAAGAAGGAAAAATAAAGTATTAAACCGTTATATCCATGTGGTCTTTTAATTTTTGTCGTTGTTGTTTTTATTTATTTATTAGGTTCAGGGCTTGTTACATAAGTAAATTATGTGTCACTGGGGTTTGGTGTACAAATGATGTTATCACAGGTAGTGAGCATAGTACACAATGGCTAGTTTCTTTGTCCCTCATTCTCTTTCCACCCTCCCCACTCAATAAGGTTCTGGTGCCTGTTGTTTTCATCTTTGTGTTTATTTCTACCCAATGTTTAGCTTCCTCTTACAAGTGAGAACATATGGTTTCTGTTTCTGAATTTATCCACCTAGGACAATGGACTCCAACTGCATCCATGCTGCTGCAAAGGGCATGATTTCATTTCTTTTTATGGCTGTAGAGTATTTCATAGTGTATATGTACCTCACTTTCTTTATCCAGTCCATTATTGATGGGCATCTAGGTTGATTGTACCTCTTCACAATTATGAAAAGTGCTACAATGAACATATGCATGCATGCATCTTTTTTGCAGAACAAGGTATATTCCTTTAGTTATATACTGAGCAATGGAATTGCTGGGTCAATGCTAATTCCATTTTAAGTTATTTCAAAAATCTCCACATTGCTTCGCACAGTAGCAGATTTAGTTTTCATTCCCAACAGCAGTGTGTAAGTATTCTCTTTTCTCCATAACCTTACCAACATCTGTGATTTTAGAATTTTTAACAACAGCCATTTTAACTGATGTGATAAAGTATCTCATTGTGCTTTGATTAGCATTTCTCTGATGACTAGTGATGTTGAGCATTTTTTCAAATGCTTGTTGGCCTCTTTTATGCCTTTTTTAAAGAAGTGTCTGCTCATGTTTTTGCCCATGTCCAAATGGGAGTATTGTTTGTTTTCTGCTTTTTGACTTAAGTTTCTCAAGTATTCTGGATATTAGGCCTTTATTAGGTGCATAGTTTGCAAATATTTTCTCTCATTCTGTAGATTGTCCACTTACTCTGTTGATAATTTCTTTTGCTGTGCAGAAGCTCTTTAGTATTATTAGGTCCCATTTGTCTATTTTTTGTTTTGCTTGCAATTGTTTTTAAACCTTAATCGTGAAATCTTTTCCAAGGCCTATGTCCAGAATGGTATTTTCCATGTTTTCTAGAGTTTTTATAGTTTTAGGATGTGCATTTAAATCTTTGATCCACTGTGACTTAATTTTGGTGTATGGTGAAAGGATGGGGTCTAGTTTCAATCTTCTGAGTATGGATGGTCTGTTATCTTAGCACCGTTTATTAAATAGGGAATAATTTCCCCATTGCTTCTTTTTGTTATATTTGACTAAGATCAGGTAGTTTTAAGCATGTAGCTTTATTTCTTCATTGTCTATGTTATTACATTTTTCTGTGTGTCTCTTTTTGTACCTGTACCATGCTGTTTTGATTACTATAGCCTTGTAGTATACTTGGAAATTGAGTAGTGTCATGACTCTGGCTTTGTTCTTTTTGCTAAAGATTGCTTTGGCTATTTGGGCTCATTTTTTTTTTTTACAAGTTAATTATAGAATACTTTTTTTCTAATTCTGTGAAACCTAATGTTGGCAGTTTAATAGAAATAATATTGAATCTGTATTTGATTTAGAGAGTATGACTATTTTAACAATATTAGCTCTTCCTATCCATGAGCATGGAGCATTTTCCATTTGTTTGTGTTGTCTCTTTCAGCTGCATTTTGTAATTCTAGATGTAGAGGTCTTTCACTTCCCTGATTAGATGTTCCTTGATATTTTTTGTTCTTTTTGTTGCTACTGTGAATAATACTGTGTTTTTGGTTTGGATGTCAGCTGGAACTTATTGCTGTATAGAAATGCTACTAATTTTCATACATTGATTTTGTATCTTGAAACTTTACTGAAGTTATTTATCAGTTCTAGAAGCCTGTGAGCTGAGACTATAGAGTTTTCTAAATATAAAATCATATCATCTTCAAAGAGAGATAGTTTAACTTCCTTGCTTCCTATTTGGATTTTTTAAAAATTTATTTCTCTTGCCTCAATGCTTTGCGTAGGACTTCTGGTACTATGTTGAATAGGAATGGTGAGAGTGGGCATCTTATCTTGTTCCACTTCTAAAGAGGAATGCTAACAGCCCCTCCTTGCTGTAAGCATTCCTCTTGAAAAGTGGAAGCATTCCCCTTACAGGGAAAAAGCTGTAAGAATCCTTGCAAGTTTTCTATGTTAAATATTATACTAGCTGTGGGTTTGACATGGATATTTCTTATTGTTTTGAGGTATGTTCCTTTGCTGCCTAGTTTATTGAGGGTTTTTAATAGGAAAATATATTGAATTTTATCAAAAGCCTTTTTTTTTTGCATTGAGATGATTGTGTGAGTTTTGTTTTCAGTTCTGTTTATGTGATGAAACAAATTTGTTTATTTGTGTATTTGAACTGATCTTGCATTTTAGGAACAATTCCTCCTTGACCATGTTGGATTAAGTTGTAATGTTTTGCTGAATTCAGCTTTCTAGTATTTTGTTTAGGATTTTTAAAATCTATTTTCATCATAAATATTGGTCTGAAGATTTTTGGTGTGGTTGAGTCTTTGCTAGGTTTAGGTATCAGAATGATACCTCTCAGAATGAGTTAGGGAGGAATCTCTCATCTCCATTTTTTAAAAATGATTTCAGTAGGATTGGTACCAGTTCTTATTTTTACATCAGATGGAATTTAGCAGTGACTATATGTTCCAGGTCTTTTCTGATTGTTTTTTTTTTTAATTGATTCAATTACAGAACTAATTATCAGTCTCTTGATTTCAATTTCTTCAAATTCGATATTGTGATGTGGTATGTTTCCAGGAATTTACCCATTTTTTCTAGGTTTTCAAGTTTGTGTGCATGGAGGTGACACAAACAAATGAAGAAACATTCTATGCTCATGGATAGGAAGGATTAATTTTGCTAAAATGGCCATACTACCCAAGGCAATAACAGGTTTGATGCTATTCCTATAAAACTACCAACATCAGTTTTCACAGAATTGGAAACCCTCATAGTAGCCTCTCAGGGTTATTAATATTTCTGTGAGATCAGTGGGAATGTCACCTTTGTCATTTCTGATTGTGTTTATTTGGATCTTCTTTCTTTTTTCCTTTATTAATCTAGCTAGTGGTCTGTCACTCTTATTTACTGTTTTGAATGACCGACTTTTGAATTTGTTGATCTTTTGTATGGATTTTTGTTTAATTCCATTCAGTTAAGTTCTTATTTTGGTTTTTTCTTTTCTTCTGCTAGCTTTGATAATGGTTTGCTTTTGTTTTTCCTGTGCATCTAGGTGTGATGGAAGGTTGTTAATTTGAGATCTTTCTAACTTCTTGATGTAGTTTGTTATCACTATACACTTTTCTCTTAACCCTGCTTTAGCTGTGACCAAAATATTCTCTATATTGAACCTTTGTTTTTATTAGTTTAGATTTTTTATTTCTGCCTTAATTTTAATATGTACCCCGTAAATCAGGAGCTGCTCACCTAATTTCGGTATAATTGTGTTGTTTTGAGAGCTCTTCTTGGTAGTTATTTCCATTTGTACTGCACTATATTCCAAGAGTATGGTTTGCATGAGTTATTTTTTTTAATTTGTTGAGAACTGTTTTATGTACCAGCATGTGCTTGATCTTAGAGTATGTGTTCTGAGAAGATTAAGAGAATGTATATTTTGTTGTTTTGGGTGGAATATCTCGTAGATGTTTGTTAGGTTCATTTGGCCAAGAGTTAAGTTTAGGTCCCTAATATATTTGTTAGTTTTCTGCCTCAATGATCTGTTTAACACTGTCAGTGGGGTGTTGAAGTCTCCCACTATTATTGTGTGGTTATTAAAGCCTCTTCACAGATCTCAAAACTTAAAAGAAGATACACAAGTGACCAACAAACATGAAAAAAATGCTTATCATCACTAATCATCAGAGAAATGCAAATCTAAGCTATAATAATATAGTGTCTCACACCAGTCACAATGGCTAATATTGAAATGTCCAAAGCAATAGTTGCTGGTGAGGCTCCAGAAAAAAGGAAATACTTGCACACTGTTGGTGGGAATGGAAATTAGTTCAACCACTGTGGAAAGCAGTGATTTTCTCAAGGAATTTAAAATAGAACTTTCATTTCACCCTACAATCCCATTACTGGGTATATACCCCAAGGAAAATAAGTTAAAATTATTAAATAAACAAGTAATATTGTATAATTTTCTTGTTATATAGCTGTAGTAAATTTGAATCTCCTTTCTCTCTCTCTCTCTCTCTTTTATTTTTAAGTGGAAGAGATACAGGTGTAGTTTGGTTACATGGGTGAATTGCACATTGGTGAGGTTTAGTAGCATAAGAATAGTCCCATCACCCAGTGACTTTAATACAGATAGGTAGTTTTTTGATCCATACACCCCTCCTACGTTCTACCCTCTAGTCCCCAGTGTCTACTTTTCCCACTTTTATGTCAATGTTTACCTAATGTTTAGTTTTTCCTTATAAGTGATAACATATGATATTTGATTTTCTATTTCTGCATTAGTTTGCTTAAGGTAAATATCTAGCTGTAACCATGCTGCTGCAAAGAACATGATTTTGTTCTTTTTTATGGGTGTGTAGTATTCTGTGGTGTGTATGTACCACATACCTTATTCCAGTCTACTGTTGATGGGCATCTAGATTGATTCCACATATTTGCTATTGTGAAAAGCTGTGGTGAACATATGAGTATATGTGTATTTTTTTAAATAATTTATTTTTTTTGGGTATATACCCAGGAATGAGATTGCTGGGTCAGACTGTAGTTTTCATTAAGTTGAGAAATTTCCTCACTGCTTTCTACAGTGGCTGAACTAATTTACATTCCCACATGACTGTCACAATATGCTAATTCATTCATCTTTCGATGACCCTTTAGATTATTTCTGGTTTTTTAGCTACTTTATATAAAGCTACTATAAAACAATGTGCACATGTCTTTGTGTTGATGTAAGTTTTCATTTGCCTTGGGGAAATTCCTAGAAAGATTGATTATCTTATGCACTCAGACTAATGATATAAATTTTACTGAATCAAATGGTATTTCTATTTCTAGATCCTTGCAGGAACATGGATGAAGCTGGAAACCATCATTCTTAGCAAACTTACACAAGAACAGAAAACCAAACATAGCACGTTTTTACTCATAAGTGGGTGTTGAAAATGAGAACACATGGACACAGGGAAGGGAACATCACACACCGGGGTCTGTCGGGGTGTGGGGGAGCTAGAGAATAACAGGGGGTGAGGGGTCGGGGAGGGATAACATTAAAAGAAACACCTAATGTAGATGACAAAGGGATGAATGCAGGAAACCACCATAGCATGTATATACCTACGTAACAATCCTGCACAATCTGCACATGCACCCCAGAACTTAAAATATAATTTTAAAAAATTAATCCTAAAAAAATCAAAATGGGAAAGTACGCATAAAAGAATTTACCAAATCAAGTTCTTATGCAGACACATTCCAGTTGGCACAGTTTAGGACTCTAATGCTACTGGATACATAAAGTAAGAACTGTTACCTTGGAGTTAGATAATTTCTCATCGTCAGTTAGGATGAGGCTCATAGACTTCAAAAATCTATTATAATAAAGGGGACAAGAGAGCCAATTCTAGTTAGATATTGGTAAGAGAGATAAAATTTTTATACAGACAAGTGCTGTCATTTTATAAAAATGTGATTATATTCTTATTTCAAGAAACCTTTTAAGGGTTCCTGTAGGTATATCAAATAAACTTCTCAATTAATGTTCTGACAGTAATAATTAAAAGATCAAAGCTTTGAATACAGACACAGAATATATAAAACTTGTGGATAAATCTGTGACACAAGCACTGGGAATAATATGTTTTAGTTAGCTTTTCAGCCCATTATAAATTTAATTTTAATATACAATGCACCAACAATCTTGCTTCTTTATATACTGCACCTGCTAATGTTGATTCTATAATATGTGTTTCTATTTGTTCTTAATATCATAGAATTCAACAAAAAATTGTTTTATTTAATGTGTAAGTTTGAATTTATCTAGGTTTCACGTTTTTAAAATGTCTCCTACTTTTGTACTTAGACTTTTAAAATGAGTGAGCTGATAATTAGACAACTTTGACACTTACTTTAGATTTATTTTATGTGTATAGCCAGATACCAACAAAATAGTGGTCGTTATCCTATAGAAGGCAATATGAAGTTAAATATAACCTGTAAATAACTTTCATTTAATATAATTTAATTGTAAGTTTAATATGCTTTTTAGTAATAGGTGTTTGTTAACAATTGGCTTGTAAAATTCCTAAGAATTATTTTTTTTATTGTTTTTCTTTATATTTATTTATTTATTATACTTTAAGTCCTGGGGTACATGTGTTGATCGTGCAGGTTTGTTACATAGATATACACGTGCCATGGTGGTGATTTGCTGCATCCATCACCCCATCATCTACATTAGCTATTTCTCTTGATAGGGGACACTATGGAATGTGGCCACGAGGCAAGAACATTAATACCTGTCCAACATGGACTGGCGGCCATCAGCAGGGACAACCTGTTGAATGCGAAACCAAGCCCTCTGTCACACCGTATAAGGGTTGCTGGAGGGCATCTAAAATCTCTGCGGTAGCTCCGGTGCTTGGGGAAGCACCCCTCCTCAGCTGACCTTGGAAGGGAACTTCCCTGTCCTTGGGCGAGTCAGAAAACACTCCACTCCCCACGCTTTTGTGGGAGGACTGATACCAGTCAGCCCAACCCGCAGCTACCCTGGGGCTTAATTGTCTCTGCGTGATGCTGTGCTGTACTGGTTACATCTGTGTCTGCTTTCACTCCCTACTTCTGCACCTGTTCCTCTTTTGTAGCTAGCAAGAAGGTGCATACTTCTTGAAGCCTTTGTTCTTACTAAAGGGCATAACATAAAGTGCGGACGTATTTCGCTGCCCCCGGCTTCGGCTACTTGCAAGCCCTGGGCCCCTGTTCCTTAGACACGTGATTTGCTTAACCCTCTAAATAACTATGGAGGACTCACCCTGCTTACCCTGCTCCCCTGTTTTGTACCCAGTAAAAGTCAGAGTGTCCAGGCACTCGGGGCCACTACCGGTCTCTGCGTACTGGGGGTAGTGGTCCCCTGGACCCAACTCCTTTCCTCTTAATTTTGGTGTATCCTGTCTTTATTTCTACAGTCTCTCATCTGTGCACCTGTAGAGAACACCCTCTAGACCCAGCAGGGCTGGACCTTGCATAAAGGTGTAATTGACAAACGAGAATTGTATGTATTTATGGTTCACAACATGTTTTAAAATGTGTACATCATGAAATGATTAAATCAAGCTAATTAACATATCTATTAACTCACATACTTATTTTTTGTAGTGAGATCACATAAAATACACTCTTTTAGCAATTTAAAATATACATCATTAATTAAACTCACCATGTTGTACAGTAGATCTCCAGAACTTACTCTTCCTGTCTAACTGAAACTTTGTGCTCTTTGACCAACAACTGACCACTTCCTCCACTCCTCACAGCTCCAGCAACCACCATCCTACTCTCTGCGTTTATAAGTTCAATTCAAAAATAAGCAAGATCATGCAGTATTTGACATAGTGTGGCTGGCTGATTTAGCCTAGCCTAACGTTCTCCAGGTTCATTATGTTGTCTCAAATGACAGGATTTCCTTATTATTAAAGCTGAATAGTATTCCATTGTCCATGTACCACATTTTAAAAATTCATTCATCCATCAACAGACATGTTAGTTTTGTATCTTGCCTATTGTGAGCAATACTGCAATGAAAATGGGAGAACAGATATCTTCTTGACATATTGATTTCATTTCCTTTGTACTTAGAAGTGGAATTTCTAGTTCATAAAGCTATTTAATAAAAAGGAATTAAATTATTATGCTTTAGATTGATGAGTCACAACAAAAGAATACTATTTTTCATGTTTCATTTCTTACAACCTATTTTAATTTTAGGAATTAAGTACTAGATGCACATAGTAAAAAACAAAAAATAGCAAAAAATGTGTTATGATAAAATGATATCCCTCATCTCTAAATGTGCTCCCCAGGCTCATAATCACAGGTTACCAGTTTCTGTTTTGCTTGATTACAGGAAGTAGCAATCTAAAATACTCATCTCTACCTTTTTTTTTAGTATATTATGAAAAGTGTTCCACATCAGTACTTGCAGTTTGCCTCATTTTTCAAATGTGAAATAGTATTGCATTGTTCAAAGGTAACATAGTTTATATGAATTTAAAAAATTTTGAACTAAAGAAATATTATATTTTAACATTTTTACCCTAAGTTTTATGGAATGCACATGACCAAACTGAAGAAAATTTTCAAGTGTTTTTTGTAAAATATGCAGTTCAAACTGTTTTTGTTTTCTCTAAAGTAAGAAATATAATTATTTTGTTGGCAATTACACATTCTGCCTCACGAACCTGAGCAGTTAAATTGAAATCACAGAATTATGGCAGAGTTCAGAGACATTATTTCTAGTCCAGTGATGACTCTAGATGCATCTTACAGAAATTTAGAAAAATGTTAAAATTAGCAAAATAAATACACATTCCGATGTTTGTCTTGACTGATGTTTCTCTTCTAATCAAATATTTAAAAATGATCAAGAGATTGCTTTTTTTAGTTCTTGTAAGGTTGTTATACAATCAGTACCATTCTATGTGCATGGAAAGAAGTTAATCCATTACACATAATAAATGCATTGGTCAGGAAGGTGTAATTCTCATCAATAATCTTGAAAAAGAAATAACACTATGTGGGATTGACTATAATATACATTATGAATATATTGAAGGGAGATACTAATGTTGAGCTTTTTTGTTGAGTAGTATCTTTTTTTTTTTCTAGTGGCATAATCAAGTTTCATGAAATTAATATAAACAGAATGGACAGAATCTGAAAAAAGAGAAAACAAGCCACCAAAATTTACCTAGTATTATTTCTAATATCAATACCATACTGGATTGATTTTTAATTCTACATTTTACTAATGAGAAAATTGAGAGTCAGAGATGTTTCTCCAGTCTCACACTTTTTGTTTTTGTTTGCTTGTTTTCTAACAGACCAAGTCTGACTCTATTGCCCAGGCTGGTCTCAAACTCCTGGACTCAAGCAGTCCTCCTGCCTCAGCCTCTCAGAGTTCTAGGATTACAGGCATGAATTACTGTGCCTAGCCTCCATCATGACACTTAGTAAGCATCAAAAAATCAAATTAAAATCTGTCTCTGATATACTAAAAGGCTTTGGGATCTCTTATAAAGATGAAGCAGAAACCAAAAGGTAGAATAGGTAGCTAAAATGAGAGTAGCAAAGATTTCCATAGCCCATGTTCATAAGTCAGTTTTCTTCTGCCTACTTAAAATATTGAATTATATTTTGTGGGAAAGAACAAATAAATTATTAAATGCATCTCTATTGGAATGTAAATATCATCAAACTCAACATACCATCAGGTATTACAATTTATCATAAAATAGCATAATTTGATAGAATTAAACAGAAATTTCTGCTCTTTGATGAATATCATATTGCTTATCCTACTTTTTTAGTGTGTGCACTCTGGAATACACTGTTGCTTATGTATGTAATAGCTTTTCTTATCCTTTCTTTCGAGTTCTCTCTGTTCTATAAGCTTCCAGTTATCATTTTACCTAACAAAATCTATTTAAGCTCATCAAAGTGTGCTTCTTCACAGTTATAAAGCAGCATTTTGTTTCATCCATATTATTTTCCCCCATAATATCAATTTAAAACTACAAGTAAAATCTAAAAATGTAACATGTGCCCAAGTTCTTGGTATCATGATTTTAACTTTCCCAGGAAAAATGATTGTCTTCTACTCTGCTTTATCTAAGCCTAGTCTACATTTTGGTTAATATCAGACCCCTCTGCTGACCTAGAGTATTTACATCAATTGAATACTCAATGTTTCTTTTTAAAATTTTTATTTTTATTTCAATTGTTTTTGTGGTACAGGTGGTTTGGGGTTACATGGATGGATTCTTTAGCGGTGGTTTCTGAGATTTTAGTGCACCTGTCATCCGAGTAGTGTACACTGTACCCAGGATGTAGTCATTTATCACTGGCTCCCAAAGTAATTCTTATTATGTAATTACTTATGTAATTTTCATTATGTAATTCTTATGCCTTTTCATATTAATAGCTAAGCTCCCACTTTTAAGTGAAAACATACAATACTTGTTTTTACAAAACTGAGTTATTTCACTTAGAATAACGGCCTCTAGCTCCATCCAAGATGCTGCAAAAGACGTTATTTCATTCCTGTCTATGGCTGAGTAGTATTCCATAGTATATATATCCGCCATATTTTCTCTAACCACTTGTTGACTGATGCATACTTAGGCTGGTTCCATATCTTTTCAATTAGGAAGTATTCTGCTATAAATATATATGAGCATGTGTCTTTTTCATAAAGTTCCATTTTGTTTCAGTAGTTACCCAGTAGTGGGATTGCTTCCATTTTCTTAAAAGAAACTGTCAAAGGAATCAGATCACATTGAGCCAGCCTGGCTTTCACTAGCCAATCTGTTTTACCTCTTGCTTTTAAACACTGTCATGTATTTGGCGTAAACTAAATATTTTTGCATGATATTTCAATTTTGCTTCATTAAAATGGATGCATAAGAAATGAAAATTTCAGAGATTTGTGATATATGTCTGCATACAGAACTTACACAAAGTGATGTGCATTCATGAATTGCCTATATTATTAAACATAGGCATATTTTGTTCTTCACTACCCCAAATATTAAAGAGTTTCAAACTATTCATTACTGTTTTAAAATTGAATTTAAATACTTTCTCTTTTAAAATTAAATTTCTAATGTAAGAGAGCAGATGGATATTAGCATATGATTTTAATAAAAATGAAATCCAAGTTCCCATGACAATATATTCAATATAAAGACAATGAGAAAGGTGTATACTTCATCATAATAATTTCTATTTCAAAAAATTACTATTACATTCCAGAAGCCTCGATATCTTCTATATGGCAGTAGCATAAGAATCTTGCTTAAAAATGGCATGCCATAGTATAAGCTATGTTAAATTAGCAATCCATATAATTTTTAAATGAATCAGAATAACATTTAAATTGCAATACATTTGTAGCCACTATTTCAAATTTCAAACAATAGACACAAAACCAATTAATTCTTATTTAAAGAAGACATGCTCTAAAAATCACCAAAAGCAAGATGTTATTTGTTAGGAATAAGAAGACAAATATAAGACCAAGAACTAAAACTGCCAGAAGGAAACAGAGAGAAAACATTTCAGGACATTCATCTATGCAAAGATTTTATGGTTAAGCTATCAAAAGCACAGACCACAAAAACAGCAATAGACAATTGCAGGTGCAATTAGATTAAACTAAAAAGCTTCTGCACAGCAAAGAAAATACTCAGTGGAAAGAAGGACAACCTACAGAGTGGGGTAAAATATTTACAAACTATTTCTCATCCAACGATGAAATAATATCCAAAATATACAAGAGAATTAACAGCAAAAACAAAACAAAATGAAAGGAATAATCACAATAAAATGGGCGAAGAATTTGAGTAGACATTTCTCAAAAGAAGAAATACAAATGGGCTGTAGCTTTATTAAGGAAAAAAAAAAGACACACATCAGTAATCATCAGGAAAATGCAAATCAAAACCACAATGAGTTATCCTTTTATGCAAGTTAGAATGGCTATTGTGAAAAAGATAGAAAGTAACAAATAATAGTGAGGATGCAGAGGAAAGGGAACTCTTACACAGTGTTGGAGGGAGTATTGTGGAAAACAGTATGGAGTTTTCTCAAAACATTAAAATTAAAACTATCATAAAGTGCAGCAATCTAATTGCTGGGTATTTATCCAAAGAACAGGAAATCAGTACCTCAAAGGGTTACTGGTATCCCCATATTTCTTGCAGCATTAGTCACAATAGCCAAGACGTAGAATCAACTTAAGTTTCTATCAGTGGGTGAACGGATAAAGAAAATGTGGTATAAATACACACATGACAGAAGACTATTCAATTGCAAAAAAATAAAAATAGGTGTTTGAGATGATGAATATTCTAAATACCCTGATTTGATCCTTACAGTTTGTTTGCATGTATCAAAATATCACATGTATCCCAGAAATGTATACAATTATTATGTATCAATAATTTTTTTAAAAAGATATAGACAAAGAAGTGGGGAGGAAAATGCATTACCCGATATAATTGTATTAAAAATTTGCTATAAAAGATTTAAGCATCCAAATGTAAAATATAGAAACAATGAAAAATGAAACTTTAATAAAACTTCATGAAGATAAAAGCAGAAAATGAGCCAGATTATAGAAATAATTTGCAATTTTTCTCTTTTCTCAGAAACAGTTAAAAGGACATTAGAATTATCCCTCACTTAAATTCATTGTATTATTATCATATGAAACTGCTTATTCAAGTGCTTTGTTTCTAAAGGAAATGAAATATTGTATTTTGACAGCTTTAGCTATTTCTCTTATGGTAATTTTCTGCTTAGATTTCCACGTTAATAAAATCAATTCTTGGCATGTACATTTATCTTCTTAAAAATCACAGATTAAATCCAGGTATTCAGAACATGTGCAAAGAATTCCTGATTCTTTGAAATAACTCTCTAACTAGTTATTTCCCCGTTGTTATTTCTTCTTTATGAATTTGTTTTTTCTTCCCTTTTTTCTTGATATAATACAGTAGGATGATTTATTTTACATTTCTTTTGAAGATGTTGTTTTTGTATTTAACAGACCTGCTTTTTTCTGTTTTTAAATTTATTTATTTAAATCACTGTAAAATAATAACCTACCTCCTAGTTTATTCAGTAATAAATAGTCAAAACTCCCTGAGTGCTTACTGTTAATTAATCACTGTTATGTTACCCTGCTAAGAAGGTACTCTTATTTTGTTAATCTTGTAGTATATGACTGCTTAAGAAATCAAGAAGCTTAAGAAATTTAGGAAAAATATACTCCACTACACAAGAAGAATATAGCATAGATAGGAATGTGACACCTGACTAAAATCAGGAATCCTATTTGAGAAACTTTTTCAAGACTACTGAGCCTATTAGCCTAAAATTAGCTAAATATTATTGAGACAAATAAAAAAGTCAACAATTCTTTGTTGTTTGATTTTAGCTCTCTGAATTAATAAGCCTGATTATATATTAAATTATTCAATAATTCTGACAAAAACAGCCAGCAAACAACCTTATTCTCTAAAGAGTTATTTTTAAATGTATTATCTTACAAATTTTTCAATAATATTTTTCAGAAAGAAGAATTAGTATCCTTAGTATATAAATATAGACTCTGAAGGTCATAAATGTTATGGCTTTCTTAAAACTGAACTTAAAGCTTCCAAATCAAATCTAGTTCTTTCTCTACTTATGTATGATATTTCCCTATGGCTGGTCAAAAAATTTATAAGATAAAGATTATATAGAAACTGTCTATACTGTGTTCCTCTTTCACAGTATTGAGAGATAGAGAAGAACAGAGACAGAGAATGACATAAGAAAAGAGACTTTTTTTTTTTTTTTGAGACAGAGTCTGGCTCTGTGGCCAGGCTGGAGCTCAATGTCATGATCTTGGCTTACTTCAGTCTCCACCTCCCGGGTTCAAGCGATTCTCCTGCCTCAGCCTCCTGAGTAGCTGGGACTACAGGCTCCCACCACCACACCCAGTAATTGTGTATTTTTAGTAGAGATGGGGTTTCACCATGTTGGCCAGGATGATGTCAATCTCCTGACCTTGTGATCCACCTGCCTCAGCCTCCCAACGTGCTAAGATTACAGGTGTGAGACACCACGCCCAGCTGAGACCATCTTATTTTTACAAATGAGTATTTTTCTTTCCCGTACTTACAATTTCACACTTATTTATTATAATTTCCTTATTTGGTAAGTATATAAAATATGAATCTAGATTTAAAAATTGGCACTGTTTAAAAAGTAAGAATTCTGATACAAATGTAACCCTCAATTCATTTACCATGTTTCCATGCCTCCATCCTTTGTGACACATATCCATCCACCCCCATAGATAACACCATTCTTATTTATTTCATGTAATGTAATCTTGCTTCTCCCACTTTCTATTGTGTTAGTTCACAATCTTTCTTACTTTGCTTTTTGTCACAGAATAATTAGCAGGATATACTCTGAAAATCACTTTGTATCAGTTCATAGAAGTATTTATCATTATTTTGCCATAGTTGACTAGTGAATAATATAGTCTAATCACCCTGTCCACATATGAATATATGTTGTTTCCCATTTTTGCAATTACTAATAGTACTTCAAAAAATACACTTGACCATGTGTGTTTTATCTTATTGAAATTTATTACCAAGATAAATTCCTAGAAAAGGAATTGCTGGATCAATTGGGAGTTTTGTTAGACATGCAAATCCCTTTCCATATTAGTTCTATGAGTGCACCTCTTCACCACAAGTGTATGAGTGCCTGTATCATCACAGATATACTGAGAGAATATATTATTATTTTAGCTTTCATGTATTAAGCATGTCACATTATCTGATAAAGTAGGCAATAAATGGTGTTTTGTGCATTTTTAGACTTAGATGATTTCCATTTCTCTGCTGAGATTCCTAAGGTGTTCATGTATGCTTTCCACCTTTACTTTTAAAAATGTTAACCATATTAATCTTAGTTTTCACAGTCCCTATTTGATAGTTCAAAGATCTGGGTCATCTCTGAGTTGTTCTGTTGATTTCTTTGTTTCTATACTGTAGGTATGTATATCTATCTATATATGTGTGTATGTATGATTCTTGCTTTTTTGTTTACCTTTTCGGGGGGAATGCTGAAAGCTAGACATCATGTGTAGAACAATAAAGACTAAGACCAAAAAATATGTTTTTGTCTAGAAATAAGCTTTTTTTTTTTTCTAGGATTTATGTGAATATTTGGTAGAGGTTGAGCTAGTTCAGGGATTTTGTTTTTGCTATGATTATCTTTAGTGTAAAACTGGCTCCAAATTCCTCTAGCACTATTTTGTGCCTAACTAGGGACTAGGGTGCCAATGTAGTGCAGAAGGACTGGTGAGATGGAGGGCATTTCCTGTTGTCTTGTTATAGATAGGCGCTATTTCTCTCACTCTCAGAGCTAAGGATCTTGTAGTGATCCTGCTCCTCCCAGCTATGGTAGAAAATTTCCAATGATCTGGGCCCTGGACATTTTCTTGCTCCTTCATCAAGAAAAAAAGATGTTTATGCATTTTTAGTTTTGTTTCTTGTGTTTTGTTTCCCTCATGCAGCTTCTGTAAAGGAATAAAATAATCTTGGTGGAGTTTTATGCCTTTTCGCAGAAGCAGCTGTAACACATGCCATGACCTGTATGTTTTCCAGTCACCTGCCTTGCCTTCAGTCATTTTTAGTGAGGATTTGGAGGAAAACCCATCAAGAAGGACCTGAGAGTGAATATGAACTGCCCCTTGTGTCCATGGTTTTCCAGGGCTCTAAAAACTCTTACTAGCCTACATCCAGTCTTTAGCAATTTATTGAAAATTTTAGCAGAAATGTTACTCTATCATAGTGACAAAATTCCTATCTCTGGGTTTTTACCATGATAAGTGAGTGTTATATGTCCCTTTTCTCTTTCAAGGTAACTTTCTTTAGATTTCAAGTTACTTGATGACCACGGAATCTCAGTTCTCAGCTTTATCATAGGTTTAAGAGAAATTATGATTTTGTAGACTTTAAAGCTTTTTCCTATCTCTGGGGGCAGGGGAAGATTGACACATTTTAAGCAGATAGTAGAATTTATCCGTACTTTTTTTAATAAGTAAAGAAATTGGACATTTGTTTCTATGTTTAGGTGTAACCTATCTCTAGAGATGCTGTATATTTATGTAATATGTTTTATTATTGACATATTACAATATATATTCATTGTACATATACATATATCTTCCATTGTAGTATTGAATTTTGGTCCTTGTTGCCTCAATTTTAGTGATTTCTCTAGCTATTAGGGATATTAGTTGTATCTTTTATTTAGTTTTTATATTTTGTTTCATTTCACCTTTACAATTACACTTCCAATTGATTTATTTTGCCTATTAATTGGCAAAATTATTGGCTAATACTTCTACTGCCTTGTGGAATAGCAGTGAAGATAATGGATGTTCTTATACTTAAGTGTAGTGCTTCTAGTGTTTTCTCATTCATCATAATCTTGGTTTTATTTATTGTCAAGACTAAGTAGCCATCTATGGCAGATAGAATTTTCCAATGATTCTACCCACCACATCATCTCTTAAAAGTGCTTTATTTACAGTATATTAAAATTCCCTTCATCAAGTGGTGATATCTATACCCATATTATTGAATGTAGGTGGATTTGTGGCTGCCTTGTATAAAAAAGTGTAACTACTGCCATGTGTGTTCCTATGCAACAATTTTGCATGTTCTTCACATGTACCCCAAAACCTAAAATACAATAAAATAAATAAATGGGAAAAAAAAAAAAAAAAGTGTAACTAAAGTAATATGTGATCTTTGAGGCTAGATTTTAAATATCTTACAATTCTTTGTTATTTTCCTGGACTATAAGGTAAAACTTAAACCTATGAATTAAAATAAAGATAGAACAATTATGAATATATCTGCCCCAAATAACAAACTAGCTATTTTTATAAAACAAAAATTGAAGGAGATTCATGAAAAATACCTATAACCATATTAAAAACAGAAAACTTTTAACACATCACTCTTGCTATGAGGCAGGAGAAATAGACATGTAAAGATATAACGAAAAAATGATGTAACACTTGTAATTATATATCTTAACTTTATGCCCTGAAAAAGAAAAATGCAACTTCGCATGTGAGTGCCAAATATTCAGAACAGAGAACTTACATTAGGTCACAAAGGTAACACTGATGAATAGAAACATTGCAAACACCATTCTGAAAGCATTGTAATAAAATTAATTTTAGATTTACAGAACAATTGAGCAGAAAGTATTGAGAGTTACTAAATAACTTGTTTCCTCCAGCCTACAATTTCTCTTATTTTTAATATGTTTTATTGTTGTTATATATTTGACACAATTAATGCACCAGTATTTAAGTATTATTAACTAAAATCAATAGTTTATATTAGAGCTCTCTTTTTGTGCTTTATACTCCATGGATTTTGACAAGCATTTGCTCATGTATTCATCATTCAAGTATGATGTAGAATAGATTTACTGCCCTAAAATCTATCTCCACCTAGCCATCCCTCCCTTAGTCCTATCTGGCAATACTAAACTTTTGACTTATTCTAAAACTGTGCTTTTTCTAAAATGTCATGTAGCTTATATGACATACTGTGTAATTCCTATAAATGACATACTGTATAATTCTTATAAATATAATAAATTATAACAAAAATATAGGAATTCCTATATATTCATATGTATAATAAATATATACGGGAATTATATATTATACTATAAATATTAATACATTATATATAATATATATTATATATTGACATATATAATATATATAGGAATTCCTATATACTTATTATAATTTATATTATTATAGTTATAGGAATTATATAGTATGTAGCTTTTGTAGACTGACCATTGTTTTTTTTTGTAAAAATATATATTTAGTTTTGTCCAAGTTTGTATTGCATATTAAGCCTATGTTTAGCTTTATAAGCAACCACCAAAATGTTTTCCGAATTGACTTTACAAATTTTTATTTTTATTAGCAATGAATGAATGTTTCTGTTGTTCTAAATCATTGCCAGCAATTTGTGTTGTCAGGATTTTGAATTTTAGCCATTCAAAATAAATGTGCAGTGGTATTTTGTTGCCCTTTTACCTTTAATATTTTTTTTTATTTGCCTGATGTATCTTCATCTTTCTCTTCAGTTTTGGCCTCTCCAAATCATTTTGTTTTATGTACATCTCATACACTGCACAGAGTTGTGTTTTCCTTTGTAATTAAAATTGATAAGATATATTTATTTAAATAGATGAATTAACTGTCCATATTTATTGATATAATTTATAGATTTCCACTCAACTCTGTTAAAGTATTTCATAATTATGTATGTTACATATTAATTTATGTACTTATCTAAATGTATTTGTTTTACCTTTTTAATTATGTTTGTCTTGCAATGAGATTATGGTTTTGTCCCAGATATGTACTTACACCTTTTAAAATATATTAATCATTATTTTAAAAATTTTATATTCTGATGTGTGCAATTTTACTTGAATCCTTTAACTAAAAATGTACTCTTTTCAAACCCCAACTGCTATTATTTACTAGCATTTGGGAATGAGGAATTAAAATTCTAAGAAATTCTCAGGAATTTAAAAATTACGAAGTATTCTTTATTTTTATAACATTTTATTTATATTTTTAATAAAAAAAATAGTTGTGTTTGTACATAATTGAGCACTGGGAAAGAATCAAACACTGATAAATGCCTATATCTTTGAAAATGTTTTTAAGTAGTATTCAAGTAACATAACATTTAGATATCCTCGCAAAATGAGGAACAGTCCACATGAACATGTGACAAAATTGCCTTAACCATTTCGCATCTAAAAGTTTTAAAGTTTGAAAGAATACTAATGGGATTTATATAAATTATATCCTAGGTACACTTTTGATAGTGTTATTCTTATTTACAGGAATGACTCACCATTAGAAGTCGACAGTATCACTTAAAATATTACAACCATAAAAGTAATTACTTGGCTATATCTGGTTAATCTTATTGAACTGTCTTTATATATAAAATACAAGTTTTTAATTTCCCTTTCTAAATTTATCTTTTCTTTCTGAATCATAATAAACAAAAATATAAAATATATTTCTAACAAAATTCTGAAAAGGAGGAAAACAGCAGCTTAGTGATAAAGTACATTTAACTGTCATGAGAAAACATATTGCTTACAAGTCCTTTTGAAGGTTTCTAATTTTTATAATCAAACAATTTTTGTACTTCAAGTTGTATGAGATCTTCTCATGAAAAGAGTAAGTTAGAAAACAAATTAATTAGTAAAGTAAATTTACTTTCAAGGTAACTATATCATTGTGAATTCTATTTATTGCTTAACAAATTCTACATTTTACTTAATGATATTTTACATAGAATCCTCTATGTATATAATGTATGTGTAATTATTTTGATGACATTTTATGTCACAACTTATTTGTAGTCAAAATAATGAGCCCCAACTAAAACCTCCTATCTTATACAAAAGTTAAATTAGAATGTTTAAATATACAATGGAAAGTACAAAACATTTAGGAAAAAATTTTCTAGAAAGTCTTTGAGACCTAAGGATTCCTAAAAAATTCTTAGACAAGACATGAAGAGCACCATTTATACAAGAAAAACCAATGAATAAGTTGGACTTCATAAAAAGTTAGAATGTTTTGCTCATAGTGGGGACTGGGGAAAGAGTACAAAGGACATGTCTATTCTAGCTCACCAACTTTTGTAAATTCATAATTATTTTAAAATAAAAGACTTTAAGCACAATCAGAAATGACAATGGTGATATTACTATAGATCCCACCAAAATACACAAGATTGTCACAGATCGCTATGAACACTTCTATATATAAAAAATAGAAAATCTAGAGGAAATGAAAAAATTGTGGAAACATACAACCTTCCAAGATTAAACCAGGAAGATACCAAATTCTTAAAGTAGATCAGTTTAGCTTCCCAATGTATGGAGCACATGGAGAAGAGAAAAAATGGCCGTGAAGGGACAAAGAAAGAATTGAATCAATAAAGAAAATGTGAACAATGTTGTAGCATTAAAACAAGTCTGGTAAAGAGTCAAGATGGCCAAGTAGATGCAGCCAGGAAGAGCATCTCCCACTGAGAGACTATATCATCAAAAATACTGGCACATTGCAACTGGATCTTCAAAGAGAAGGCATTGAGAGTAGACAGATGGGGAGGATACAGACCATGAGCTGACTGGAGAGCAAGCTGAGAACCCTGCAAGGTGCTTTCTAGTACCCGGACTGATTCCTGGTCTGCCAGGAGCTCCTGGAGGAGGGGTGAGTTAATTAGAAGAGCATTGGCCCACTGTCTTTACAGACCTTTGGAACCCTAGCTGCAGGACACCCCACAATCACCACAAACATCTGAGCTGGCAGCAAGAGCTACTTGGAAAGGGGACAGGGATAGACCTCCAGGCTGTGTGAAGCTCACGGGAACAGCTGCAGTGGAGCAAAGCCAGAAACACCTATCACCTGAGGCTTGCCATGTTCCTTTAGATGGCTTTGGTCTTTGGTTGATTGTCAGACCTAGAAAGAGCAGAGTTGTCTTGCACTTGGGATGGTGCCAGTCTAGGTAAGCACTCCTCCGTCTGGTGTCCTCTGCTGGGATCCCTGCCTGGCCATGGCCACTTGCAGCATAGCTTCAGATGGCCAATCAGCATGTTTCACCGTGGCTACCACCATAGCTCCTTTGCCAGCAGACAAAACCATCAGATAGCATCTGTAGACAAGCCCCCCACCATCATGTACCTGCTCACAGCTTCTTGCCATTATTTTGTTAACACACTCAACCAAAAGCCTATATCCACTGCTTTGCTGGAATGCACCTGCCCACCACTACCCCCTCGGCTTGGCTGGAATACATGCTTGCATGGGCCTTGCTTCCACTGCCCAACCCCCACTGGCACATTCACACATGATAGTGTACCCCACTTCCACTGTCACAACAAAGTGCTTTTGCTGACACCTACCATCTGAGTGTTGTTGCTAGTGACCAGGAACACCTCACACCCTCCAGTGCAGCAGGTGCTTAACCTAGAGGGTCCAGAGAACCAACCTGTGGGCCTGGCTCCACTGCAGGCTGAGAACACACAGCCCAGGAGTGCTGAGCTGAGTCTTTACTCCCTAAAATCATCCAGGAATGGAGCCTATTGACTGTACCCAACTTACACCAGAGTTAAATCCTAAAGGGCATCAAATAATATGAAAAACAAAAAGCCCCATTAATGAACAGAAACTTAAAAGGGACATCAGATCACATGGATAACAAAGAACCAGTGCAATAACTCTGGCAACTCAAAAAGCTAGAGTGTCTTCTTCCCAATGACTGCACTAGCTCACCAGGAATGTTTCTTAATCAGGCTGAAATGACTCCAATGACAAACATATAATTTCAAATCTGGAAGAAAACAAAGATAATTGAGATTCAGGAGAAAGTTGAAACCCAATCCAAGAAATCTAAAGAATCCAATAAAGTGATACAAGATCTGAAAGACACAAGTGTCATTTTAAGAAAGAATCAAACTGACCTGAGACAGCTAAAAACTGATTACAATAATTTTATACAGAATCAAGAATTAACATGAGAATAGATCAAGATGAGGAAAGAATCTTAGAGCAAAGAACAGTTCTCCAAATCAACTTAGTCAAACAAAAGCAAAGTAGAAAGGAGTATGTACAAAACTTCTGAAAAATAATGGGATTGCAGAAAGAAACAAAATACAACTCACATCACTGCAAGCGATGGAGGGAAAGTAAGCAACTTCAAAAACATATTTGAGGATATTGTCCAAGAAAATTTCCTCCTCAATGGAGAGGACAACATTCAAACTCAAGAAATTCAGAGAATCACTCTGAGATACCATACAAGATAACCATCACTAGACCCACAGCCATCATATCTCTAAGATAAATCCAAAAGAAGAAATCTTAAAGGCAACTAGATAGAAGGGGCAGGTCACCTACAAGAGAACCCTATCATGACCAAATGAGATTCTTCCCAGGGATGCAAAGATGGTTCAATATATGCAAATTGAACAGTGTGATACATCGTACCAATAAAATGANAAAAAAAAAAAAAAAAACCATAAGGGGATTCTAATTGATGCTGAAAAAGCATTAAAATCTTCAACATATCTTTATGATAAACACTCTAAAAAAAGGGGTCTAGAAGAAAAATACTTCAACACAATAAAAGCCATATAACTAATATGACACAGAATGGGGGAAAACTGAAAGCCTTTCCTCTAAGATCTGGAACAGAGCAAGGATATCCACTCACAACATTGTTATTACCCAATGTCACATGTTCATGTGGACTCCTCCTCATTTTGCTAGGATATCTAAATGTTATGTTACTTGAATACAATCTAATAACATTTATAACCTTATATTGTTACACCTAATAACATTTTCATCACTCACACTGGGCGAATGTTCCAATAAGCATTGCCTTACCTGTCTTTAGGGAGATTACAATACAGTAAGAAAGATACATATTAACATAAATGATTATTTTTAAGGTATAATGTGAAGCTCAAATAAAGTGTGATTTTCAAAAAAAAAAAAAGATTAAATCCAGCTGCAGAAAAGTCTTCATGTTTAAGCTAGCTGATTAAAAATCACTAATAGATGAGAGAATTTTTTGAAATAGAAAATAAATCAAAATACATCAAGCGAAATAATAACATGACAATATTTAGAGAATAGTGAATTAAAGTTTTGAGATATGAATCAGGAAATGTGGATTTAGTTTCATAGTGGATGTCAGAGGGCTATCTGTGGTAGATTTTTGAAACAGAAAAGTGATATAATTTCATATGTATTTTATTTTTTTCTTTTGAATACTTCATTTTATTATTTTTATGGGTACAAAGTGTGTTATATATTTAATTGGGGTACATGAGAAATATATACATGAGGTACATGAGATGCTTTGCTACAGATGTGCAGTGTGAAATAAACACATCATGAAGAATGGGGTATCCATCCTCTCAAGCATTTATCCTTCGAGGTACAAATAATCCAGTTATATTTCTTAAGTTACTTTAAAAATATACAGTTATCAGCGATGATAGTCGCCCTATGGTGCTATGAAAGAACAGGTATATTATGTATTTTAGATAAAAATATTTGTGTTAGGATAGAAGGTAGATTGAAGGGGCTCAGCAGACGAGACAGCCATTGTCCAGGGCCTGCGGTTCACAGCTTCAGTGAGGGGCTCCACTGCAACCAACCAGTCTTGTTGCTTTCCTGGGCGCCAGTCCCCAGTGAGCCCCGCATCAAGCCAACAGCACAGCACCGACTCTTCTCTGGCTCTTGGGTGCTGCTCTGAGCAGTGTCACCCTTTCAGCATGACCAGAAAGCTGGCAGGCACCATGTGGAAAAACTTAAATAAGAAAAAAATGTGGTAGAGTTGCTGAATGAGGAAGAAGAGTATGTGGTGGAAGAAGTTATCCACTGTTGTGTGGTAAAGGGTAAAGTGGAATATCCACTTAAGTGGGAGGGTTTCTCAGATGAGAACCTCATTGCTAAGTTTCTGCAGTCACAGAAAACAGCACGAGACAGATGAGTCAGAGGGAGGCAAGCACAGAGCTGTTTCTGATTCTGAAAGTAAGGGAGAGGAGGGCAAACCTAAGAAGTGAGTCAGAAAAGCCGAGAGACGTTTCCCCGGGTTTTGAGTCACAGAGGATTATGGAGCTACCAACTCCAGTAGAAAGAGCACTCATGTTCCTGATGAAGTGGAAAGCCTCTGATGAGGCTGACCTGGCTTCTGCCAAGGAAGCCAAAGTCAAGTGCTCACAGGTTGACATATCCTCATATGATGAAAGGCCAGGGTGGCATTTCTACCCCTCAGAGGGTGATAATGAGAATGATGATAAGAGCTAACTCTTCTGAGTACCAGACTCTGACACATCTTACTGTGGGGTTTCAAGAGGGAAGGGAAAGAGTTCTATTTGTCTTGACACCATAGAAGTGGGTTGAGAAGCTGTCCTTTGAAGAGTAAGGAAGCAGCTCCAGTGCTTTAACATCCTTCCAAGTTATATAGTGTGCACACCCATCCCAGTGAAAGGGAAAGGGGATACATGTTTCAAGGCAGTTTTGCACTTTGCTGAGAAAAGCAAAGGGTCTTTGATGATGAACAAAATTTGCAGATGTGGGTGTGTGGGAGAGCAAAAACGGCATTGTCCATCTTCAATGGCGTCTACGACCCACAGTCCTCTTCCCAATAGTGTTAACTATGCATTTCTATAGTACAGTGTGTGTATAGTTTGGGGCCATTACCAGTGTATTATTTGGGATTGAGAAGGATGTGGACGGAGAATGGAAGCTGGATAGGATCTTTTGGGTTAAAATTTGGTTCCTGACTGGGGAAATGGTAAAACAATGGAAAGAACAGATAACTATGTTCTGTGGTCATGATACTTTGTCTTTTCAAAAAATGTCACTGGCTCCATAAATGAGGACTATGATAGACTGTTTAGATGCTGTAAATACCTGAACTCTATAAGCCAAAGTGTTCCCTGCCTAAGCTTAATGCTCTTCTCCACAAAGACCATTTTTAATTTACCAAAGCTGCTGTTTTGAAGATAATAACTTCCTGTGGAGGGAAAGTCTTTGGAGAGTGTAAATAGGCGTATCCTTCTGTTTTAGAGGTGCTAATTCTTGAAATTAGACTCGAAGATCCTTGATTTTTAATTATGAAGTTATACGTTTTAGCTTGCTCATCAAACGCACTGGCTGAGGTATTTGGGGAGGGGAAAAAGTGGCATAGGAGATGGAAGAGCAGGAAAAGGAAAACCCCACACTCTTAGACCTCTTGAAGCTTCTCTGCTTTTTGAATATAAAATTCTAACCACTGGTGGAAGGGTTCAGCCACAGAGAGCACAATTTTCATTAATTCTACTCAAAGGTTGAATAATTTCAAAAGTTCTGTCCTTAAGAGAAGTTTAAAATTTCATACTGGGTTACTGGTTCACTTTAATACACACACACACACACACACACACACACACACACACACACACCAGAAAAACATTTTTAAAAAAATATTCTAAGAATTAGCTGATAACCAAAATGCTCTGTCTTGAATCATGAAACAACTAGCTCTTGACATTGTTTAGACCTGAATCTACTACTACGTTGTAAAAAATTTTTAGTCATTTGTTAGGTTTCTGTGAAAACCTTTTCATTGTAAATTTCATACCATGCTGTCAGTTTTTATCTTAATAAAATCAGTTTTATAATCTCCAAACAAACAATAAAGATAGACTGAAGGAAAGGTATTAAAGTGAAGAAGACAAATTAAAAGGTGGTTACACCAGTAGGCCAGATTTTAGAAAGAAAAGCATTGAAGAAAACATAGGAATGTATCAGACAGATACAGAATTCTTCTGTGACAAGTTCAATATGAGAGAAGATGCAATTGAGAGGACAGGCTGAATACATGGCTCTATGCTTTAGAGGTAGCAGCTGTAGCTAGGAAAAGAGATGAACTCTGACAGATATAAACATGGATAAGGCTATAAGCTTTAGTACTAAATATTGGGAGGAGGGACAAAGAAATAAGAGGTAAACTATTTACAAGGAGGGAGTAAGAGGAAGAGGATTATAATGAGTCAATAAATATTTGCTATGTTTACTTGGCTTTATCCATTGCAGTTCTTTACTGAAAACATCAGTGAATGCTTTATTGTTCTTGCCCCCAAGAAGCCCATGTTTTCTTTGTGACAATGACATTAAAATTATAGTGAACATGATATGTATGTTAAAATAGAAAAGTTAGTAAAGTTTCCATGGAATGAAGAAGATATTTATACCTGTGCTGAGGTGAAGAATTTAAAAATTTTTAGAAGGAAGTTGATACGTGATCAACTGTGTTTGAAAGTTTTCTAATTTCATAATAGTTAGATTTCATGCTCGTTAAACTCTCAAGTACTTAAACTCTAATTAACCAATTTCCAGCGTTCTGAATAATGCAGTGACACACAGACACACACACACACACACACACACACACACACACACACACACACACACATTTGTATGTAAAAAGTACTACTTTGGCTTATATTCTATATTAATTGGAAATAATTACAAGAAAGAAAACGATGTATGTATATTCTAGAGGCAATTACATCTTAGGAATTTATAGGCCAAATTCAGCCTCAGCTTATTTATACACACTCATTAAAGCATTAGTGTATTAACTGTGGCAAGTAGATGAACTTGAATGAAAACCAATGAACCAGACAAGAACTAGCCCAAATGAGATAAAATATTTCGTGCTTCCATGTTGCTGACAAGCAAAGGCAAATTGCTTAATGTCTTGGAAATCCCTCTCCATCCAAAAATCAATTTGCCATAGCTTCTGATAACATATTTTTATGCAACCAAACTAAAAATGATTAAATTCCTTTTAAAAAATATTTTCTTGACTCTCATATTCAGCATAATATTTAACTTCACATGCATAGAAAAGTAAGTTATCTGAAAATATCTAAATTCTAAGTGGCACTTATATTGAATTCCATTTAGCAAAGAAATTATTTTTCTCCTCAAATCTCCTCATTCTAATTCAGTTTTTTCACTTGTCACAAAAAAAAATAAGTAACTGAGAAGTAGCCTTAACAAAATATGCAGTTTTTCCATCTCAGTCCTTAGAAAGTAGGTCTTGATTCAATTCATAAAAATCATGGATAGAAATCATGCTAGATTATCTGTTTAGTGCTAGGAAATACAAAGTGTCATAAAGTAAAGAAGGAAGGAACTAACTAACTTACAAGCCCCTGAGTTTTTTTTAATATTTACATCCTTTAAAAGACAAAAAAAAAAAAAAAAAAAAAAAAAAAAAAAAAAAAAAAAGCATCCAGCTTCAACTATGGCATTTGGAGCTGTTCACGCCCACAAACAACCTCTGAGTTCCATGTGCTCCCTGTTCTGAAGCAGTGAAATGAGAGAATGCAGTAAAGGAAGCAAAGGCTCCAGTACTCCTGATTCTCACCTTCCGCCATGCCAACCTTGAAGTACAGATGACAAGCTTTAGGAATAACCGTATTTATTGTAAGGAGGGATATACAGTAGTAAAACTTACCACTTCTACCCACAGGAAAAAAAGAACACATGGATGCCTTCACCACTTGGCAGCTGATCTTTGGTATGGCACACTGTGACCTAAAACATTCATTCACATACTAAACACTCTTCAGCCCTTGAAGAATACTTCTCCACATCTCCTGCTTTCTGTTTTCAAAAAACTATGTGCCAGCATCCAGATGCCCTGAAAGTCTATGGCTTTTGAATCTGCTGCCCTCAGTGACTGACTCAGATAATCTGAACTGAATAGTGGATTTGAACACAGTACTTAAGTTGTAGAAAAGTCAAGTTAGCTTCACAAATCCCTCCTCTCAGAATGAATACAGTAGATTCTTGTAGAAAATTGTGTAGTTTCTTAGTGACACCACGTCATTTTTTCCCTTTACTTTTCCTTTTTTCTTTATTATCTGATTTGTGACTCTTCCTCAATAATTTGACCAAATAAACTCATATATTTTTGTATTTTATTATTAAGAAGATACATTTTTAAAGCTGGAAATGAAGAGATTTAAGAATTGACTGCTTTGATTTATAACTTATGAATACTTAGGTGGAGTATGTGGTCCTCCATTGTCACTGTAATCAATGCCCTTTATCGGTTCTCAACTTTCTCTGATATAATATTTGCCACATTTAACAGAACTGGTCATTTACTCTTTCTCAAATAGTATCCTTTTTGGACATCAGGACTGCCTTCCCTCTATGTATTCACTCTCTGGCCTCATGAGTTCAGTCTCCTTGAGTTGTCAAGGCTTAACCTCTAAATCATTTCAACTGTAGTTTCCTGACTGTAAATATTGAATCCTCACTGATGGCATCCACATTTATAGCTGGAGCTCTAATGCCTCCCTTGAACTTAGACACTGATCTCTCTTTTCTTCTCTGTGTAATAGACATCACAAGTCTAAAATGTTCAAAACCACACTCTTTTGCGTCATCAACTGCCCTACCTACAGTCTTCCCCATTTCATTATATGACAACTCCATTCTACTCCAATTTCAAGGTCCATAACCTTGATATCTCTTTTCTTTTAATGTTGACATTCATAGATATAACTGTGAAAAATATCCAGAATCCAAACACTTCTCACCATATTCACCACTATGTTTATTCCAGCTACAATCATCCCTCATCTGAAAGACTCACCTAATTAGTTTCCCCCCATCAATCTCTGTCTACCTGTGGTCTATTTTTTACATAGCAATCCCACAATACCTTGAAATGAAAGTCTGACCCTATTATTCTGCTCAAAACTATACAGTGCCTTTCATGCATTTTGGCATTATTTTTCAGATCCCAAATGTGCATTTTCCTGATCAATTTTTTTATATACTGAGGGCATGTTTCTAATTTTTATTGTACTAAAATTATTTGCATCAGTTAATATTTTTCTAATATTTCAAAGCAAATATGTTAGTTAATTCAGTCTTATAAAATGTTTGATACATAAAATATATAAATGATGAACAAACACCTTTAAATTACCCTCAATTTTATGAATTGGAAAATTTTCAATACTATTGCATGTATATATGTATTTTTCAGTCATCTCATCCCCTTAATTGTTGTGTTTGTTCACCATTCTGTTTACTTTTTTTGATTTAGCTTGGTTACATATGTAGTTATCAAATAAACTCTTTATTTGTACAGATACTTATAAAAATACTACCATATTCTGTGTAATCTTCTGGAAGTTGCTGATTTTACCCTCCACTGATTATAAGATCTATGTATGTTGCTGCATTGACAACTAGCTCATACATTTTCACTTCTGCATAATAATTCGTACATCATAATGCATTTCCCTGTCAATGAATATTTTATGTTTTTTCAGATTTTTTGCAACCGTGAACAGTGATGATAAGAAACAGCATGTACATGTATTCTAACATGCATTTGCAAGTTTCTTTGTGGAGTATACCTATTAACAGAATTAGTTCCTTATATAGTATATAAATGTTCAACCTCAAAGTATAGTATTACATTGCCTTCCAAAATGATTGAGCCATTTGCACTCTCAGCAGCACATGTTTATCCACATTTTCACTATTCATATTAAATTTGACCACTTCATTATTACCTATAAAATAAAATGAGGGAAGACAGTATAAAGATCCTTCTTAGCCACTAATGCAGTCACTAACACACCTGCAAGGTCCTAGGTGATCTATTCCCACCCTGTCTCTGACTTCATCTTCTACTCAACTATCTTTGCTTTCTTTTCTCCAGCATAATGCAAACTCAAGGCACTGCATTTGCAAGTACCTAGAATACCACCACCATCTCCCTCTCCTTACAGTACTACACACTACACTGTCTGTTCTCTTCCCTACATGGCTCCAAATAACTTCTCAAACAGTGAGAATTTCTTGACTCTACAAATTCAAATAACCCCCAGTACCATTATTGCTTTTTTTTTTTCCTCTTCCTGTCTTCTCTCCTTAGATCTTTATGTATCTCGTATCAACGGACATATTACATGTTATTATTTTATGTATTTCTGATATGTCCTCTTCACGTGATAAGTTATATGATGGCACAGATGTTGACTCCTTCCTTCACCACTGTATTATTAATAACTAGATAACTGCCTGTACATACTATTTTCTCAACATAAAATTATGGAATGAATGCATGATGATAAACAATGACCAAAAGATCCACTTAAAAAACAGTTTACATTATTAAACCTATTGTGCTATGAGAATGGAACTGAACTGAAAGCTTTCTCATGTAAAATGGATTCATTCTCCAATAAACATAAAGCCTCTTCTTAGAAAGGCTATATTTTCTAAATATTTTAATGAGTTACCATAAAATTCATTTAATAAAATATATTTAAAAGTGATTATGCATATATTCAAAAATATTTACAAATGAACTTGATAAAATGTGAACACTTTTTCCAATAATTTGTATTCAAGGACGAGATTACTTGCATTTTGACTAATGAGAATGCAACATTTATGCATATAAATAATAGTTTACAACACAATAGTATGTGAGTTGTATTATATTTAATGTATAACAACTATATTTTTTAAATTATAACATAATTTCTTACAAAAGATTTTCTAGTGCTATGCAAATTACAC
>NW_016107623.1:1848802-1851200 GCF_001604975.1 Cebus imitator
AGAGACGGGGTTTCACCATGTTGACCAGGATGGTCTCGATCTCTTGACCTCGTGATCCACCCGCCGCGGCCTCCCAAAGTGCTGGGATTACAGGCTTGAGCCACCGCGCCCGGCCTTCTAAATAATATTTTCAACCACTGTTTTATCTTGAACACATTTTTGTTTGAAATACTTAGCACATGTTTTATTGAGGCACCTGGGGCTATTTTAAAAACAGAATTTGGTGTTGTGGCAGTGGAACCAAATCTGTTTTGCAACTTTGAATCTTGTACCTTTGCTTAAATTTTTTGAGGTTTAACTCTCTCTTTTTTGAAAGGGATTTAGTAATTAATGGTCATTCAACTTAGTTCACAGGTCCTTGCAATAAAAATGGGTGGATTATCTATTCAAAAGTGTTTTACAAAAGACATATACCTGTCAAATACTGGTTTATTTTATTCCTCATCACCTAGAGTATTTAACATTCTTGTATTTGTTCAGTCTTCAAACTTTGAGTACCTACCATATGTGATCTACCTTGCACCAACATGAATATAATATAATTTAACTCAAAGGTCTTGACTTATTTTCTTTTTGTTGGGAATATCTCGATTGCAGAATTTTTTTCTTTCCCCACGTATAAACTCCCCGTCACAAATGTTTAACTGTCCTCAGTACCCATGGCATTACATAAAATAAAATGGTGTTAATCACAAACTCATAGTAAGAATAATACTCTGCTTTATCCTAATAAATTTTCTCAAAGCTTTGTCTAAATAGGCTAAAATATCTGGCTCTATGGTTTCCTCCTTTGGTCTCTAACTTTTAGCACTGAGTCCATTGGGGTCCATTTCTCTTCCATTAAAAAATGAGTAAAGTATATTGTGCCACAAAATTTACAGAAAAAAAAACAATTTCGATTCCTTGTGCTTTTATAATAAATAATATGTATTAACTATATAGAACTAAATATGAAACTATAGAAATTGAAATTAATTCTGAATGAATATTGAGTCTCCAAAAACATAATGAAACTGTATTTAATTAGATATGAAAAATGAATACAATTGTTTCAGATTGGTAACTGAATGCTTAAAAGCACAAACTAAGGAAGTTGAATATTTTGTTTTTTTTCAGGACTTTATACATGAGTTTAGCATGTTCGGTTCAGAAGAACATAATGTGAAATGATATTATAAAATGATCTCAATGCCAGGAAATGGAAGCAAGAAATTGGTCAGGCGTGGTGGTTTACACCTGTAATCCCAGAACTTTGGGAAGCCTAAGGGAGAGGATCACTCGAGGGCAGGAGTTAGAGACTAGCTTGGCCAACAAGGTGAAACCCCATCTCCACTAAACCACAAAAATTAGCCAGTGTGGTGGCTCAGCCTGTATTCCCAGCTACTCAGGAGACTGAGGCAGGAGAATCACTTGAACCAGGGAGGCGAAGGTTGCAGTGCACTCCAGCCTGAACAACAAGAGCAAGACTCCCTCTAAAAAAAAAACAACAAAAAAGGGAAATGTGTTCAGACTGACTAGGAGAAAATTAAATGGAGAAGTATGGTTAAAACCACTATGACTATTTTGTTGAAAGGTCCCAGGATCTTTTGTGCTCTGATAGTGCAGTATATTCCATAAGATCTTTACACCACATTTGCCACCTGAAAGAAAAAGTCCTGGCTATAGAGAATGCTTCTCTTTCAATCAGCATTGTAAAAATTAGCAAAGCATCTGGGCCTCTGTAGTTGATCAGTATGTAGCAGTATTTGTAAAATCAAAAACATTGTATGGTATTGTAGAACAAAAGAGAAAATAAAGAACCATGTTTGAAGATAAGATGATGAACTAAAAATATCTCTCCAGGGTTTCTAAAATTTTGATATAGTTAACTCAATGTAAATTATGAGCACATACCATTGTATTAGTGTGAAAATAACACTTTATATTACTATGTCGAAGCATGTTCTTAGACTAACTGGGCAAAAGCTCTGGCAGAAAGATACAATTATATGTAAATACTATGACTTGTTTTCCTAAGGCCAAACTGCATGCAGTGGGCAGAGTTGAGAAAGAAACACAGGTCTTCTTTTCTTTTTTTTTTCTTTTTCCCCCATTTATTTATTTTATTGCATTTTAGATTGTGGGGTACATGTGAAGAACATGCAAAATTGTCACATAGGTACACACGTGGCAGTGTGATTTGCTGCCTTCCTCCCCATCACCTACATCTGGCATTTCTCCCCTTGCTATCTCTCCCCAGCTCCCCACCCCCCACCGTCCCTCCTCTATTTCCCCCCAACTGACCCCAGTGTGTAGTGCTCCCCTTCTTGTGTCCATGTGTTCTCATTGTTCAACACCCGCCTATGAGTGAGAACATGCAGTGTTTGATCTTCTGCTCTTCTGTCAGTTTGCTGAGAAC
>NW_016107623.1:1852110-1859594 GCF_001604975.1 Cebus imitator
GGCTAGACAGTTTTCCCAACACCATTTGTTAAACAGGGAATCCTTTCCCCATTGCTTGTTTTTGTCTGGTTTGTCAAAGATCAGATGGTTGTAGATATGTTGTGTTGCCTCCAAGACCTCTGTTCTGTTCCATTGTTTTTTATCTCTGTTTTGGTACCAGTACCATGCTGTTTTGATTACTGTAGCCTTGTAGTATAGTTTATCAGCAGCTGATTAGCTCTGGTGGAGAACGTACATTTAACTTAAGAATGAACCAGCAATGAGGACAATCAGGTTTAATAATTCCAAGGTAATCGTTCATTCCAATAAGACACAACTTACAATTTAATATTTTCCTTATAACCAGTAACCTGAGTGGGAGCTCAGGAAGCCTTTGAAAATGTTTAGTAGAAGAGGTAACTTCAGGAAATTGGAGAACAATAGTCTTACATTGGGTTGCAAAGGTTAGGCCTATAAAATAGAGCAGGAAAAAATATAGAGTGCATCTAAAATTAAATCTGTAATGAATTAGGATGACACTCAAAAGCATTTGAATAACTAACTGCTACTCTCTAGATTTCTGTCTTCAGGGAGCCATAAGCCCCTTTCCCATAGCAAAAATCTATTATTGTTTTTTTTTGGTAAATTTTTTGGTTAGAAAATACATGCAAAGAACATTTTAGTGTGTTTGAAATAGCTGTGAAATAAAATTAAAACATGCTGTTAAACATAAAACAGTCCAGTTGTGGAAATGCAATGACCTTAATTTTTTTAATAGTTTTGTTTTTCACTGTTAACACTTTCAGTGAAAATCCATCACACATGCAGCAAATACCTTAAGTTGACTGTCTTATAGACAGATTCAACAAAAAGATCAGTTATTAAATAAACTGTGATTTAGCCACCAAAGTCTCAGCAGAAACTGTTTATAATTAATAGTCACTGTCCTTATGTAGATACAGTGAAAAAAATTGTATTAATGCTGCCTGAAATTCTTCTATTAAAGAACAACTCCAGGCTCAGAGTTTAACATCTTTTGAATGAATTTGAATTCTTATGATCAAATATGGTTTTGTCTTATAAAGTAATGCATTTCTGTTATTTTATAACATTTTCTATTATAATAATGTATGTGTGACTTAAAATAGGTAAAAGTAAGACATTTTTGTGAAAACTAACAATTTTAGTAGAACTAATATGTATTGAAAATAATTGCATTTTCTCAAGTACAAAATTTTATTAAAATAGGAAAGTCATACAGGTAGTGATAGAAGAAAATACCACATAAAAAGTTAACAATATGTATTTTTGTGTTACAATTATGATTGCTTATTTTTTTTCTTATTTTCAGATTGTGTGGTAGTTTTTAAATGGCAATTATTTAATTCTAGAAATCAGATATTATAAATATTTTTTTAGATTTTGATTGTGTGGTAGTTTTTAAATGGCAATTATTTAATTCTAGAAATCAGATATTATAAATATTTTTTTAGATTTTATTGTTTCACAAAAAAAGACAAGGAGTCACACATTTCCTGGGAAAACAACAATTTAAGAAAATACTGAAAGTCTATCCCAGGGGAATCTTTGTAAATGATTGTTGTTTGAGAGTGGCTCTGTACTGAGAGTCACCTAAAATAAAACACTTTGAAACAGTTTTTCTCCATCCGAGACAAAAGCTTAGCAAAGTTTGTGAAAAGAAATAAAAAATTGAATTGTCTTAGAAACAGGAAACATTTTTAGAAAGATAATTATATTTTATCATAAATTACATTAATAATCCAAATGGAATCATCCTCCTTAAAAATGTTTTGTTTCTAATTATTAAAATCAAAAGTCATTTTGTAAAATTTCGACTTTTGACACAAAAGGAAGAGAAAGTATTTAAAAAGTTATTTCAAAAAAATTAGCAATAGTTTGTTAAATTCAGATAGTAACAACATATTTGGAGAACAAAAATAACTGAAAATCATCAGGAGTTTAAATGTAACTTGCATTGAAGTTAAGGGACAAGGACAGTATACAAGGAAATCAAGCTATTATATTTTATACCTTTGTTTCTATTTTTATTGAAATTAAATAGCATTTGAAAGAAAATAGAACTGATTCTGACATATCATGAATTTGGTGTCTCTGCTGATTATAAAATAGACTTCACAGAATATAAAATGAAACACTAACAATTTATTTTACTACTCTGCTTTTCTGTGTTGACACAGTAATATTTCATTAAACAGAACTATTATCTACTGCTGCCCTTCCCTTGACCATCAAGTTTATCTTAATTTGTTTTAGATTTTGAGATGAAAGGAATGCAAATAAAAAATGTTGAAACATGAGGTTGAGTGCAGTGCATCCCTGTTTGCTTTCAATCTCTTCTCTACAGAGCTCTCCTTGTCCAGCTCAGGCTGAAAATTTGTCATTTCTCTGAACCCCTAAGGTGCCTGATGTATCTGTGTATTATTCACTCAGTAATTTGATATTGTCTTATGATGTTTTAGTAATAAACTCATTAGTTCATACTATTCTTTGCAAGTGAATTTTCCTCTGTCTTCACAATATTCCAGGGAGTTTGGAGGGGGCAGGTATTACTATCCACACTGTAAGGTAGAGAAAGTGGAAGTTCACATGCCTGCTTAAGGTTAATTGGCTTTTAAAGTGTTGGTGGCAGATCTATAATCCAGAATTCTTTTCCATTGTATTATAAAATTGTAATATTATTTAATTCAAAATTAAATATGAACTTTGAAATATCCAACTGGAGTTTTTAAAATCTATCATATTTTAATTACTTATTGATTATTATTGTTTAAATTAATTACCACAAAAGATGTTAAACTAGACTTTTGGACTGCCATTTCTATGTGATGGATGCAGAGGTTGAAACTTACAGAGCTTCCATAATTAGCTCCAAAGTTATAGTGCCAAAGTTACAGAATCGTTACTAAAATGTAGGTGTCTTGATTTTTTAACCTATACCCTGTGATGCTTTTTAATAGGGAATGAACAAAATTACTAGTAAATATCTCCATATACTTTACATGTTCACACAGTATCATATAAACCATTACTCAATTTAATGTAAAAATAATGTTTAATCACTCTTTATCTATACCTATACAGTGATAAATAGACAAACAGATCCTTGCTATTTTACAAAGATCCCTTTATTATTTCAATAAAAATAAGACTGAAGGCTTAAGTTGATAGTAAGAAAAAGAAACAGCCAGAAAAAGAGCATGTGGCATACTTAAACTTACTAAACTGAATTGAATTTATCTGAATCACTGAGTATAAAGTACAGTTTACCAAAGTATGCAATACTGCAAAAATAAAATAGATTCTCAGAAATTAAAAATACAAATGCTATGTTTTGCATGTTAAAATACAGAAAATAAAATCAGCAGGCTTCAATTAATCATAATTCATTTTCATTAAAAATTGACATCAGGTATTAATATTATAGGTAGAAGTTTTAGCTGGCTTTGGTTTGTGTATTGAAAAACCCTCAGTAATCTCACAAACATCTGTGGAGTGCTTACTATTTATGATGTGTTATATCATGCTATCCTGACAACAACTCTGTAAGATAGATATTAACTCTATTAGTGAATAATAAACTAACACTGAGTTTTTTGGTCTAGGCTACCTAATAGGACTAATGTGGTGGCCACTAGCTAAATGTGGCTATATATTTAAATTTGAATTAACTAAATTAAATACAATTTAAAATTCAATTATTCAGTCACATTAGTCATGTTTCAACTGTGCAATTGCCACATATGTCTACTGGCTGTCCTATTAGGCATACAAATGTAATACATACCATCATCACAGAAATATTAATCACACAGCACTCATCTAGATCTCCTTGTTCTTCCAGAGCTTAAAAATGCTAGTGTCCACTAATTTACTAGCCTGCACGCTCACATTATATGAGCCCATTAAACATTTCTTTAGCAAAATGTTTCTTCAGTACATTCTGGTGTGGAGAAAAAAGCATCACCTCAGGGATATGAAAGTTCAAACCTTTTGTCAATTATAATTCTATAATAGATATGGGTGCCTCAAGCTATCATAGGATGAAGCCCCAGTTATTGATATATAAGCCAGAAACTTCCTTTGCATTAATGTCATAATCATTAAGAAACTACATTTCCAACATGGAGATAATTTTTCTCAGTTAATATTCTAAGCCACATAAAAGTAGCATACATTATAATGTAATCTAGGTTAAAAAAAAATCTTACAAGGCTAAGAAGACCATGGTACACATAGGCATAAAACAACTGCATACAAAAAGTCTATGATATCTGCTAATTCTGTCATAGGGGTAACCTGAAGTATTATAGACAGCTTTATATCTGCTTTCTTTCTGGTCGTACAGTAATGTAGATATCTTCTTGTACCTATAATAGGCATGTCTATCCAGTTGCAGAAAAATAGTATTTACACATCTGTAAAGAAACCTGAAGCTAAGTACTTATTCTTTCTTCTTTTTTTTTCTTATTTTTTGCTTGAAAACTTTATTAAAATAAGGATTAAACCAGAAAAAAGAGCGATGAGAATGCTAGCCCTTTGCATAAAATCAGCAAGAAAAAGGAAACAGAGAGAAAGAGAGGAAAGGAAGGAAGGAAGGGAGAGAGGGAGGGAGATAGGGATTGATGGAGAGGACATTCTTTCTTCTAAAATATGCATAGATAAGTAAGATTTCCAGCATATGAGGGTTGCCAGCCACTTGAAAGAGAAAGATCAAGAAAAACTAAAGGAACATATGATGAGAAATTGGGAAAGAAGTAAAAATTAAAGAATTCTTTAATGCAATCTGTTATATTCGAGAAGATAGAATACCTTTAAAACAAGAAAGCAAGCTATAAAAATGGAACTGTTACAGGAAGGAGGTCCCAATCCAGACCCCAAGAGAGGGTTCTTGGATCTTGCACAAGAAAGAATTCAGAGCGAGACCGCAGTGCAAAGTGAAAGCAAGTTTATTAAGAAAGAAAAGGAATAAAAGAATTGCTACTCTGCAGACAGAGCAGCCTGGAGGGCTGCTGGTTGCCCATTTTTATGGTTATTTCATGATGATATGCTAAACAAGGGGTAGACTATTAATGCCTCCCCTTTTTAGAACATATAGGATAACTTCCTTACATTGCCATGGTGTTTGTAAACTGTCATGGTGCTGGTGGAAGTGTAGCAGTGAGGATGACCAGAGGTCACTCTCGTGGTCATTTTGGTTTTTGTAGGTTTGGCCGTATCATTCACTACGATCTGTTTTATCACAAGGTCTTCATGATCTGTATTTTGTGCTGACATGCTATCTCATCCTATGACTTAGAATGCCTTAATTGTCTGGGAAAGCAGCCAAGTAGGTTTCAGCCTCATTTTACCCAGCTCCTATTTAAGATGAAGTTGCTGTAATTCACATGCCTCTGACAGAACCACTGAAAAATAGTTTTCAAAGATTAAATATTTTAATATAGCTTTGTATATTTTACATGTATGGTATATTATTTGTATAAGAAATGAAAACTTTTTTAAAAAAAGAAAATAACTCAGAACATAGTGTAATTATATGGAAATTATAGGAGCAAGAAATAAATGAAGAATATTTAATGAGTCATATGTCCAACAAGAACCTCTGAAAAATTAGCAAGAAAAAAATGAATGAAATAAATTCTTTAAAAAATACTCAACAAATTATTGACAAGTAAAGATAGAGATTAAGTCTTCAGTTTGAAAGACTTCTCCAACTGCTGCTAAGAGTGAATAAAAATGATACTTAAACACGCTCCTTTAAAGTTTCAGAGATTAAAAAATAATGCATTGGATTTCATTTATACAATGCTTACAAAAGACATCATTAAGAAACAAAACAGAAAAATCAAACTGGAGAATACTTGAAATGCATATCTAGGTCTAAGGAAATATATCCAAAAATTATAAATAACTCCTACAAATCAAAAATAAAGCAATCTGATGAGAAGATGGGCAAATTACTTGAAAGGGTAGTAATTCCTCAAAAGAATCAGATGAAAAAGTAGTACACGATATAGTAGCTCTCTCTCTTTTTAAAATATATTTATTATACTTTAAGTTCTTGGGTACCTGTGCAGATTATGCAGGTTTGTTACATAGTTATACATGTGCCATGGTGGTGGTTTCCTGAATTCATTGCCCTGTCATCTACATTAGTTATTTCTCTTAATGCAATTTTTCCCTAATCTCCCTACCCCCTGATATTCCTCCCAACCCCCAGACCACAATGTGTGATGTTCTGCTCCCTGTGTCTGTGTGTTCTCATTGTTTAACACCCACTTATGAGTGAGAACATACAGTGTTTGGTTTTCTATTCTTGTGTCAGTTTGCTGAGAATGATGGTTTCCAACTTCATCCATGTCCCTGCAAAGGACATGAACTCATCCTTTTTTATGGCTGCATAGGATTCCATGGTGTATATGTGCCACATTTTCTTTATCCAGTCTATCACTGATGGGCATTTGGGTTGGTTCCAAGTCTTTGCTATTGTGAAAAGTGCTGCAGTAAACACATGTGTGCATGTCTCTTTATAACAGAATGATTTATAATCATTTGGGTATATACCCAGTAATGGGATTGCTGGTTCAAATGGTATTTCTAGTTCTAGATCCTTGCGGAATCCCCACAATGTCTACCACAATGGTAATTTACACTCCCACCAACAGTGTAAAAGCATTCCTATTTCTCCACATACTCTACAGCATGGGTTGCCTCCAGATTTCTTAATGATTGCCATTCTAACAGGGTTAAGATGGTATCTCAATGTGGTTTTGATTTGCATTTCTCTAATGACCAGTGATGATGAGCTTTTTTTCATGTTTGTTGGCTGCATAAATGTCTTCTTTTGAAAAATGTCTGTTCATATCCTTTGCCCACTTTATGATAGGGTTATTTGTTTCTTGTTAATTTGTTTAATTTCTCTGTAGATTCTGGATATTAGCCCTTTGTCAGATGAGTAGATTGCAAAAATTTTTGCCTATTCTGTTGATTGCCAGTTCCTCTATTGATACTTCCTTTTGCTGTACAGAAGCTCTTAAGTTTAATTAGATCCCATTTGTCTATTTTTTGTTGTTGTTGCCATTGCTTTTGGTGTTTTAGTCATGAAGTCCTTGCCCATGCCTATGTCCTGAATGGTATTGCCTAGGTTTTCTTCTAGAGTTTTTATGGTGTTGGTTCTCATGTTTAAATTCTTAATCCATCTAGAGTTAATTTTTGTATAAAGAAAGGATCCAGTTTCAGCTTTCTGCATATGGCTAGCCAGTTTTCCCAACACCATTTATTAAATAGGGAATCCTTTCCCCATTGCTTGTTTTTGTCAGGTTTGTCAAAGATCAGACGGGTGTAGTTGTGTGGTCTTCTTTCTGAGGCTTCTGTTCTGTTCCATTGATCTATATCTCCATTTTAGTACCAGTACCATGCTGTTTTGATTACAGTAGCCTTCTAATATAGTTTGAAGTCAGGTAGTG
>NW_016107623.1:1859605-2131844 GCF_001604975.1 Cebus imitator
GTTACTGTAGCCTTGTAATATAGTTTCAAGTCAGGTAGTGCGATGCATCCAGCTTTTTTTTTTTTGCTTAGGATTTTCTTGGCTATGTGGGCTCTTTTATGGTTCCATATGAATTTTAAGCTGTTTTTTTTTTCCAATTCTGCGAAGAAAGTCATTGGTAGCTTGATGGGGATAGCACTGATTCTACAAATTACTTTGGGCAGTATGGCCATTTTCAGGCTCTCTTTTAAGGAAGTTCCTTCACTAGTATTCAGTGACCACCCCATTACCTTTTTCTTTCACCTTCTTTTACCACTCACTTCACAGGATATAAAGATGTGTTTTATATTGTGCTAAGACAACTGGCCTGTGAGAATCACATGACAGGTTTGGTGATAATGGTATTGGTGGTAATTATTTCATTTTTGTCTTTTCATATTATCATTACTTTGTTTTTAATATCTTTATTATTATATAATTAATATAGAAAGAACTGCACAGGCTGGGCATAGTGGCTCACGCTTGTAATCCCAGCAGTTTGGGAGACCAAGGCGGGTGAATCACCTGAGGGTCAGGAGTTTGAGACAAGACTCACCAACATGGTAAGTCTTTACTAAAAATATAAAAATTAGCCAGGCACAGTGATGCATGCCTGTAACCCCAGCTACTCAGGAGGCTGAGGCAGGAGAATCACTTGAACCTAGGAGGCAGATGTTGCAGTGAGCCAAGATGGCACCATGGCACTCCAACCTTGTCGACAGACTGAGAATCTTTCTAAAAACAATCCCCCCAAAATTGCACATATCTAATGTATACAATCTCATGAACTGGGATGTATGCAAACAATTAGGAAGTTATAATCAAAATCAAGATAATGAAAATACATTTGTGTGTGTGTTCATTTGTTTTTATTTTTTGCTTCTGTTGTTTGAATATCTTCGTTGTGGTGCTAGTAGTAAGAACATTTAAAGTGAGATCTATACTCTTTGAAGTGCACAATATACAATACTGCATTAACTGTAGGCATTTGGTTGTACAACAGATCTCTAGAACTTTTTCATCCATGATTATCAAAACTTTACACTCTCTGAACAAATCCCTATTTCCTTAAGTTCCAGGCAACCATTTATATAAGTGGAATCATGACATATTGGTCATTCTTTTACTAGTTTATTTTATTTGGCATAATATACTCTGGGTAAATCCATATTGTCACAAATGATAGGACTTAATTTTTTAAGGGTGAATAATATTCCATTGCATGCATGTAGCATATTTTCTTTATCAAATCAACTTCAATGGACACTGAAGTTGTTTCTATATCTTAGCTATTATGAATAATAATATAATGAGTATGGGTATCTCTTTAAAATGCTGAATCCAGTTCTTTTGGATATGTGGCCAGAAATAGAATTGCTGGATCATATAGCAGTTAATTTTTGGAGGAACCATTTTTTCTGTGTTCCATAGCTATTGCACCATTTTTACCCATAATGTACAAGAGTTCCAATTTCTCCACAACCTCACCAATACTTATTTTATGTGTTTATAATAATAGGCATCTTTAAACAAGTATAAGATGATACTTCATTGTGGTTTTGGTTTCTGTTTCCCTAATGACTTGTAGTGTGAAGCACCTTATCATATACTTAATGGTTATTTGTATGTGTCTTTTGCAGAAATGTCTGTTCAAACCCATTGGCTCATTTTTAAATTTCTTTATTTCTTCTTTCACTTTATTTATTTATTTATTATTTATTTTTTGCTGTTGGGTTGTAAGAGTTTGTTATTTATTTTGGAAATTATCTTCTTATCCTATACACAGTTTGCAAAATGTATTTTCCGATTCTATAGGTTGTCTTTTCACTCTGTTGACTGTTTTATTTGCTGTTCAGAAATTTTTAGTTTGATGTAGACCCACTCCAAGTTCAGTGGGAAAATTGAGCAGTATAAAGACCAAACAGAGCATTCAGGCAGGCTGAAAAGAAAATGAAAAAGTGTTTGTGTGAAAATAATGTTTACCCAGTCTTTTAAATTAAATAAAACATTTTCCCCAAGTGGTGCAATTTACATTAGCAAAACTTACTTAACAAACAATTTAAAAAACAGCAGAGGGCTGAGCTTACCTGATTAGATTCTTATCAAGGAAGATCCATTGAGAGATAGACAGTATTAGGAACTGGGAGTGTTTTGCATCAGAGTGGAACTTAAACTAGAACCTTCACCCCCCCCCCAAAAAAAAACACAAAAAAACCATGGATGCACAGGAATTTTACTACCATTAAGAAAGTGTTGACAACAGTATAGTAAATGTCATATGATACAATTAAACACTTGAGTAGAAAACCCCTGTAAATATAAAATTTCTTACCTTCTACCAAATTTCTTGTTATTTATTTTTATTCACTGAAGATTTTAACTTCTGGAAAATGTTCCTTAATTCTCACAATACATAAAGTAAATGCAGGTATCAGAAAAATTGAATGTGTATGCTAGCCAAAAATTGGGAACAATTGGTAATTATTTTAAAATGTCATTTAGGATGTCATCAATTATTTTTTACAATATAGTAATACATTTAATAGAAAATGTATAAGACATCTGCATTCAAAATACATCTATTTCTAAATAATTTTAAACATCTGCTCATCAAAATAAAATTCAAAATTAAATCACAGAATGAAAGAAAAGTTTTGCAACATAATTATGTGACATATTTTATTTTGATAATGCATAAGGCACATCTACATATCAGTAATAAAAAGACCAAAAACACAACGCGTAAGCTGGTCCTATGACTTGAACAAACATTCACGTAAGACGTGATTTAATCAAATTATATGTGTGTATGTGTATTAAGGTGCTCAACAATAATGGAGAAATGCAAGTTAAATTTTGTTATTTTGGGAATATAAAATAGCACAACCACTTTGAGAAAGCGTAAATTTCTATTAAAATTAATTTTATATCTTTTCCATAAGCCAAAAAATTTAATTCTAGTATTTATAAAAGAAATAAAAATATATATTCACAAGAAGATGATATAAGAATTTTCATAACAGCTTTATTTATAAAAATAATTGGATGCATTCCAAATGTGCATTAAGAGAAAAATGGATAATAAAGCTGTGTTATTAATCTCCATGGAAATTTGGCACATAAATAAAAATTGTACTTGTAACAACATAAGCGATTTTCAAAATCACTATGTTGAGTGAAAGAAGTCAGACACAAACAAGCATATTTTATGCCATTACATATTATGAATTTTCAAAACAAGCTAAACCAATCTATAGTGATGGCGACATAATAAAAAATAATAAGCTTGGAACTTGTAGCCCCACCCCTTATCCTCCAAGTACGAGAGGAACTGGACATTGAGTTAGCAATTATCAAGCATACATGAGGAAGCTTCCATAAAAATCCCAAAGTATAAAGTTTGGAGAGCTTTTGGGATGGTGAACATATTCATATGCCAGGAGAGTGGTATATTCCAGCTCCTTGGGGACACAAACTACTGAGCTTGAGACCCTTCCAGACCTTGCTCTATGTACCTCTCAATCTGGATGCTTAGCTGTATCCTTTATCATTGCCTCTTTATATTCTCTCTTTATCTCTAAAGAGATAAACTTCAGTAAGTGTTTCCCTGAGTTCTTTCTGTCATTTTAGCAAATTCTCAAATGTGAGGAGAGTGTAATGGGAATCCATGATTTGTAGCCATGTCAGACAAAAGTGAGAATAAACTGGGGACCTACTACTTTTGATTCATAAGTAGGAAGCAGTGTTAAGGAACTGAGCCCTTAATCTGTGGCATCTGAGCTACCTTCACACAGGTAGTGTCAGAATTGAGTTACGTTATAGGGCACCCAGGCAGTGTCCAGAGAGCCGGAGAGTTGATTGGTGTAGTGAAAAAAAATCCATACATTTGGTGTCAGAAGTGAGGTATTGCATGAGTAGAGGAAAAATTGTATTTTTTCTTTGTAGTGATAGAAATCAAAATAATGGCAAAGATGTACTGCTTTTAAAAGGACGAAAGGGAGCTTCCTGGTGTAAGAGGAATATTTTATGTATTAACCTGGGTGATAGGTATATGGGTACATAAATATTTAAAAATAGATCAGGCTGTAAGTTGAAAATTTGTGTGTGGCCTACATGTAAATTATCTTTTAATGATAAAAAGTATACCTGTAGAAAATCCATTATTAATAGTAAGACATTAGAGTTTTCCTTTATTTGACAATCAGTATTAAAAATGTAAAATATGCTTTTATTTTAACATTGCTTTATTTACAAAAGATTATTTTGCTCTCATATATCTTAGGGTAAGCTTGTCCAACCCGTGGCCCATGGGCTGCATGCAGCCCAGGACAGGTTTGAATGAGGCCCAACACAAATTGGTAAACTTTCTTAAAACATTATGAGAACTTTTTGCCATCAGCTATCATTAGTGTTAGTGTATTTTATTTGTGGCCCAAGACAATTCTTTACCTTCCAATGTGGAAGCCAAAAGATTGGACACACCTGTTTTAAGCTATTCTGTTCCTTTTCTGATTGAATAAATAGTATAACATGAATTACTTGTTGCTATAATGTATTTCAGTTACAAATTTTTAAATGCCCAAATAACAGGAGGAGACCAATTGTTATTAAAAGGAAGAGAATACATAGCTTTAAATTATGTCATCAGGAAACATTGACCGAAAATAAGTAAATCACAAATACAAATAAAGAAGCTAAAAAAAATAAAGTGTGGAAAGGGATAAATAAGTACGTAAACCTGAAAATTAATTTAATAATAAACCAACTATGCTAGACAACATAAATCAAGAGCAAAACCTATGAAAATAATTTTTTAAATGACAAATATCCTAATATGCTAATTAAAAGAAAAAAGCCACAAAAATAACATTAAATAATAAAAAAAAAAAGTTGAAGTGAATGAGAGGACATTAAAATGCTGTATAAGATTTCTACATGTACTTTATTACACTAAATTATAAAGGTTTTAGCAAATTAATTCAATAATTAAAATTCTAATTAGGCTAAGAAGCAGAGAAGAAATTGAACAAATTATATCTGACAAAATAAGCATGGATAACTTTACAGAAAATGTTATAAAAGTTTTAAATAACATCAATATTATTTAAATTGCTTTATAATATTTTCAAAAATTAAATACTTCCAAATAAGTTATAGGAAGCTAGCCTAATTATACTACCAAGATTGTTCAGAAAAGAATAAGAAAACCTTATCTATTGAATATTATTTATGAATGCACATACAAAGACTCCAAATAAAATATTAGATCAGCAAATACAGTATGTAAAAACATTGATATATCTTGAGTAAACAGAGTTTAACTCAGCAATGCAAAACTAAGTCAACAGTTAAATAACCAATAATACTATGATGTATTATCTTAAAAGATTAAAAGACAAAAAAACAGATTATCAACTTCACAGATGATGTAAAAGATAAGGTGCAATTCACCACGAATCTCCAGTTTAATAAAAGTTTCAGTAGCCTATAAATAGAATGGCACTTGCTTAATTTGATAAAAAGCATCTATTAAAAACTAACATTATACATCACTTTTAACAGGGAGACCCTAGACAGTTCTATTACAGAATCCTAATTTCTGGCTTCACTAGAGGTTTATTAAAGAACATTCTATCCAATATGTAGTGTTAAAGACGAGCTCTGTGAATTAGATATCAGTATCTTACTCTCACACTTATATCACTTTTGTATTCTGTTGACAAAATGTATATTATGCTACACTTTACACATATCTGTGCAATATATGTAGAGCAATAAAAAGTTTTAAAGATCAGAGCAAATGGTCTTGACTTGACCCTAACAATAAAAACAACTGTACAATGCTTACTTCAACTCTAAATACGTTTTGTCTTCTGTGACTGGTTATACATTACGGTGGGTTGGAATTCCATTTCCCTTTACATAAACTCTTTCTAATTCTTGCCCCTGTGTCTCAGCAATCAACTTCTATGCCTTATCAGTCTCTGAACACAAAGCTTATTCTATATAATTTAGGGTCTGAAACATAAAACAGAAAATGTACATTGTTATTATTTTATATATGGAATTATTTTCTTTTTAATTTTCCACCTCAAACTAGATTCATTCATTCATGAATATTTACTAACCTTCTGCTCTGGATCAGGCTTTGATCTGATTGTTTTGGCACAAAAATTAGTGAGAACCAAAGTAACACAGTTTAATGGTGGAGTTATTCCAGTAAACAAAGTTGAATAAGTAATATGTCAGAGATATTAATATAGTGCTAAGAAACAAGTGGGCAATTTTAAATATATCATCTCTATACTTTACAATACCTCTTACACAAATGAGTTTAGTTATTTTAGGTCAGCAACTACCAACTACCTTTGCATACTTATTTCACAGTAAGCATTTAATCTTCTATGGGAAGTTTAATAGGTCCCTTGAAATTAACTTGGAATCATCAGAAGACCTGATCTCTTCGCTCAGTTTACTCAATTTCATGGCATATTGGTTATATTTCTAAAGTATACCTGTTCCAATATCTTTTCATCCTCTTCAGCTGCCACATAGTCCAAGCTACCACCAAATACAACCTCACACCTCCAATAACCAGCAGTCATATTTCCTCATTCCCGCTTTTAATCTCCAGCCATGCCACAAACATATACTTAATGCAGCCTGAGTGATCTGTTTAAAACACTTTTTGTCTAAAATATTTAATGGCTAGTTGTCATACTCAGGAAATACCATGGCTCTTATCAAGGCCTACAATGGTATTATCTGGCTGAATCTGCCTCGGGAAATTTGTAATGGATGTTTCTTCTACATTATTTTTTTTTTTCCTTGAGAGCTTCTCATGCTTGATTTTTCCTTATCATTTAGGTATCAGTCTTATTACTTTCTCAAAGAAAATTTTCTTTCTCCTCACTTCCATCTAAAACTCTATGACTTTATACTCCATTATCTAATTTTAGCTATTTAATTTAATTTAATTAATTGATTTACTTATTTTTGAGACAGAGTCTCGCTCTGTCACCCAGGCTGAAGTACAGTGGCACAATCTGGGCTCACTGCAACCTCCACCTCCCAAGTACAAGTGATTCTCCTGCCTCAGCCTCCCTAGTAGCTGGGATTACAGGTGTGTGTCACCATGTCCAGCTAATTTTTTTTTGTATTTTTTAGTGGAGTTGGGTTTTCACTATGTTATCCAGGATGGTCTCGATCTCCTGACCTCATAATCCACCCGCCTCAGCCTCCCAAAGTGCTTAGATTACAGGCATGAGCCACCACGCCAGGCCAATTTTCGTTTCTTCATAACATTTTTTAGAATCTGAAATTATCTTAAAGTATTGAATAATTGATTTTTATGTAATTTTTATGCATATTCTTAGGAAGTTAATGAACATACGAATTCAGCTCAAGGGTTAGCTATCTACTGTTGACTCTTGGTGTCATGAACTTAAATCCACTAGGTCAGAAAAAAAGGTTTCTCCATCTTATGCCTCAAACAGAACCCATGATCCACTTCCAACACTTCATTCCTCACCAATTATTAGTGCTTATAAAAAAAGAATCTGGCATAGAGAAAATGAGTCACTAAAAAAATTAATTTAATTAATGAATAAATAATAGCCCTCAAGATATAGATTTCACCATTGTGTGGGTGATTGTAACTTTGTTAAAGAATCATATGACTAAGGGCAATCATTAATTTAATTTCTCTTAACACTAAGATCCTACAAACTTTTTAAAATAATAAGAAGAGTCACTGGAAATATCAGTTGTTTGTATCTTCATGTTCCTTCTTGGTCCCTATTTTTATGCAACTATAAATTTATAAAATTGTAATCACAATCAATTTTGCCAATGGCTTCATAATTCCAATTTAAACTGATGTACAATATTCTATTAATTAGTTGAACCAGAAGTTTCTCTATTATTTGTAGATATTTTGGTTATCAAAAATATCCAATACAATATATGATACTCAGTATATATGTTTTTCATTGACTTTTATCACCTGTCTTATTTCCTAGTATTATAAAATTGCATAAATCAGCTAAAAATTATAAACACTTTTATGGCTCTTAATATCTATCACAGCAGGTGTAGAAAATAATTAATCATTAATTATATGTAAATTAATCCTTAATGCAGCAAGCATCTCTATTGTATTTCTAATGTAATAAAAACATAATGAATATATAATTTATGAAATAGCAAATGTTAGTAAATGTTTTCCACAGACACATGCTAATTAATACTGCATATTAACATCAATTGGTATTTTAGACTTTTAATTGCAAAACATACCTGTTTGACTGATTTGCTATATTTGGTTAAATATTTTTCAATATTGAATATTTTCTGGAATTCTGCCTTTCTACTTAGACACTTGAGGTGCTTCCCCAAACCCCGCATCTTCCATGGGTATCATGCTTTGCAGTGGCTTTTCCAAATTTTTTCCAGTTGACTTTCAGTGCCTGGGACTGAACAATTCCCACAATGCCACCCACTCAGGATATTGCAAGGCCAGATTTGGTCCCACATAGATCCTGGTTGCCATAGTTCTCAAAGGTTTCATTCATTCCTTTTCATTCTTTTTTTTTCTCCAGTCTTGTCTGCCTGTATTATTTCAGCAAGATCACCTTCAATCTCTGAAATTATTTTCTGTGCTTGGTCTAGTCAGCTATCTTAAGTTCTCATGCTGTGTTTTTCAGCTTCATCAGATCATTTATGTTCCCCTCTGAACTGGTATTCTGGTTAACAACTCCCTATAATATTTTATCATGATTCTTAGCTTCTTTGCATTGGGTTAGAAAATGCTTCTTTACCACAGCAACGTTCATTATTACCCACCTTCTGTAGCCTACTTCTGTCAGTTTCTTCATCTTGACCTCAATCCAGTTCTGTATCTTTGCTGAAAAGGTGTTGTGATAGTTTGGATGAGAAGAGGCACTCTGCCTTTTTGAATTTTCAGTGTTGTGTGTGTGTGTGTGTGTGTGTGTGTGTATTTGTTTTTTTTCCCAATGATTCTCATCTTCCTGAGTTTATCTAGCTTGGATCTTTGAAGCTCCTGACCTTTGGTTCGGGTTTCTGTGGGTACTTTTTTCTTGATGCTGTTGCTGTTGTTATTTTCTACTTGTTTGTTTTTGTTTGTTTGTTTAACAGTCAGGCCCCTCTTCCATAGGGCTGCTGCAGTTTGCTGGAGGTTCACTCCAGACCCTATTCACCTGGGTATATCCTGCCCCTGGAGCTGTCACTGGGGGAGGCTGCAGAATAGCAAAGATGGCTGCCTGCTTGTTCCTCTAGGATTTCTGTCTCAGAGGGGCACCAACCTAATCCCAGCAGAAACACTCCTGTATAAGTTGTCTGGCGACTCCTGCTGGGTGGTCTCACCCAGTCAGTAGGCATGGGATCAGAGACTCACTTAACAAAGCTCTCTGGCTGCCCCCTGGTGGAAGGGGTGTGCTGCGCTGGGGTGAATCATACTTCTCTGGCAAGATTTCTCACATCCAGCAAGGGAAAAGTCTAAGTCCACTGATCTGCAGGGACAGTGGCCTCCCCACCCCCCAGGGGCAACGTTCCAGGAAGATCAGAGTTCTGTCCCTAAGCTTCTGACTGAAGTTGCTGAAATTCCCACAGGGAGGCCTTGCTTAGTGGGGAGCGATGGGTCTCGGTCTGGCCACCATCTGCCACAGCCACTGTGCTGCACTGTGAGGAATTTCCCCTGGGTCTAAACTGCCCTATCTACCTGGCACCGGCAGGGGAAAACAGCAGACTGAAGCTGCAGGCTGCAGTGATGGCGGCCACCCCTCCCATGCAGTACCTTGGTAGTCTTGGGCAGCTTCCAGCCAAGCAGCCACTGAGAATATACAAAGCTCTGTGCTTAGGACCCAAGGCACTGGTGATAGGGCTCACAAGCAGGTCTTCTGATTCACGGGCTGCACAGATGCGTGGAAAACACATGGTTTCCTGGGCAGCATGACACAGCCACTCATGGCCTCCCTTGACTGGTGAGAGCTCCCTTTGCTCTCTATGGCTCCCGGCTGGACCATTATGCCACCCTGCTTTTCCTCACTCTCCATGGGTCGTCCCAATTGCCTAGTCAGTCCCAGTGAGAGAACCTGGATACTTTATTTGCTGGGGCAGGATTCACTCACCATTTCTCTTTTCTCAGTGGGAGTCTCTGTTTAAATAAATATTATTTAATGAGAATTGCAGAAGCAGAAAGTTCTGTATTATTTCTGTACAGTTCCCAAAGAGTCATGGCATTGTGGGTAACAACAGTGTTGCTAACCCATTTCTTAAACTGGAAGGTATGACATTACCCAGGATTGACCCATGAAACTGTTCCTGGGTAAAGAATAGGTTCTAGACTTGAAGAGGAAGAGAAGTGCCTAGCTGAACAATATACAGGTATGCAGATAATTTTGCCTGAAGTTTTCAAACCTTAAGAAATCATATTCCTATTTCTTCTAATGCTTTCAAATTGTCTGTTTCACTGTTAATATTCTTTGTCTTTGCAAATGATATTCTTTGTCATTGTGAAGAAAATTATAGGTAACCCCATGAATCCAAGGTAAAATCAGATACTATATTTAATGGAATTAGGTTCAATATAATTATACTCATATTAATTACATACTAAAAGACTACATGTAGTCCGAATAAAGAATTTATTTTAGTATACTTTTTATACTAGTGAATAACAGAAAGCCATCTAAATATCTAAATACCAGGCAAAAAGAAGTCATCCTACAAGCAATTCTAGACTATCAGAATAGCAACAAAATAAATGTTTGTGTTATAATTTTTAAAAACAATGTCACTATAAAATTTGTTATATTTACTAAAGAATATATACAGTGTTTAAATATATTGCTTTAATCATCTTAAAATTTGTGCTTATTACTCAATGTAAGACACATATATTTTATAAACATTAAAGTCTGTTTATGCCCATATCACATCTCATATCCTCACCTAAGAAATATGTGCTATTTTAAATCTAACATTAATATTTCTTTGATTTTTTATACTTTTAACATCTTCGTATTTCTAAACAAAATTTATGTATTTTGATCATATGCTCTTTAGCAATGTGTACATTATATTTGTCTCGTTTTGACATTTTTATATAGTACTCCTTTATGATTGTTTTTCTCAACCATGTATTTTGTTTAGTTGTTGATCCATGTTGATATTTGTACATATACTTTGCTTACTTTAGTGTTGTTAGTATTCTTTAGTACTAATACACTAAAACAAATTTATTTTGTTGTTTCCAGCTTTTGGTATTAGAAATAATGGTGCTGTAAACATGTACATTCCTCAGTTAATTTCAATAACAGTTTTTCCTTGGCTATGTATCCAGCAGTGAATTGCTAAATTTTAGGACATGCATCTCTTTAATTTTACTTGACACGTATCTCTTTAATTTTAGTTGATGATGCCGATTGTTCACAATCTACTGTGCCAAATTGCATACTCACCAGCAATAACTGACAGTTCCTACTCTTTCACATCTCTTCTGTTCTTGCTTTGTCAAAGTTTTTAATTTTGCTCATTCCAGTAGTTACCTAATGCATGTGACTGCAAATGAGATGAATAATTGCCACAAGCATAATAACTTTTCTAGTGAATTTGATATGGCTGGATTTTCTCCTGTTTTACAAATGTCTGCTTCAAAACACCTTGTTACTTTGCTGCCCTCTCACTTTATGTACTGCTCAAGATTAAGACAGTTAGACATACATTTTTGAAAGTCATTTGGGTGTGGAATGGCATCTCACTGTGGCTTGAACTTACATTTCCATGTTTGCAAAGAATATTTGTCAATCCTCTGCTTTTTGTTGAGGAGTTTTTCTTTATTCTTTAATTTATAGATATCTGTTCGGGGCTTATTTAGTAATGTAAATATAGTTTTCCAATTTTAGCTTCTCTCCACTTACCTTATGAATCTTTTCATGATAAAAATTTTATCATCATGTGATGATAAAATTTTTATCATGAAAAGATTTAGTTTAAGTTTTTTAAGGTTGCAGCTTATTTTATTTTGAGAGCATTAAACTATTTTCCTTTAGCCTTTCATTTCAGGTCTTCAGTGCAAAGGGAATAATTTTTATGAATGGTGAGAAAAAATTAATCTATTTTTATATGAATATATAATGTCAGCAACACTTATTATCCTTTCTAAACTGATATGAGAAACTATCAAGTGATAATATAAATGTGTTTCTGTTTTTTGGCTGAATATTTGCTATAGGCTTATTTTTCTATTCTTGGACCAATACCACATTGCTTCATTATTATCATAAATTATAAAAAGATTTGATAGTTAGTAAAGTTTTTTTTTTTGGAATTAGCTTACCAATTTCCACAAAATCTTAAGAATTTGCTTTAGCTTGCTTTACAGAGAGAGATGATCTGAAAATTTACATTTATACATATTATATGTTTATTTATATCTTTTTAATGTCATTCAAAATGTTATTTTCTCCATGATTATTTTTCCCATTCTTTGCTAGATTTATTTTCATATATTTTATATTTTTAAAACATATTTTTGTAGTAAAATTAGAAGCAGTTATAATATGCAACCACCACCCATGTCAGGAAAAAAAGCACTGAGAACCACCCTATAATTTCCTCCATGTATTCTACCCTATTCTTACCTCTCTTAATTTTTTCAAAGCTAGTATTTTTCTGACTTTTATAATAATTTACTTCCCTAAATTTATTTAAAATGTTTTTGCCTAATGGATTTCCCTAGATACAATAAGTAACTCTTGCCCACTGAAAAGCAGTACCTTTTAAGTCTCTTTTACTCTCTAGGTTATTCTTTCTTCCCTTTGTCTTTCTTAGAATGCATTTATTGAAAACCAGAGGAAATTTAATCTGTAGACTTTTCACAGTGTGGATTTTGCTGAATGATAGGCATAGATAGGGTTTGACATAGTCTTCTGTCATTTGTTTTTCCTTAAAATTGACAGCGAGGTCCAGGGGCTTTATTAGATTAATGATCAGTTTGTTGGGAGAGACTACAGCTTTTCCTTAACTAGAGGTTTATAAGGTCTGCTTGTCTTTGCTTTTGTGATGTTAAATCTGTTGATACCCCATAACTATGTTGGTTAATTTGGGAGCTATAAGGCAATAATATGCTAACTCTGTATGTTTTTATTTAACGAGGATATTTTTATTAAAAAAGCTGCTTTCCTTTAATATTGTTTACTTAGGAAGGACAAGAAACATGTCTGAACCTTTCCATTTTTTATTAGTTGTCAAGAATTGAGTTAGTCTTTTGCATGTTAATTTGTTTCCATTCCCTATAAATTCTGTATTTTAGGCATTTACCAAATGCAATGTTTGTGAATATCTTCTCCCATTCTGTAGGTTACCTGTTTGCTCTGCTCATGGTTTATTTTGCTGTGCAGTATCTCTCTAGTTTAATTATGTTCCCCTTTTTTTTTCTTCATTACAATTGCTTTCAGGGACTAAGTATTCTTTGCCAAAGTCAATGTAGAGAAGAGTATATCCTAGGTTCTCTTACAGGATTTTTACAGTTTGAGATGTTACATTTGTATTTTAATAAATTTTGATTTAATTTTTGTATATGGTGATAGGTAGGGGTCCATTACTAGTCTTTTGCATGTGGTAAGCCATTTATCCAACACTATTCGTTGAACAGAGAGTCTTTTCCCTATTGCTTATTTTTTGTTTGCCTTTTTTGAGAATCAGATGGCTGTACGAGTATGATTTTATTTCTGAGTTTCCTATTCTGTTCTATTGGTCTGTATGTCTGTTTTTGTAACAGTGCTGTCCTGTTTTGTTTATTGTGGCTTTATAGTATAATTGGAAGTCAGGTACTATGAGGCTTCCAGTTTTGTTCTTTTTGCTTAGGATTGCCTTGGCTATTTGGGCTTTTTGTTGTTTCATATGAATTGTTGAATACTGTATTCTAATTCTGTGACAAAAGTCATTAATAGTTTCATAGTAATAGCAATCAATCTGTAGATTGCTTTGGATAGTACGGCCATTTTGATGATATTGATTATTCCAATCCATGAGCATGGAATGTTTTTTCCATTCATTTGTGTGACTGCTGGTTTCTTATAACCCCATTAAAAAATAGACAAAAGACATAAACAGATACTTCTCAAAAGAAGATATGCAAATAGCCAACAAATATATTAAAAAATATATCAGCATAATCAGTCACCAGAGAAATGCTAATCAAAACCAGAAGATACCATCTCACAACAGGCAGAGGGGCTATTATTTAAAAAGTCATTTAAAAAAACAGATGCCTGCAAAGCTGCAGAGAAAAGAACTCTTATACACTGTTGATGGGAATGTAAATTATGTTCAGCCACTGGGGATAGCAGTTTGCAGATTTCTCATACTTAAAAAAGAGTTACGATTTGACCCAGCAATCCTGTTATTGGATATATACCCAAAAGTAAATAAGATTTTCTACTGAAAAGACCCATGCATTTTCATGATCATTCCTGCACTATTCGCAATAGCAAAGACAAAGAATCAACCCAGGTGCTCATCAATGGTAAATTGGATTTTAAAAATGTGGTACATACACACCATGCAATACTTTGCAGCCATTAAAAAATAAAATAAAATCATGTCTTTTGCAACAACATTGATGAAGCTGGAGGTCATGTTACTAAACAATATTAACACATGAACAGGAAAACACATACTGCATATTCTTACTTGTAAGTGGGAGTTGAGCACTGAGTGCACATGAACATGAGTATGGGAACAACAGGCACTGTAGACTAATAAAGAGTGCAATCAGTTAAAAAATAAAAAGTAAATGGCAGTCAGTTAAAAAAAAAAAAAAGGAAAAAGCTCCTGTTGGGCACTATGCTCACTACCAGAGTGATGGCATCTGTAATCCAAACCTCAGCATCACACAATATTTCCATGTAACAAATCTGTACATGTATACCCTGTATCTAAAAGTTGAAATTAGAAAAAAGAATTGGGTTACTTTTTAACATTATTCATCAGCAAAATATTATTTTAGTAACATTATGAAATCAGGATATGTTTGGTAAATTTCAGTCTATTACAATTAATTTTTTGAGGCTTAACATGTCTCATCTTTCCGACAGTCACAGACTCTGAAAGTTGGTTTCTGAGCTCTTCTGGCTCTTCTGGTAGGATTCCAGTGGTCTTTGATAATATACTTACTCATACATTCCAGACTCATCTTGTACAATTTCTGTCACAGAACTAAAATCTGCCATTTCTCCAAGGAAGACTTAATATTCTTTGGGGGAGAATATTCTAAACAGAGAATCTCTTGTTGGGCTAATCAGTGTTTCTAGGCTACTTCTGTGGACAGTAATTTCCTGCTGTCTCCAATGTCTATTTCTAATGTCTCTTTCTATCGCTCTATGATTATCTGTCTCTTTTTCTTTTTGTATGAAAGCTGTTGATGCTGTATGACTAGATTAGTTAATTTGGGAAATTCAAAATGTTTCTCTCTCTGTTATAAAGACAAAATTCACAATAGCAAAACACATCATGAATGCATATGTGTGTGTGTGTGTTTTTAAATAAATATCAAAGAAAAGGTGCATCATGAATTTCTATTGATACTTTTGACTCTAATATAAAACTACAAGATTTTTACTTACCCTTTTCTCTATTGCATCTTTATGTCTCTTTCTCCACTAGAAAATCCTAACTCTTAATGATAGATAATGATAAAATAAGAATATCATATGATTGCTTGTTTACTGTATTCAGTATTAAACACATGACAGTTTCAGAATGACAATATTAATATTACCACTCCAGTATAATTACTAAGAACAGTTAATTTTGTTTTGCATATGTTTTCCTCATGCTCACAAGGAGAATAAATAAAAAGAAACAACCCAGGCACTTCAGAGTCAAACTGCTAAAAGTCGAGAAAGAGAGAATTTTGAAAATATCCGTGAGCAAACTACAAGAATGATGCCTAACTATTCAAAATAAACTTTGAAAACAGAGCACATGATGATATGTTGAATGTACTGCTATTCAAGATAAACTTTGAAAACAGAGCACATGATGATATGTTGAATATACTGACAGTAAACAAAATGCCAGCATAGCATTCTTGTACAAAGAAAACTATTTTTCAAAATGGGAGTTGAAATAATGATGTTTTCAGACAAATAGAAACTGGTAGAATTAATCATTACCAATCTAGAGTATTTAGTACCTAGTCTTTAATCTTTAGTATCTAGAAATAGGAAAAATATTTTTTTCTGGCAGAAAGAAAATCATTCTAAATAGAAACATGAAAATGTAGGAATAAGTGAAGAATTCCAATTCAATGTGTAATAAACATAAATGGATAACAATATATTTAAAAATAAGAATGTGTAAAGAGATTCAAAATAGTTATGGAAATTAAATATAAGAAATATAGCACAAAATGTGAGAATAATATAAATGTACAATATTATTGTATTATCTAGAAAGAGAAAAAGTTTAAATGTAGCCAGATAAAAATAAATCAATGTAATGGCATGCAATCTGTCAGTTAACCACTAGAAAACAAAGTAAAACAAGGTATTATTAATAGGATAGTAGTGAGAAAATAAAGTAACAACAGTCATGCAAATAACTATAGTGAATTAATCTATGCAATTAATCCATTAAAAAATTAAGCTGAAGCAAAGAAATGTGTAAGAGAAGAAGCTAAACAACAAAGAAAGATATCCTTCAGTACTATTAACAAATTCAAGTTGTTTCTTTGAAAATATAAATTCTGTTGTTAAATCTTTAGTAGGACTAATCAAGGAAATAAGAAGCAAACCATAAATTAATAACTACAAACGAATAGGATAATAGATCCTCCAACTATTAGAGTGATAATGAGTTATTATCAAAAATGGCCATGAATTTGACAATTTTAATGAAATTATTGAATTCCATGAATAATAGATTTTCCCAGAAATAGACACATAAAAATAGGCAACTGATCTTTGACAAAGGGGCCAAGGCAATACAATGGAAAAAAAAATGATGATATTTTTAACAAATGGTTTAGGAATAACTAGACATCTACATTCAAACAAAGTGAAACTAGATACAACCTTACACCCTTCACACAACCTTACACCCTTCACAAAAAAAATTAAGGAGAATCATAGACTTAAATGTAAAACACAAAACTATAATGCTTCTAGAAGGAAAAATCTTAGATGACCTTTGGTTTGGCAATGACTTTTTAAATATGAACAGCAGTGATATTATCCATGAAAGAAATAATTGATAAGCTGAATTTAATTAAAATCAAAAACTTCTCTGAAAATGGTATTCTCAAGAGAATGAGAAGACGGACCATAGACTGGAAGAAAATATTTTAAAGGACATATTTAATAAAGAACTATTATCTAAAATACACAAATAACTCTTAAAACTGAATATGAAAGCAACATGATTAAAAAATGGGTAAAAAGCTTATACACATTTTCAAAGAAGATACAGAGATGGCAAATAAGCACATGTAAAAAGCCTTAATATCATGTTATTAGGAACTTGCAATTTAAAAAAAAAAACAGAGATAATATTATAGACCTATTAGAATATCCAAAATCAGAAACATTGGCAACATACATATGTCCATCAAAAGTTGGGTGCAGAAATAATCATAGTATCTTTAACACTATTAGTCAAAACAGAGATGACAGGTATATTTAGCAACAGTAGAATAGTTAAACAGATTATGCTATATTCTTATAATGGACTTCTAATGGAATTCTATTCAACAATCAGAAAACCATAACTATGACAACATGCAATATGGATCTGTTTCACAGATAAAATTCAGAAACAAAGCATATAGATTATGATTGCCTTCATATGATGTTCAGCAACAGATAAAATTAATATATGCTAATACATTAGAGAATTGATTATATCATATATAAAATATTGAGCTATATAATTAAATGTTTACATCATGTAGTTTTTCTCAATTAAAAAGATTAAAATAAACCAAATAATCCTTTTTGATGACAGTTCCAGTAGGGCTACCAGGTTTACTTATTATTTTCAAGACCAAAATTTGCCACTCAAGTCTTTTTCACTTTCCAGTTTTGCTCTTTGAAACTCATAGGTGGTCTAACTTTCATTTTGTATCTTGTTTTATTTTTGGTAGGTGCACTGTCTTCCTTTTCTGACAGCTTTCAAAATTTGTGTGTGTGGGTGTGCATGTATGTGTGTGTTACAGTTTTAATTCAAATATGTCTACTTGAAAGTATGTCTTGTAATTCACTGAGTTTCCTGAATCTGGGAGTTTATATTTTTTATAACTTTGATATTTTTTTCTTTATTATTTATTAGAATATAGCCACTTATTCTTAATATACTTTTAAAAACTCTAAACTTCTAGTTAAGCATGTTAAACTTTATCACTCTATTCACATTGTTTCAACTTGCCCTATATATTTTCCAACTCTTTGTCTATCTATGTCTAGTCATGAGTAACTTCTATAGGTCTGTATTCTAGTTTAGTAATTCTCATTTTCACTTGGTCTAATCTTTTCACCTTTTTAAAAAAAGTTGTTGTTGTCTTCAATTATCCCATTTTTATTTATAAATATTCTGATTGATTCCCTTTCAATTCTGTTTATTTTGACAGTTTTATGTTTTTTCATTATTCCTTTTTGATTGTTTTATATTTTGAACATTTTATACATATTTATTTTATATTTTGATCTGATAATTCCTATACTTTCAGGCTTAAAACATCTTATTTGTTTTTCTTATTTACCTTTTTTTCTGATTTATGATCTTATTTTTCTCATGTGTTTGTGGCTTTTCTTTATAAATTTTTATTTCCTTGAAATAAAATTCTTTATTTGAAAGAATTTATTCTTTATCTGCATTTGCTACAGAAACATGAGTTTTATTTTAGAGCTTTTAGTGCCATATATTTAGCTTGACATTTAACCCCAAAATTACTTGTGAAAGTGATTACAATAAAAATTTCAGAATAGATTTAATTTTATTGCACTCAGAACAGAGTCTAAGTCAGGTAAATTGATTCACTATTTCCATCAGCCATGCAAGTTGCATTCTGGTATAACTTTTAAATACTTTGTTTATTAGGTTTCTTGGCTTTAAGCAGGGGTCATCTATTTTTATCTCCTTTAGTATAGTAGAACCAGACTTTACCTTGTATTCATCATGTAATATCTATTAAAGTCCAAGCTAGTAGTAAAAAAAACTACCATTTGTCAGTATAATCCCTCAGCACAAGCAATGACTTAGTAGCCATTTCTTCTCTTGATTCATAGTTTTGTCTTATTTTGTTTCTAATGGTTTATATAATATTTCTTCCAGGCAAGTCATGCATTTTAAAATAATTTTAACTAAAATATTAAGTAGTTTATACAAAGAAGATTTCTCTGGTTATCAGTTTGGTCACATTGAGAGAACAAGTCATATTTTCACTATTCTTGGAGCAAGCAGGATCCATCCTAAGACATTTTCTCCTCCATATACACTCATTCTGTGCTAGTTATGTAAATCCTATCTCTTTCAAGTGCATATTTTATATTTTGAGCTCAACATTTGAAATTTTTATTGCATGGTTAATGTGTATTTTATAGGGTATTGAAAAATAGCATGACAAAATTTTGGGCTGTTGTCTCATTAAGCTGACCAACCACAATTTTCAACACATTAATAAACAGCATCTCTATTTCCTCTTTTATTCAGATCAAAATTTTAGATTCATACTTTAACACCCCACATTTAATCAATTAGCAAATCTTGCTCACTTTAGCTTTAAAGATAATTCAAATTTCTACCAATTTACCTTGCTCATACTGAGAGTAACTGTCTATCTTTCCATTCCCATCTTACACTTCCTGCTTTACAAATCACAAAAGTATTGTCAAGGCTAACAGGAACCACCAAGACACTTTGAGGCACACAGAAGATAAAAATAACTGAAACCAGCTATTATTCTAAACAGAAAGGGGTTGGGTAATAGAAACTGAGGATAGCTGGAGCTCTAAGTAAGGGCAGCCTTAAGAGCAATGTGTTTTCAATAGAGAAACATAATACCTGGCAATTTATGGCATGATGAAGAGAGAACAGGAAAAAAAAAAAAAAAAAAAAGAATGCTTTACATTTTCTCAACTGTAATGGAATTGAAAAGGCAAGGGAGCCTATTTTGAACAGCATCCTGAGACACAGAGTAGGGTAAAATATTTACAGAGGCAGGAAAAAAATAACCAGTCAGTATATCTAATTTTATGTTACAAACGTACATGAATCACAGAACAGTTTTTTCCTTCAAGCGTTATATATTAAATGCCAAGAATATTTCTAGCACTCTTCTGCACACTGGGGATACGGCTGTAAACAGGACAGACCACATAATCTCCCACACTGAAACTGTACTCTGTTAAGTAAGAAAACACTGAAAAAATTAACAAAAAGATAATATCATATTAGATAATATTTGATATAAACAGAAATATTGATATGCAAGATGGTATTTGAATAAAATTTAGTAAATACATCAGACTTTGAACATTGGGAAGAGAAATGTTCTAGGCAGAGGCATAGAGATAAAAATAAATACTCCTGATTTCTTGTAGATCAGATGAGTATATATTTTTGATATATTAAACCATTTTTTTACTGATCTCATCTCATCTAATAGTCTCATTTACAAATGAGATTGTTATACCTAATTCATAAAGTGTATGAGCATACTATCTGCTATATGGTGAAAGCTCAATAAATATTGCAAGTTTTTTATTATTTATTATGATGATGTGATGATTACTATATTTCAAGCCCGACTATTTTATTGACTGTAATCTTTTAAAATGTAAGAGAGTAAGAAAAGAAGGGGAAAATAATATTGATTAATTCAAGCCATATACTTACATATAGCTGATAAAAAATATTAAAAATATTTTTTGCAGTTAAACTGAGTAGCCTTTCATAAAGCTAAGACAGATCACATGTATTTAATGAAGCAATACGACTAGCATTATTCACTAGTTGTTCTGTTACCAAACACAATCTTAAATAATTTACTGAATTACAGGTGCTATCAATTAACAGGTGATATTTTATATTTTAAATTCCAAAACTCTTTGACTACAGAGTCCAAAATTATCTTTGCTACAAAACAATAACATTTTATATCATAAGACCACAGGACTGTGGTAAACATTGAAACACGTATTATTGGAAAGCAGTTATTCTTAGCACTTCCTCCTACATAATCTATATTCTTCCTCTAACCTTTCTTATTTCTTCTCTTTTCTCTTAATATTATTTCCTCTTAAAATTATCATTAGACTATATTATATTCTCTTACACTACTTTCTGAAATTAGTTAAGATAGTTCTATTAATGGCTGTAGATTATAGATTAAATTTATATAATTATGAGTACCAACTTTATATGAATTATATATTATAAATGGTTTCATACCAAAATTAGTTTTGTTAGCCAGTGAGATAAATTGCTAAATATATTTTCTAATTGCAAAATAATAATTTATTCTATTTTTGAAATATTTCACTTTGGAGAAAGCCTTCTGAGTTACTAACAAGTATATATGGTAAAATAAATTCAAGAACAACAACAATAACTACTAATTTTAATTTTCTCCTTTACCCATTTAGTACTTCATAGTTATTATATCTCATAATTTAACCCTTATGATAACATTCTTAGCTATTTTCTTCCTATTTTTATCTAAAAATACTGAGGACATGAAAAATTAAGTACCTTGACTGAGTTACAGTGCTACTATGTAAACTACTTTAGATTTGTAACCATAGTCCATCTGCAACCAGAGAGCATTTACGCTCAGGTTCACTAAGCACAAAGATATTCATAACCATTAAGATCAGAAATATTAGCACTGGCACATACTTTTCCAAGCATTCAAGGAATAATTTACTTCATAAACTTTATTCAAAATGACTTTGTTTTTTTCCTATGGTATCTGGTAATTTCTGAAGCACTAATTTATTATGTGTACTTTAGTGGTATAATGGATGTATCTGCAATGTTAATTATGTAGAGAATTACTCTTCAAGTAATTACTTCATGATTTTTCCTCTAATGAAATCAAAATAATATATTTTGTCTTAGGTTAATTTTTATCTCAAACATCTATTGAGTAAGCTTTACAACACATGTAATTTTAAGTTTTTTAAATTGGCTCAAATATAAATTATGTTCTCTAGAGTGGAGAAGATAATGAAACATATTTTGAAATTAACTACTTGCATAGATTATGTTCAAAATGTTGTCATTTATTTATGCTTTTTTCTAATTTAAATTATAAATTGTGTATGATGGCAGTGACAGCCCATTTGAAGTGACCACTGCCATGATGCCAGCTGCAGTGGGGTAAGCCCCAGGCCAAGGGTCGTCAGGTGCAGATGCCGTGGCAGGTAGTCTCTCTGGAGACCACCACGGAGAGCTCCCCCCCTCCCCTGCAGAGCTTGCCTCCATGGAAACCTGTTCTTGGGAGCCACCACGGTGGGGCCAGACCCATCTGCCTGCAGTAACAGAACAACATGATCAGGTATGGAGGAGCAGGCAAAGAGGGGCCCTGAGGCAGAGCTGGGTCCAGGTCAGTCCCACCCTTGCACATACCCTCTGAGTCGGCGGAGGCGGGAGCTACCGGGGTAAATCTGCAGCTGCCCTACCATGGCTGTGGACCCAGGCATCTCTGTACTTTTAGAGGCCTGGGAAGGCCCTCTTCCCTCATGGGCTCAGAAGTGCCTGCTCCTCCAGCTGCCTTGCTTCTTCCATCGTCCCCACCAGCACCCTGCTGTCAGCACCCTCTGATCTTGAAACAAGCTTGAAGCCAAGCCCAGGCCTGTTGCAACCCAGCTGGGTGTGCACATCCTCAGGGCAGCCATAACATGCCAGCCCCCTGCTAGCAGAGCTACTGATATTTGTACACTAATTTTGTATTCTGAAACTTTGCTCAATTCATTTATCAATTCTGGGAGCTTTTTGGGTCTTTCAGGTTTTCTAGGTATATAATGATATCATTAGCAAACAATGATAGTTTGACTTTCTCTTTACTGATTTGGATGCCCTTTATTTCTTTTTCTTGTCTGATTCCTCTGGCTAGGACTTCTAGTACTATGTTGAATACAAGCAGTGAGAGTGGGCAGCCTTGACCTGTTCCAATTCTCAGGAGGAATGCTTTCAACTTTTCCCTTTTCATTTTTATGTTGGCTGTAGGTTTGTCATAGATGCCCTTTATGACATTGAACTATGTTTTCTGTATGCCAATTTTGCTAAGGGTTTTAATCATAAAACCATGCTGGATTTTGTCAAATCTTTTTGTGTATCTATTGAAATGGTTTTATGATTTTTTCTTTTAATTCTGTTTATTGGTGTATCACATTTATTGACTTGCATCTTTTAAACTATCCCTGCATCCCTGCTATGAAACCCACTTGATCATGGTGAATTATCTTTTTGATATGCTGTTAAAATCAGTTAACTAGTATTTTGTCAAGGATTTTTGCATCTATGTTCATGAGGGATATAATGCTCTATGTCACTAATGATCAGGCAATTGCAAATCAAAACCACAGTGTGATACCATCTTACTCCTGCAACAATGAACATGATCAAAAAATAAAAAATTTTAGATGTTGGTGTAGATGTGGTGAAAAGAAAACACATTTCTACATTGCTGGTAGAAATGTAAACTAGTACAACCACTATGTAAAACAGTGTGGATATTCCTTAAGGAACTAAAAGTAAAACTACCATTTGATCCAGCAATCCCACTACTGGGTATCTACCCAGAGGAATAAATTCCTTATACGAAAAAAATATTCGCACAGACATGTTTATAGGAGCACAATTTGCAATTGCAAAGATATGGAACCAGCTCAAAAACCCATCAATCAACAAGAAGATAAAGAAGTGTTGAAGTGGAAATTATGAGTAGGCAATTGCATATATGTATTTGACGTTTGATAAAATTATCTAGCCTGGAGACGATACACACACACACACACACACACACACACACACACACAGACTATATATATATGCACACTATATATATACACACACATACACATATATATACACACACAAACTATATACATATATACACACTATATATATACACTGTATATATATACACTATATATATGTGTATACACACGCACTATATACAGATAGATAGATAGATGTAATACTACTCAGCCATAAAAAGAAATGAATTGATGGCATTCAGAGCACCTCAGCAACTTGGATAAAACTGGAGAAAGGTATAAATAGTGAAAAGTCATAGGACCTGCATGTTTTGAAGATACAAGTAACAAAATTTCTTGAAGTGTTTGACTGTGGGGTGTGAAGGGGAAAGAAGAAATTATGATTATTTTTAGTTTTTTAGTACAAACAACTGAGAACACTGAATTGCCAACAGCTAAAACAAATGAATTTCAGATACTTTTAGATATTCAAGTGGAAATCATGAGTAGACAGTTGCTTATATGTATTGAAAGTCTGCTAGAAAAAAATATCTAGCCTGAAGACATTTTTAAAACACATGTGGACCACAATTGATACTGGAAAGATGTCAGGATTTATATATACTGTCATATATGTAGAAGCAATATATGCACCAGTTTGTCTGCCTATTTTTACTCTTCTATGTGTTGCTGATTCTCTGTTGTTTTCCTATTATTTCTCTACCAAAGAGATTTTTCATTGCCTATTTTATCTTCTCTAATATTATTTTATTGATTTGAGAGTGCATATCATGGCATAGCAATGGATCTACCTCTTATTATTTCTTTACTTTCAGATTCACTTTAACTAGATTTTTCAAAATTCTTCGGTCAGATTCTTGATACAGAATCCAAATAAGCTTAGAAGAAATTGCTTTCCAGTCAAGCCTTCAGATGAGAATGCAGTTTAGCTAACACTTTAATTTCAGCCTGTCAGAGCCTGAGCAAAGAACTCTATTCAGACACATTCTGAATCCTGACCCACAGAAACTTTGGCATAATAAATGTATATGTTGTGAGCTGTAAAATCTGTGGTAATTTGTTTTGCAACAAGAATAATTCAAGAGCCATTTTTAATACATTAATATGAAATAGAAAACAAAGTTAGACAAAAATGATTCATTACCATTTAGAATCAGAAAAAGATTAAAAGTTGCTAATCTTAAAGCTTTGATAACTACTACAAACACTTTATTATTCAGAAATATAATATATTCTTAATATAGACACAGCTATTAAAACTCTTCCCAATTAGTGGAAAAGGAGCACAGCAAGATGATGAAGTGAGACTCTATAGTGACTATCCCCCATAAAAATTTCAGTTTGAAGATCTACTCATCAAAATACTCTCACAAAAGCTAAGGAGACTAAATGAAAGATTATAGTACCTGGCTGTAGTACAATAATAAACAAGACTTACTAAAGAGGGTAGGAAGGACAGTTGTACATTACCCACATCACACTTTCCCCAGCCCCAAGCAACACATATCTGCTGGAAGAAATAGAGGAAAGTGAGCACAGGACTTTGACTTGGACTCTAACCCTAGGACTGTTACAGTAAAATCTAACACTGCATAGATCCCCCAAGGCTGCATTCTTTAAGCAAGTACCTGAAAACGGAGCCTTTGGACCAGAGGAGGGAGACGACACAGCCTTAAGCTTCATGCCTCTGTGGAAGACTCAGTCTCTAAGTCACACGATGATGACACAGGTAATCTCAGGCCCTGGATTTATGGCGCACCTCAGCACCACACCTAGTACATGACTTTCCCAGACAAAGGGAAACTACAAAGCCCCAGGAGCAGGGGAGTCTACAGTCATACAGGTTTCAGGTTTGCATGGAGGACTCAATGTCCAGTCACATTATCACCACACCAGATATATTGGGCCCCAGGCTTTTAACGCATCCCAGCACCACACCTGCTGCCTAGTTTTCTTGGGCAAAAACAATCTGAAAAGGCTGGAATAAATACTTCAAAAGTGCAGGCATTGAAATATAACCACAAGATTAAGATCAATCAAGAAAACATAGCCAATTGAATAAGGTAAGATATTAGTGACTAGCCCTAAAGAAAAAAAAAATAAATGACAAAAATTTAATGCCCACTCAAATCTGATGTTAAAATTTAATCCCCCATGTTGGAGATTTGGTGGGAGGTGATTGGATCATGGGAATATACAGCTAGTGCTCGACTTACGACCACGATTGGGACTGGCAGACCGGTCGTAACACAATTTGGTCGTGAGTTGAGTAGGCTATATGTACAGTTGAAATGGTGCACGTGGAGATGGTAGTGCTGCTGGAAGCTGGTCTGCACTGTCGTATGCCCAACTGGGCAACGTTTGTGCTGCCAGACGCGGAGCAGTCGTGGCTAGTGATTGTGGTCGTAAAGTCGAATGGTCATAAGTTGCATAGGTCGTAAGTCGATCAATACCTGTATTCCTTATTAATGGCTTGAGCTATCCCCTTGATGATAAGTGAGCTCTTGCTCTGAGTTCACATGAGATCTAGTCATTTAAAACTGTGTAGAACCTCCCCCAGCTCTCTCTCTCTCCCTCTGGCTCTTGCTTTTGCCATGTGACACACAGGCTATCCCTTAGCCTTCTGCTATGATTTTAAGTTTTCTGAAGCCTTATTAGAAGCTGAGCAGATACCAGAGCCATGTTTTTTGTACAACCGACATAAACATAAGCCAATTAAATATCTTTACTTATAAATTATCAAGCTTCAAATGCTTCTTTATAGCAAGTCAAGAAGAATACAGAAAATTGATACTGGAAGTGGGGAGTTTTTATAAAGATACCTGAAAATGTGAAAACAGCTTTGCAACTGAGTCACAGGCAAAGGCTGGAAGAGTTTGGAGGGCTCAGAAGAAGACAGGAAGATGAGGGAAAGTTTGTGACTTCTTAAAGATCAGTTAAATGATTGTGACAAAAATGTTGAGAGTGATATGGACAGTAAAATTAGGCTGACAAGGTCTCAAATGAATTTGAGAAACTTATTGGGAACTAGAGCAAAGGTCACACATTATGCTTTAGCAAAAATCTTGACTGTATTGTGTCCATGCCATAGAGATCGCAGAAGTTTGAATTTGAGAATGATTACTTAGGGTACCTAGCAGAAGAAATTTCTAAGTAGCAAAGTGTTCAAGATGTGGTGTGTGTGCTTCTAATAGCCTGTGAATAGATACAGGATCAAAGAAATGACTTAAAATTTGCCTTTGCATTTAAAAAGGAAACAGGCTTAAAAGTTTGGAAATTTGCATTCTTGTCATGTGGTAGAAAAAGGAAAAGCTTTTTTTTCATAGAGGAATTTAAGCAGGCTATGGGGCAACCACTTGCTAGATACAGTTTTGTAACTAAAAGGAGTAGAAGTGCTAATAGCCAAGACAATGGAAGAAAAACTCCTTGAAGGCATTTTAGAGACTTTACATTAGACTTTCCCATTATAGGCCCAGTGGCCCAGAAGAATTAATTGGCTTCATGGACCAGGTCCAGGGTCCCACTTCCCTGTGCCACCTAAGCACACTGCTCCCAGCATCTAGGCTGCTCCAGCTCTAGCCATGGCTCAAAGGGGCCCAGATATACTTTGAGCTGTCGCTTTGAAGAATGCAAGCATAAACCTTGTCAGCTGCCACATGGTATTAAGCCTGCAGTGGGGAGAGTTCAAGAGTGAAGAATGTTTGTCAGCCTCTGCCTAGATTTCAGAGAATGTATTAGACAGCTTAAGTGACCAGGGAGAAGTCTGTTGCAGTGGTGGAGATCCCACTAAGAATGTCTACTACAGCAGTGCAGAAGAATAATGTGGGATTGGAGCCCCTATGTAGAGTTTCCACTGGGGTACTGCCTAGTGCAGCTGTGAGAAGGCCACCATATTCCAGAATGGTAGAGCCACCTTCAGCTTCTAACCTCAGCATGAAAAAGCCAAAGGGGCACAGCTGCCCAATGCATTGGAAGCTCACTGCTTGCACCAGTGTGAACTGGATGCATAATAAAAAAGCCAAATAAGATTGTTTTTGGCATTTCACTATTTAATGACTGTCCTGCCGAGTTTCAAACTTGCATGGGGCCTGTTGTTCTTTTCTTTTGGCTGATTTCTCCCTTTTAGTATGAGAATGTTTCCCAAATGCCTATACTCCCTTTTCATTTTGGAAATAAACAGCTTGATTTTGTTTTTTGGTTTGTTTTAAATTTTACAGGCTTATAGGTAGAAGGGATGTGTCTTGTTTCAGATAAGGCTTTGGACTCTGTACATTTAAGTTAACAGAGGTTGGAGTCAAGAGTTCGTGTGACTGTTGGGAAGGCATGATTGTATTTTGCAATGTGAGAAGGACATGAGATTTTGGAGGGGACAGGGGCAGAATAATATAATTTGAATTATTTTCCCCACCTAAATCTTGGGATGAGGTGTAATCCCCAATGTCTCAGGCGAAGCACAGTGGGAGGTGTTTAGATCATGGGGATAAATCCCTCGTAAATGGCTTGGACCATCCCCTTGGTGATATGTGAGCTCTCATTCTGAGTTCACATGACATCTAGTCATTTAAAAGTCTGTGGCACATCCCTCCACACACTCTTTCTTTCTTGTTCCTGCTTTCACCATGTGACAAGCCTGCTCTCCATTTGCCTTCTGCCAGGATTGTTAGCTGTATGAGGCCTCCCTAGAGGCTGAGAAAATGCCAAAGCTGTGTTTCCTACACAGCATTCAGAACTGTGAAATAATTAAATCTCTTTTTTAAATAAATTATTCAGTGTCAGGTATTTATTCATAGCAATATGAGAACAGCCTAATATAACTACTTTAAGGATTCTAAGTGTATTTGAAAAAATCCCGAGAAACAAATAAATGAAATGAGCGAAACAATAAGTGATCAGAATAAGATGTTACAAAGAAAGAGTACAATTTTTTAAAGAATTCTGGAGCTGAAATGTACAATAAATTAAATATATCATAAAAAGCATCCACCACAAAATTGACAAAGTAAAATAAAGAATCTAAACTCAAAGACTGGTTATTTGAAAACATACAGCCATAGCGGAAAAAGTAAAAATAATTTAAATGAATGATGTTTACAGGATTACTGGAACAAGACAAGGGGCCCACAATTATCACTTTTATTCAATACAGTCTTGAAGGATAAATTAGACAAGAAAAAAATAAAAGACATTCAAATCGAAAAGGAAAAAGCTAAATTGCCCCGTGTGCCGATGACAGGATCTTATATATAAAATATTTTAGTAACTTCATCTAAAAAATTATTAGAAATGATAAGCAAATTTAGTAAAACTGCATGATACAAAAATCCACATTCAAAATTAGTAGCATTTCTATACACTAATAGTGAGTGATCTGAAAAATAAATTAAGAAAATATCCCTATTTAAAATAGCTGTAAAAATTAAAATACCTAGGAATAAATGTAACTGACAAGTAAAAGATCTCTATATTGAAAACAATAAGACACTGGTCAAAGAAATTAAATAAGACACAAATAAATGAAAAGACATGTTTATAAGTAGGAATAATTAAAATTATTAAAATGTTCATACCACTCAAAGTGATCTATAGAGGCAACATAATCCCTATTAAAATAACAAGGACATTTTTCACACAAAAAAAGTGAGAAAAAATGCTAAAGTCTGTATGAAACTACTGAAGACTGAATAATCAAAGCAATTTTGAGAGGAAAGAACAAACCTGCAGGTATTATACTACTTGATTTCAAAATATATGAGAAACCTATAGTAACCAAAACAGCATAGCACTGGTATAAAACCAGACACATAGACCAATGGAATGGAAAAGAGATCTAAGAATAAATTCACACATTTACAGCTAGTTGATCTTTGACAAAGGTTTCAAGAAACTATAATGGGAAAAACACAGTCTCTTTAATAAATGATGTAGGGAAAAATGCATGAATATCTATGTGCAGATGAAGAAAATTAAACCCTTATCTCGCATCATAGACAAGAATCATCTCAAAACAGTTACAAGCGTTAAATATAAGACTCAACACTATGAAGCTCCTAGAAGAAACCAGAAGGAAAAATGAGCAAATTCTTCAGGACATTGGTTTGTAAAATGATTTATTGGGTATGACCCCAAAAGCACAGGTAACAAAAGCAAAAGTAGACAAATGATATTAATTAGCAAACTTTTCTACACAGTAAAGCAATCAACTCGTTGAAGACACAACTTGTAAAACATGAATAAATATTTTCAAACCTTACATCTGATAAGGAGTTCATAACCAAAATATATAAGAAATTTATATCATGAAATAGAAGAAACAACCCAATTTAAAAATGAGCAAAGGATATCAATAGCCATTTTTTTCAAAAGAAGACATAAATATGGCCAGCAGGCATATAAAAAAATATTCAACATCACTAATCATCAGAAAAATGCTAATTCAAACCACAATGTGCTACCAGCTTACACCTATTAGAACGTCTGTTATCAAAAAGACAAAAGATAATAAGTGTTAGCAAGGATGTGGAGAAAACCAAACCCTCATAGACTGCTGGTGGAAATATAAATTAATGCAGCCTTTATGGAAGACTGTATGGAAGTTTTAAAGAACAATTATAATAGAACTACTAGACAACCCTTTAATTCCACTACAAGATATGTACAGTAGTTTTAAACACGAAATCTGTATTTCTAAAAAATCGGTACTCTTATGTTTATTGCAGCATTATTCACAGTAGCCAACATATGGAATCAACTTATGTGTCCATGAAGGGATGAATGGATTTAACAATGTGATATATAGATACAATGGAATACTGTTCAGCTTTCAAAAAAGAAGGGAATCCAGTCACATATGACTATAGAGATGAATCTGTAAGACATTATGTTAAATGAAATAAGCCAGGCACAGAAAGACAAATACTGGCTTATCTCACTTATATGTATAATCCAAAACAATAGATCTAATAGATGTACGATTAAAATGGTGGCCACTAGGAGCTGGGGTGGTTGTTGGGAAGTGGGGAATGCATTGGGACATATGTTACTCAAAGGGGATTAAGTCTGACAGGAAGAGTAAGTTCAAGAGATTTGGTGTACAACATGGTTATACTATATAAAGTATATTGTATTACTGAAAAACGCTAAGAGAGTGGATGTAAAGTATTCTTATGAAAAAAATGATGACTATGTGTGGTAATTCATTTATAAATTATTTAAAGTAACGTGTTGTACACAGTAAATATATACAATTTTATCCCTTAATATAAGAAACCCTCATCCCCTTATATTTTTGGAAATACTGTCTATGGCAACATCTTTTTATGAGGACGTTTGATAATATTAATTTTCTATACAGTGGATATAAAAATAATCTTTACTATGGTTAATCATATTTTTAATATCCTTACTAATAGTGTTCATTTTAGATTTATAATTTGTTATGAGTGATGTTATGTAACATTTTAGAATTAAATTTTGAATGCAATTATTAGTTTGTTTCATATCACTTCTGTTAGACTTTAGGACATTTCCAATTTACTGGTGCAGTGACTAATTTAAAATTGAATTCAGAAGCACCACCAACAAGTTTGTCAGTATTCTCTGTCAAATTATCAAGAAATATATATTTCCAGTGTGTTCATAGAACTTATTTTCATTAAAAGAATTTTAAATCATCTATTCAAATGTACCTCTTTAATTTAATCATTTCTAACCTTTCAAAAACTGTCTTTAAAAATTAATTGTTTAATAATAATAACTCTTCTCATCATGTTTAGCAAGAATGAGGAGAAAGAGATAAAGAGAAATGGGCACCGCCCTCCCCCCACCCCGCAAATTACAGCTAGTAAGTTTCAAATGAGACTAATACTTATATACTTTGGTCAAAATTTATGATGGAGACATTCTCAGTTTATGAGAATATTTCTCATATATTATCGAGAAACATAGTATTTTATTCTAGAAAGATTGAATAACCACTATTTAGTTAAAAACTACAACTTCTATTACACAAAGAAAAGGGATATTAGAAAATATGAAGAAAAATGGTATCTGCTACAAAATACATATTTTTTATTTTCTGAAAAAAAGAATCCATGTCTTATGAGATTTTTGGTTCTGACTGGGATTTATTTGCAGATAAATTTAGACAATTAAAGCAGGAATAGGTTTATTTCAAGGTATTAGTTAGCTATTGTAATTTTTTAAAGCATGAGGAGTCATGTAATCAATCAGAAGTTTTGTAGCCAGGAGAAATATCCAATCATTCCATAATACTGTTCCAGGAGAAATCCCTCTTGACTCTCCTATAGCCACAGATCTCAGAATCTTTGCCAAGCTACTGCAGAGAAAATCAAATGACTACATGAATATCTCTGCCAGAAGAGCCATTAAGCCTCACTCATCCCTTACATCATCCTTCTTAATTCTGAGAAGGTAGATTGGCTTAAAATTCTCTATTCAACCAGTTGCAAGGGATGCTGGAAAATGTAGTTTGGGGTTACAGTCTAAGAAAATGAGAACTCAGCAATGAAGAAAGGAAACAAAAATAGCAAAGGCATGTTTAAAATATTTTGTGTTTACAAGCAACATGTCTCATTTTCCAAGGAATCCATGAGCCACTAAAGTTGTTTTAATGTACTATGTTTATTTGAAGACAGACATTAAACTATAATTTGACAGAAATATACCTATTTTAAGAGAAATAAAAATTCAAATTTATAATGTGTCCCAATAATATAAACTAAAAGCAAGAATTATTTGAAACAAATTAAATACTCAAATAGTTTATATTTTAAATTTCATATCTCCTTTTCAAGTAAATAAAAATATTAAACTAACATAATACATAAAATAATTGATATATTAATTGTACATTTATAGCTATAGACAATCAAATGCAAAAATAAAATAAGAATTTTATTTTAAATCTTAAAAATCGATACTGCCTACCACATTAAAAAATACAATGATCATTTATTATAAAATAAAATGGATAAAAATAAAAATGGATACATTAAAATGAGAAAAACTTACCAGATTAGACTCAAAATATCTGTATTCAAGTTTTCTTTTCCCTAATTTACTTTGAGTATTTCAGAGGCTGAGTTACATGACTAAGAAAATATGGATAACAAAAACCATACCCAGTCACATATAGACCACTTCCATTTGATGATGGAATGCTGCTGTGTATGACCCACTTTATGGCTAGATGGGTCAGAAAGTACCCAGTTCATGATAGGCAGTGCAGATCACATGGTGACTTGATGAGCCATAGTCAAACATTCAGTTTTGATCAAAGCCCAGTAACAGCTGTCTCTCAAAAAGAGAACAGCTATTTGCAGAAGATGGCTGGCCTTGCTCCAAAATCCTCAAGGCCTCTGCTGTGATTCACCTATAAGGGCATGCCACAAGCTTCATACAATATCCCTGTCTGCTGCTGACACTTCAAGCATCATGGGATCTGCTGGGTCATATGGCTTAAGTGGCAGAGCAACTTGCACAGCAGCCTGGATCTGTTGCAGAGGCTTCTCCTGTTCTGGACCCGACTCAAAACTGGCATCCATTTGGGTCACTTGATAAATGGGCAGGAGTAAGACACCCAGGATCAGTACTTTGTATCCTTTAACCCAATCGAATTGACACTCAGTATTAACCGTCACAGATACTTTCCAGTATTAATCTGGAATGTGAATACAAGATAGAAAAAAACGCTAGCAGGACCCAGATTTGCCACATCACTGTTCAACTTGAGTTTCTTTTTATTTTGGATTTTTCCAACCTCATGGTTGAAGAGTGAGTGCCATTATGTTTCTAAAACTTTTTTTTTTTTCTAGTCTCATGTAACAGAAAATACAAAGCATCTTTTCTAGTCATTTCACAAGTCTTGAGATGCATTGTTTACCACAATGCAGAACAATGGCTTCAATAATGTGATGCACTGCTCCATTGGTCTTGGGTGTGGAACCTCAATAGCACAACCTAGGCTGAGAGTATAGTTTAGCTGATCAATATATTCATAATACATGATAGCAGCTTTGATTCAATATAAGGTTTCTGAACAATGGATTTTACTTTTTGTCATAGGAAATTATCTTAAGTGATTTTAGATGATGGTATCATTAGAAAAATTTTTTAAATATTTGAAATACAAAACTCAGATAAAAATATTTGGTGAATAAATTTGTATGTGAGTATAATGCATTGTATATGTATGTATGTGCATGTGTGCATGTGTGTGTATATATACCAAGGATCATATATGAAATAATTCAGGAATCAGAAAATGTATTTTTCTATGTGTTACAAAACCTGGTTTGTTTCTAAAATTTTCACAAGATAGCCATCTGACCTTAAACCACCCATGTAATCGTTCTGAATCACAGTTTTTCTTAGCAAATGTAAATTGCAACATATATTTGTTCACAAAATATTTATTGAACATCCATTATGTGCCAGGTACTGTTGTCGGTTCTGAAGTCATAGCAGTAAACAAAACTGACAAAAAGGCCCCTGCTGGCACAGAATATATATTCTTGTTAAAAGGAGACAATAAATAAGAAAGAGTAAAATTCCTTAAAAAAAACTGTGATGAGTGCTAATTTTTTTTAGGGAAATTATGGAATGAGAATAGAAAGTGACATGGCAGCAAGTTGATTGGTAAGATAGGTTAAGTGGTGAAGAGCCTTAAGTTTTTTCCTAGGAATGTCAAATTCTACTCTGGGGAATACATTCTAGGCCTAAGCATTCTGCCTGAATTTTACCAGTAAATAACTGCATATGTGACTGAATATCAATTAAAACAAGCAAAATAATATTAACTGTTTAATAAATTAGTTTCTCAACTTTCTCAGAGGACTCCTTATTATTCATGTTACCAAAGCCCAAACCATCCAATTATTTAGAATATTATATGTTTCAAATAAATTAACTAAATTATTTTCTGAAAATACCTTTGCTTCAATTTTTGTATTATATATATATATATTATATTTATTATACACATACCAGTATATATGAAAAACAATTAACATCTTATTTTTACTTCTTCCAACATTTGGAACTAAAGAGAACATTTGCCTTTTGCAGCAAGCCACTGTTGAAAATGATATATGTGGCTAAAAGTTTTAATCCTCTCATATTTTCTTTTAATTTTCAGGCTGTCAAATTAATGCCAATAAAATATTCACCAGTTGACAGTCTATGAGAAAAAATTTCTTCATAGAGTTCCTATTATTGAAAATTTATTTAACCTTCATATGACCCCTTTAACAGAATTACCAACACTAAGATTGTCAATAAGAAAATATAATTCAGAGTGAACAGAATGAATAAAATTGTGACAGGTGACACTGGAAACAGATTTGAAACGATATTGCGTATTGTAAAATCATCATTTCTCCTGTCACACCTTTATTTCCTAAAGCAACCTAGAGCTTTCAGTTTATTCATAATTCGTATTTATTTTGACTTAGAACCACTAACAATGCCTTTAATTAAATTAATTATGATGAAAGCATTGTTGCTGCATTTCAAAAAATGACATAAAATAAACATTTAAACTGTTGGGACCATCACTTGCATGTACCAAAAGCAGCCAAACTATAAGGACTATTTATCAAATAATTCTTATATTTAGGTATATCCGAATACCTTCTATTAAGGTATATTATATAATTCATATATTTAAGCATTAGGATTTACAGAAATATTTCAGGAAATATAGCTGTCTTTCTAGCAATAAAGGCTTTTCATATTTATGCAGACTGTAATTCCAAGGCTGAATAGATAAACATGTCCAAATTATATCATCCTTCAAAACTTATCTCAGGCATTACCATTTCTGAAATATTATTTTCCATGTGACACTGTGGATTAGAAGTTTTTTCAGTGTATCCCCACAATAGCATTATGTATTTTCCCCCATATTAGCAGTTGCATTCTGTGGTAATTGATAATATAGAATTAATAGAGGCATAGAGAACATATATTTGGAAAAGTAGATTGTGGGAAGTCAGTCTGACCTGCATTCAACAGTATCCCTAAGTGTTGAACAAGTTAATGAATGATATTTAGCCTTGTGTTTCTCTTCTGTAAAATGAGGGATAAAAGTTTATGCAATAAAAGAAAGTTTTGACAATAACTTATCTATGAATAAATGAAGAGCGACAGAGAAACGTAGAGACAAAGAGAGGAAGAAACTCAGAATAGAAAATGATATGATTTATACAGCATAGGATTTTACCATCTAACCATAACAAGAAAGTAAAGAAAAATATTTTTTTCTAACTTTGAAAATTTAAGACAAGAAATATTGAGAATAGGTAAAATGATAATTCAAGAAAACGTTGCTAAATTATTGGAATAAATAAGTTTCATGAAACGTTATTTTCAAAGAGATTTTTTAGTTTATATATTTCAGACAATATTAAATTTTGGGTAGAGCCACCAGCATAGTTAAATGAAGTAAAAATAGTCCTCTAGTTATGTGAATTTATATACCCTTCTCCATCATTTTAACAATCACTTCTCACTGTCTATTCAAATAAAGGCAACCCAGATCTCAGGTTTTAAATCATTAATTAAATCTTTATCCTCAGCTCATATCTTTCTTCCTGTAAAATACTTATTGGATTATAGTTTGGGTTTTGTTTCATTTATTCATCTATCTATGCATTCATTCATATAATTCCAAAATCAAAATGTTTGAGAATACATATGTAATGAGCGGAATTGCACCCTTTAGAAATTCATATGTTGAAGCCCTAATTCATAATGTGACTGGATTTGGAGATAAGCCTTTAAGGAGGTAAATAAGATTAAATAATTTCATAAAAGTGGGCCTCTAAATTTTATAGGACTAGTGTCCTTACAGAAGAGTTAGAGACACTGAAGATCTCTTATTTCTCTGCACATGCTCACAAAAGAAAAGTCATGGGAGGACACAGTGAGAAGGTGGCCATCGGCAAACTGAAGGCAGAGTCCTTACCAGAAACTAACCCTATTGCAATCTTGATCTTGAAATTCTAGCCTCCATAGCTGAGAAAATAAATTTCTGTTGTTTAATCTACTCTGTGGTATTTTGCTTTAGCAGCCTAAGAAAACTAATGCAGCATGAAATACAAACTTTTCTTCACGCCCTACCTTCCAGTCCCCTAATTCATTTACACAGAAGCAGCAATTTTACTAATTTCAGAGTTCTTCTAGAAATAATTCTTGCATGTATAAGTAAACACATGCACATTCATAGCTTTTCATGTATTTTTTATAAATGTGACAACATATTACATATACTGCCATTCACATTGTTTTTATTAACCTGTATAAAGTTGCCTAACAATGCTGATGCTCTTGTTCCAAGCACTACATATTGAGATACAAAACTCCAAAACTTGATCATAAACTCAAGTCATAAACCCAAGTATGGTTCTTAACTTTCTCAGCCAAAACTACTTCCAGGTTAAGCAGGAGTTTTCTACATTTTTGAAAAATGGTACTTCTCTAGATGTTGGAACTTGAAAAAGGCATTCCATTGGTGAATAAATTAAAAATAGATGCCCCAGTTGGATATTTTAGGAGATTACACACCCTCTGTTGGAATGTGTAATTCTAACAGGACTCAAGGACTGGCGAACTAAACAAGAGCTGCATATCAGTCTCCACTTTCCCTGTACTCAAATGTCTTTAAATGGCACAACTTGCAAAAAAAAAAAAAAAAAAAAAAATGAGGCTTATCCCTTCTCCGCCTTTCTGCTCACCAAGAGAAATCAAGTTATGCCAAGTATAATTCAAATATTCTCTTTAATCTATCTTCTCTTTCCTCCTTGATTCATTGAGACATTAATCACATGTAATCTAATCACTTATTTTACCCCAGTCACTTACCCCAGAAAAATAATTTCTTTATTGCAACCATATTTACCCTTCTAAAACATTACTTATCTTCTTCCTTTCCTTAAAAATGTACCAAGAGTACACACCATTGTTAGTCCATTCTCACACTGCTGTGAAAAATTACCCAAGACTGGGTAATTCATAAAGGAAAGAGGTTTAATTAACTCACAGTTATGCATGGCTAGGGAGGTCTCAGGAAACTTATAATCATGGCAGAAAACACCTCTTCACAAGGTACCAGGAGAATGAGTGTCAGAGGGGAAATGTCAGGCGCCTATAAAACCGTCAGATTTCATGAGACTTACTCACTATCATGAGAACAGCTTGGGGAAAATTGTGCTCATGATCCAATTTCTTTCCAGTGGATCTCTCCCATCACATATGGGGATTATAGGAACTGCAATTCAAGATGAGATGTAGATGGAGACACAACCAAATTATAGCAACACTTTCAAGGTGATAAGCTACAAATCCTTCAGCATAGCATAGAAGAGATTTTAAGGTACTACCTAAACTATGACTTAAGGTTTGCTGTACGTTTTTGGTTTCTATTTCCCTATATTTCACTTGTTTATTTGCCTAGAGTTTCTGGCCAACACCATGGCGTACCAGGTGCAGTGGAACTTAAATTTATCAAGTCCTGACTGGGTTGGTAAACAAAACAGGAGAATAATAGTCCAATGGAGAGAATTACAATATCAAGAGGCTTTGCTACAAGTGAAAGCTTGAATGTAATAATAGAACTTAATGGTAAACTTTAATGCATTTATTAGATTTTGTTAAAGTATTAACACAGTTCACATGTAAAAGGAAACAAAAACACGTTTACCTATGGTACAATTAAAAAAAAAAAAAAAGGTCTGTGGCTCATTAAAACAGGTACTGTCTTCCTGGGCACAGAGTCAGAATCCATTTCTTACTCTCACTTCTATGTAAGTGTAGCCATGTATCTAAGTTCTAAATGATGTGTGCTACAGTGTTACAACGATGCCTCCTAGTGAATCACACCTCTGTACATCCCCATTGTTTTGCAAGGTGACTTTTCAACTCTTTATATCAAAAGATGGAGTTCATTTCAAACATCTTTTAATTCAGTCTGGCCTTGGGATTTGTTTTGAGCAACAGAATGTGGTAGAAATAATGTTGTGATCTCTGCAGTAGGTCTTACTGATCTTGAAGCTTCTGTTTTCATCTTCCACCTCCCACTTGCATTTTAGCAATGCCTATGCTTTGGAGAAGCCTAAAATAGAAGACTACTTGACCAGGTCCCAACTGATCCATCAGCTAAATGCAGCCAATGACTTAGCCAAACCAACACCAGAAGAAGTTCAGCTCAATCAGCCCATGAAATGTTGTGTAGCGGGGGAAACATTGTAGTTGTTTTGGGACATGGAGTGCTGGGGTGATCCTCTACATAGAATTAGAAGGTACAGACAATGACAATTGCAAAAATAATTGCACCATTTCCAGGACTGACCCAAAATACTCTCTTCCTATTCTCTTTAGCTGTAATGGAGATGATTCCCAGAAGACCTTAGAAGCCATTTATTGAAGATAGCAAAGCCCCAAGACCCTGATTTCTGAATGATTGGCCATGAACATAGCAACCAGGTAAGTGCAGAAACATTAACAAGAAATAAAAACTATATTTTAGTCATTATGCATTTTGAGTTTTATTACAGAAGTTAACTTATACTAAGTAATATACCAGCAGTAATACCATTAATATAATCTTTGGCATTTGTTTAGCTAATGTCTAGTTTCAGAAACATTTTATTTATGAAGAAATACCTTTTGTGAAAAATTATTGGTTCTTATTTTTATATAATTGTATTTGCAATATAAATTAATTTTTTCACACTAAAGCATTTTGGGTAAATAGAGAAAACTTCAGAGTGGGAAAGTAGTTATCTATAATTCCAATACTGGCATGTTTTATTTCTTGCATATGTGTATTTTTAACATAAATTTATGCTTTTAAGCTAACATTATATTACGTGAAATTTCTATCCTAATTCATAACTTTTCAAAATGGTTGCATCACACACCATCTAGTGGATGTAGCGTAACATTTTATATACCTTTTCTTTAATAATTTAAGTTCCAAATACTCAGTGTTGTAATTCTGTAATGAGCATTTTTGTAAACATAGCTTTTTCTTTTTATGTCACTCCATTATTTGCTACTCTTAAACTCAACATTTTATTACCTATGTTGTTATTAAAATTACTCCATTTAATATGCTACACATATTAAGTTTATTGCTTAAAGTTTCTGTTATGGTTAAGTAAAATACAATAACATTAATGTAATGTTGAATTCTTCTTTATCAAACACCATAGTTTTCTCTCAATTTCCAAGCTTAATCACTATATAGAATGTGAAATAATGATGATTACTACTTCCTCCCCAAAAAATGTTTAAATCGTTATTCCCCCAAAGATAGTTTAATACTTTGTATGTCTTTTTTCTTTACGATTAACATATTTATTTTCCAAAAACCAAGAACACTTTTGTTCTACTGAACCATGTTCCCCATATCATATTGCCCTCAAGAAACAATTATTTCATGTAATGCAATAAGATACCACCACCTAACACTCTATCATTGATTTCTTCACATTTTCTTCTGTTTAAAATATTTCTACTTAAATATATTGCTGACACCTGAAATGTATAATTTTAAAACAACATAAATTACCTTATCTGTCAGTGCATACTTTTCTCAATGTTTCCATTACTTTTATAATGTTGTCAGCATCCTCAAGCTTACCCAAATATTTTTCCTGCTATTCAGACTTCTGTATTTTTCACTAACTGGCCAATAGGCTCCTAAAAATAATATACATCCAAAATGAAACCTATCATTTTTCCTTTTGCATCTACTTTGAGTTCTGATTTTTTCTTCTTTTTAAGTAGTAGCATCAATTCAAGACATTCAAACCGAAAACCAAAGAATTATATTCATGCTACCAACACCTTTCTTAACTATCACTAGGACTTTTATTACTTTTTAAATTTGGTTTTGTTCATTTTCCCTTGTTGAAATATTTATTGACATATAAAATGTATATAGAAAGTACAGAAATATTAAAAAGCTTTATGAATTTTTACCAATGAAATACATGTTTATAAGCAGGACTCATTTAAGGATAATAACATTATTAGTATATAAGAAAACTCTGTTAATGCCTGCATTCAGTCACTAAACTCCATGATACTAATTTTCTTTTATTTTTTAAAAATTATACTTTAATTTCTGGGATACATGTGCAGAATGTGCAGGCTTGTTACTTAAGTATACATGTGCCGTGGTGGGTTGATGGGTTGATGCACCCATCAGCCCATCATCTACATTAGGTGTTTCTCCTAATTCTGTCTCTCTTCTAGTGCCCCACCCCACAAGAGGCCCCAGTATGTGATATTTCCCTCCCTGTGTCCATGTGTTCTCATTGTTTAACTCCCACTTATGAGTGAGAACATGCAGTGTTTGTTTTCTTCTTGTGTTAGTTTGCTAAGAATGATGGTTTCCAGCTTTATACATGTTCCTGCAAAGGACAGGAACTCATCCTTTTTTATAGCTGCATAGTATTCTATGGTATATATGTGCCACATTTTCTTTATCCAGTCTATCACTGATGGGCATTTGGGTTGGTTCCCAAATGCTAGGTCAAATGGTATTTCTGGTTCAAGATCCTTGCGGAATCGCCAAACTGTCTTCCACAATGTTTGAACTAATTTACACTCCCACCAACAGTGTAAAAGTGTTTCTGTTTCTCCATATCTTCTCCAGCATCTTGTGTTTACTCACTTTTTAATGATCACAATTATAACTGGTGTGAGATGGTATCTCATTGTGGTTTTGGTTTGCATTTCTCTAATGACCAGTGAGGATGAGGCTTTTTTTTTTTTTTTTTGTTTGTTGGCCACATAAATGACTTTTTTTGAGAAGTGTCTGTTCATATCCTTCACCCACTTGTTGATGGGGTTGTTTGATTTTTTTCTTATAAATTTGTTTATGTCCCTTGTAGATTCTGGATATTAGACCTTTGTCAGATGAGTAGATTACAAAAATTTTCCCCCATTCTCTAAGTTGTGTGTTCACTCTGATGATAGTTTCTTTTGCTATGCAGAAGCTCTTTAGTTTAAATAGATCGCATTTGTATATTTTGGCTTTTGATGTCATTGCTTTTGGTGTTTTAGTCATGAAGTCTTTGCCCATGCCTATGTCCCAAATGGTATTGCCTAGGTTTTCTTCTAGGGATTTTATAGTTTTAGGTCTTACGATTACCTCTTAATCCATCTTGGGCTTATTTTTATACATGGTAAGGAAGGGGTTCAGTTTTAGTTTTCTGCATATGGCTAGCCAGTTTCCCCAACACCATTTATTAAATAGGGAATTCTTTCCCCTTTGCTTGTTTCTGTCAGGTTTTTCAAAGATCAGGTGGTGTAGATGTGAGGTATTATTTCTGTGGTCTCTGTTCTGCTCCATTGGTCTATATATTTGCTTTGGTACTGGTACCATGCTATTTTTGTTACTGTAGTCTTATAGCATAGTTTGAAGTCAGGTAGAAGGATGCCTCCAGCTTTGTTCTTTTTGCTTAAGATTGTCTTGGCTATATGGGCTCTTTATGGTTTCATATGAAATTTAAAGTAGTTTTTTCTAATTCTGTGAAGAAAATCAATGGTAGCTTGATGGGGATAGCATTCGATCTATAAATTACTTTGGGCAGTATGGACATTTTCATGACAATGATTCTTCCTAACCATGAACATGGAATGTTTTTTTCATTTATTTGTGTCCTCTCTTATTACCTTGAGCAGTGGTTTGTAGTTCTCCTTTAAGAGGTTCTTTACATCCCTTGTAAGTTGTATTCCTAGGTATTTTATTCTTTTGTAGCAATTAGGAATGGGAGTTTACTCATGATTTGGCTATTTGTATATTATTGGTGTATAAGAAAGCTTGTGATTTTTGCCCATTGATTTTGTATCCTGAGACTTTGCTGAAGTTGCTTATCAGCTTAAGGAGTTTTGGGGCTAACATGATGGGGTTTTCTAAATACACAATCATGTCATCTGCAGAGACCCTTTGACTTCCTCTCTTCCTATTGAAATATGCTTTATTTCTTTCTCTTGCCTCATTGCCCTGGCCAGAACTTCCAATACTATGTTGAATAGGAGTGGTGAGAGAGGGCATCCTTGTCTTGTGCCAGTTTTCAATGGGAATGCTTCCAGCTTTTTCCCATTCAGTATGATATTGGCTGTGGTTTTGTCATAAATGGTTGTTATTATTTTGAGATGTGTCTCATCAGTATCTAATTTATTGAGTTTTTTTAGCATGAAGCAATATTGAATTGTATCGAAGGCCTTTTCTGCATCTATTGAGATAATCATGTGTTTTTTTTGTCATTGGTTCTGTTTATGTGATGGATTACGTTTATTGATTTGGGTGTGTTGAATCAGCCTTGCATCCCAGGGATGAAGCTGACTTGATTGTGGTGGATAAGTTTTTTGATGTGCTGCTGGACTCAGTTTGCCAGTATTTTACTGAGGATTTTCACATTGATGTTCGTCATGGATATTGGCCTGAAATTTTCTTTTTTTGTTTTGTCTCTGCCAGGTTTTGGTATCAGGATGATCCTGGCCTCATAAAATGAGTTAGGGAGGATTTCCTCTTTTTGTATTGCTTGGAATCGTTTCAGAAGGAATGGTACCAGCTCCTCTTTGTACCTCTGGTAGAATTTGGCTGTGAATCTGTCTGGCCCTGGGCTTTTTTTTTGGTTGGTAGGCTATTAATTACTGCCTCAATTTCAGAACTTATTATTGGTCTATTCAGGGATTCAACTTCTTCCTGGTTTAGTCTTGGGAGAGTGTATGTGTCCAGGAATTTATCTATTTCCTCTATATTTTCTAGTTTATTTGAGTAGAAGTGTTATAGTATTCTCTGATAGTATGTGTTTCTGTGGGATCAATGGTGATGCTCTCTTTATCATTTTTTATTGTGTTTATTTGATTCTTCTCTCTTTTCTTCTTTATTTGTCTTATTAGCAGTTTATCTATTTTGTTATTTTTTTGCAAAAAACAAACTCCAGAATTCATTGATTTTTTGTGTGTGTGTGTGAGTTTCTTGTGTCTCTATCTCCTTCAGTTCTGCTTTGATATTAGTTATGTTTTGTCCTCTGTTAGCTTTTGAATTTGTTTGCTCTTGCTTCTTCAGTTATTTTAATTGTGATGTTAGGGTGTCAATTTTAATTATTTCCCACTTTATTATGTGGGCATTTAGTACTATGAATTATTCTCTAAACACTGCTTTAGCAGTGTCCCAGAGATTCTGGTAGGTTGTGTCATTGTTCTCACCAATTTCAAAGAACTAATTTATTTCTGCCTTAATTTTGTTATTTACCTAGTAGTCACTCAGGAGCAGGTTGTTCAGCTTTCATGTAGGTGTGTGGTTTTGAGTGAATTTGTTAATCCCAAATTCTAATGTGATTGCGCTGTGGTCTTAGAGACTTATGATTTTTGTTATTTTGCATTGCTGAGGAGTGTTTTATTTCCAATTATGTGGTCAATTTGGTATGCTTTTGCAGTGGCTTGTACGAGTTTTTTCTTTCCATGTTCAGTGTTTCCTTCAGTAGCTCTTGTATGGCAGGCCCAGTGGTGACAAAATCTTTCAGCATTTGTTTGTCTGTAAAGGATTTTATTTCTCCATCACTTATGAAGCTTAGTTTGGCTGGATATGAAATTCTGGGTTGAAAATTCTTTTTTTAAAGATGTTGAATATTGCCCCCATGCTCTTAAGGTTTGTAGGGTTTCTGTGGAGAGATCTACTGTGAATCTGATGGGCTTCCCTTTGTGAGTAACCTGATCTTTCTCTCTGGCTGCCCTTAGCATTTTTTCCTTCATTTCAGCTCTGGTGAATCTGACAATTATGTCTTGGGGTTGTTCTTCCTGAGGATTATCTTTGTGATGTTCTCTGCTTCCTGAATTTGAAAGTTATTCTGCCTTGCTAGATTGGGGAAGTTCTCCTGGGTAATATCCTGAAGAGTGTTTCCAACTTGGTTTCATTCTCCCCATTACTTTCAGGCACACCAATCAAGTGTTGATTTGCTCTTTGTTCATAATCCCTTATTTCTTGGAGGCTTTGTTCAATTCTTTTCACTTTTTTCTCTAATCTTGCCTTCTCACTTTATTTCATTGAGTTGAGCTTCAGTCTCTGATATCCTTTCATCCACTTGGTTGATTTGCTATTAACACTTGTGTATGCTTCACAAGGTTCTCCTGCTCTGTTTTTCAGCTCCATCAAGTCATTTATGTTCTTCTCTAAGCTGGTTATTCTAGTTAGTATTTTGTCTTTAGACCGTGGAAAAAGCCCAGGATATGATACTAATTTTTAACACCATAAATCGATTTATGCTGTTTTTAAAATTATATAAATTACACAATATATTATTTACCCTTTTACATTTATGTTTTTCATCCAAGCTGACTTTAGTCTCAGTTCTTTCATAGTTGTCACTATATTCTATTCAGTGTGTGCAAAAAACTTAATGTCTATAAAATGGTTGATAGATCTTTGTCTTTTGGAGGGAATTATTTTAATAGAATTTCTGTGCATGTACCTGTACATAATTTATTGTGTACTTATTTATACATATGCTGAAAATAGAAATAGAATTTCAGAGTCTATATATATATATATATATATATACACACACAAATATATGTAGATCTATATATATATATATAGAGAGAGAGAGAGAGTGAGAGAGAGATGATAGACAGATGATAAAGATAGGTAGATAGATTCAGTTTTATTTGATACTGCAAATGGTTTACAGGAGTGTTGACACAAACTTGTATTTCCAGCATTGGTATACAAGCAAAGGTTACAGTCACATTACATCTTTTCAAACATTTTATATTGTTTGTCTTTTTTTTCTTCTACTTTTGCCATTCCTGTCAGTGTATAGTGGTTTTAGATTATAGATTTAATTTAAATTTTCCAATGAAACTCAGTAACTTTTCATCTGAATATTCTCTTTTATGAAATAGCAGTATTTTCATGAAATTCTTTCTCATTCTTAGTAGAATTTCATTACATATTTTGGATAAGAGTTATGTATTGAATATATGTATAAATATTTTCTGCCACATAATGGCTTTATATTGTCTTAATGCTGTGTGTTATATATAATCCAATTTATGCTTTTATCTCCTTTATAATTACTGCTGTTAGTATTCAGTGTGAGAAAGCTCTGTATACCCCACAGTCATAAGATAATCTTTTGATTTTCTACTAAAAGTTATTATTTTACCTTACTTAATTAGCTCAAAATTCACCTGAAAAAAAAAATAGTTTTTTTCATTGTTTAACTTAGGGTCTATTGTATATTTTTTTTAACGTATTGACACAAAACTGAGCCTATATCACATATGCAGAAGACTATATTTTCTTTACTATTCCTCTTTTTAATAAACCATATGACATAATATTTGTTATTCTGTTTTGAGTTTCCTTTTTTGTTCCACCAGTCAATTTATCTTTCATTATGCTGATAACATAGCATCTCAGTTAACATATTTTTATAGTAACTCTTGATAAGATAGCTACAGTTAAAGAGCTTTGTTGATGTTCTTCAAAATCAGCTTGGTAGCTATCAGCCCTTTACAGTTCCATAAAAAATTAATTAAGCTTTTTATTTTCTATGAAAAACTTTGCTGAGATTTTGCTAAGATTGTATTAAATCTGTAGAATACTTTGTGGGAAATTGACATCATTATAGTCTTGAGTGTTCCAATTCATCCACATTTTGTATTTCTTTGTTTATTTAAATATTTTATTTTAATTTTTTACTTTTAATGTAGAGGTTATATGGGTTGTATGATATATTTACTCATAGATATTTGAACATTTTTTTTACCATGGTACTTTTTAAAAAAGAATTTTCTGATAGCCAAGTACAGTGGTGCATTCCTGTCATCTCATCTAGTTGTGAGGCTGAGGTGGGAGGATTGCATATGCCCAGGAGTTTAATGCAATCCTGGGCAACACAGCAAAACCCTGTGTCTAAAATTTTTATTTTTTATTTGTTCATTGCTGGTGTTTAAAAACTGGAAGTAATCTTTGCATATTGACCTTGTATTAGCAATTTTATTATATTCATATTTCTATATTACTAACCTCAGAAGATATGTTTAAATTTAAGCTATAGCATGATAAATTATGCAGATTTTTCTGTACTTAATAGACTGAGGAAGATTTCTTACCAGTTTGCTAAAAGCTTCTATAATTAATATTTGCTAAATTTTACTATATGCTTTTCTTGTATCTTTTTCTGAATAGTTTAATTTTTGAATGTTAAACTGTTAGATTTGTTTGTTTGTTTGTTTTAGTCTGTTCATGATATTATAACAAAATCACTTAGAATGGCCATTCAATAGGAACAAAAATTTGTTCCTTATAATTCCAGAGAATGTGGAGACAAAGATCAAGGTGCTGACAGATTCAGTGTATTGAGATGCATTGAGGGATGCCCTTTGCTCATTGGCACTGTTTTTTTATTTTGGTGTTTTCACATTTCCTTTTCTTAACTTTTATTTTAGGTTCTAGGTTACATGTGAAGGTTTGTTTCATAGGTAAACTCATATTACAGGTGTTTTTTGTATAGATTATTTTATTACACAGGTATTAATCCCAGTACCCAATAGTTATCTTTTCCACTCTTCTTCCTGCTCCCATCCTCCACCCTCAAGAAGCCCCCAATTTCTCTTGTTTCCTTTTTTTGTGTTCATGAATTCTTATCATTCAGCTATGACTTACAAGTGAAAACATGTGGTATTTGGTTTTCTGTTCTTGTTTTACTTTGTTAAGGAGCATAGCCTCCAGCTCCATCCATGGTCCTGTAAAAGATATGACCTCATTTTTTTAACGAGTGTATAGTGTTTCACGGTGTATATGTACCATGTTTTCTTTATTCAGTCGTTGATAGGCATTTAGATTGATTCCATGTTTTTGCCCTTGTGAATAGTGCTGCAATAGACATTTGTGTCCATTAAGTCTTTATTGTAAAATGACTTGTATTCCTTTGAATGTATACCTAATAATGGGATTGCTGTGTTGAATGGTAGTTCTGCTTTTAGCTCTTTGGGGAATTACCATACTGCTTTTACAATGGTTGAACTAATTTGCACTCCCACTAACAGTGTATTAAGTGTTCCCTTTTCTCCACAACTTTGCCAGTATCTGTTAGTTTTTAACTTTGTGGTAACCATTCTGAGTGGTGTGAGCTGGTATTTTACTGTGGTTTTAATATGCGTTTCTCTAATGACTGGTGATGTTATGCTTTTTTTCATATGCTTATTGGCCACATGTACGTCTTCTTTTGAAAATTGTCTTTTCATGTCTTTTGCCCACTTTTTAATAGTGTTGTTTGTTTTTCTCTTGTAAATTTAATTTCCTAATAGATGCAAGATAGTAGACTTTTGCTAGATGCATTGTTTGCAAATCTTCTCCCAATCTGTAGGTTATCTGTTTACTCTGTTGAAAATTTCTTTGTAAACCTTACTAGGACTCCTCAATTTTGACATATATATTCTTTTCTCCTGACTTAAGGTTTGAATGACAAGAATGCTGTCATTTTTCTATATTTGCCACAAGATAGAATAAAATACCCATCAACTCTCCTTACACACATACTTTTTTATAAATTGATTAAACTACACAAGTCTCCGATGGCTAATTTAGGATGATACAGAAATGCATGTATTTTTAAATATATATCAAGAGCATATTAAGCAATTCCACAGCACAGATGAATAATATTTTTACCAATGAAATTTATCCTGTATCCTAAAACAAATAGCCAATATTTGACATAATAAAGCAAAAACCCTTTTACCTTTACTGTCAGTTTGGGACCTGTTAAATTATTGGAGAAGTGGTAAGTAAAATTTTCTTTTCACCTTTTATGAAAATAAAATTATTTGATCATGTTTCAGGTCAGTATACAAAGAGCTTTGCTGAATTATTCACAATCATTTTAAACAAAGTATAATAGAGCAAAAAGCTCACCAATATTTAGAAATATCCCAATAACAGAATGCCAGGGCCTGGGCTTGAGTTTTGTGTAAAACGATTGTAGATGCCAAATCATCTCTATTTCTCATGTCATGATTCATTCTCCAGAGAATTATAGCAGGTACACAAATTAGAAGAGCTCTTTGAGTCCTACTTTTAAGTTTGAAAAATAAAATGTTTAATGTTTTGCTACATAGCTTTTGAATTAATGTGTCTTTATTCTATTATTCTGACTTAATATTTAGGTATTAGGTACTTAAAATAAATAGACGAGCCACCATCATAGTAAGCATGACATGAAGTACTTGACATATTCTAAGTTATGTGTACAGGTAATTAGCTCTAACTCAAGGTAATGTTCTCATAAACAGGGAGCACATATTACCAAATTTATTAATTAGTCATGCTTACACTTCTGTCATTTGGAATGTCAATGGAATAATGTGTTTGTCTGAACTAAGTTTTCCTATTTATTAGGGTCATTAATGACTGTTGACAACAGAGAGTGCTCTAACATTTCACCAATATTTTAGAAATGCACAGGTATTACATTTCTTAACAGCAGAATAGTCACATTTTCTATTTTCATGAAATGACAACCACAGTATTAAATTCCGTTGGCCTATTTCTGCTACTGTCTTTTATTTCCTTCACCCTATTGTGTTTCCTCTAGCATTTTTATTCTTATAACACTTATATCATTGTATCATAATTACTTGTTTGTATTTCTGCCTTCCTCCGGTAAAGCACATGAATCATTCTGCTTCTCATGAGCATCCAGATTTATTGTCTAATGAATTTAAATACTCACTTATACACATATATTTCAATAAGACTTTCAAATTATTTTAACTAAATTAAAATATTTTGGCTGTTAATATACATATGCAGTCATTCTTATATGAATATATGGCACATATCTTACTTTGCATTATATATCTAAACACAAACACAAGAACTATTGTATTAACTCATTTTAATGCTGCTTATAAAGACATACCCAAGACCGGGAAATTTATAAAGAAAAAGAGGTTTGATGGACTCACAGTTCCATGGGGCTAAGGATGTCTCACAGTCATGGTGGAAGGTGAAAAGTACACCTTACATGGCAGCAGCCAAGATAGAATGAAAGCCAAGTGAACAGGGAAAACCCTTATAAAACCATCAGATCTCGAAAACAGTATGGAGAAAACCATTGTCATGATTCAGGTATCTGCCACTGGGTCCCTCCCACTATGCGTGGAAAGTATGGAAGCTACAATTCAAGATGAGAATTGGGTGGGGATACAGAGCCAAATCATATCAATTATAATTATAAATAAGAACATTTTCAAGATCTAATGAAAATCTAAAAATCGTATAATAGTATAGTTTCATTTTAAGACTAGAAGAATAAAAATATATATCCATGCTAATGGGAGATTGTTTATAAAACAATGTTTTTCATATATGATTTATCACAAGTTATCGATTCCAATATTTTTTGAAATCTGCCACAAAATATCATCAACAAAATAAAAGAAAATCACATAAAATCCTAGTAAATATTTTGTTATGATGTTTTAGGCAACATTTTTAAGTGTTTATTCTTTCACCTAACTAAAAAGTATATGAATAATATTTCTACATTTTCATAATGAACTAGGGCAGCATTTCCCAAAGAGTGTTTCAGAAAATATAAGTCTCTGGAGATGTTCTTTTAAAAAAAAATGAATTAATGTTATATAGATTAAAAATAAGCATATGAAAAGGTTCCCAACAACATAAATTATTAGGAAATTGCAATACATACATATTAGAATGAATATAATTAAAAAACTAAATTCAAATTGCTGACAAAGATGCAGAACAAGAATTCTCACTCATGCTGGTAAGCATATAAAATGGCACAGCCAGTTTGAAAGATCACTTGGCTTTTTCTTACAAAACCAACACTTTTACTATACAATGCAGCAATCATGCTACTAATTATTTATCCAGCCAAATTGGAAAGGTATGACCACAAAAGAACCTGTATGTTATTGTTTATAGTGACTTTATTCACAGTAAAAATGGGAAACAATCAAAATGTCTTTCCATAGATGAATAAACTTGACACGCCCAATAAAGGAATATTATTAAGCAACTTAAAAAATGAGGCTCTCAAGCCATGAAAAGTCACAAATAGCCTTTTTTTTATTTAATTTTAAGTTCTGGGATATATATGCAGAATGTGCAGGTTTGTTGCATAGGTACAAGTGTGCCAGGGTTGTTGGCTGCACCTATCAACCTGTGACCTAGGTTTTAAGCTCCACTTGAATTAGCTATTTGTCCTGATGTTCTCCCTCCCCTCACCACACCACCCAGGCAAGCCACAGTGTGTGATGTTTCCCTCCCTGTGTCCATGTGTTCTCGTTGTTCAGCTCCCACTTATGAGTGAGAACACGCAGTGTTTTGTTTTCTGTTCCTGTGTTAGTTTGCTGTGGATGATGGCTTCCAGCTTCATTCAAGTCACTGCAAAATACATGATCTCATTCCTTTTGTGGTTGCATGGTATTCCATGGTGTCTTTGTACCACATTTTCTTTATCCAGTCTGTCATTGATGGGGATTTGGGTTCATTCCATGTCTTTGCTACTGTGAGTAGTGCTGCAATAAACATACATGTGCATATATCTTTTTTTTTTTTCACATGGAGTTTCACTCTTGTTGCCCAGACAGGAGTGCAATGGCACAATATTAGCTTACTGCCACCTCTGCCTCCCAGGTTCAAGTGATTCTCCTGCCTCAGACTCCCAAGTAGCTTGGATTACAGTCATGTGCCCCCATACCCAACTAATTTTGTATTTTTTAGTAGAGACGGTGTTTCTGCATGTTGGTCAGGCTGGTCTTGAACTCCCGACCTTGGGATTTATAGTCCTTTGGGTATATACCCAGTAATGGGATCGGTGGGTCAAATGGTATTTCTGGTTCTAGAACCTTGAGGAATTGCCACACTGTCTTCTCCAACGGTTGAACGTATTTGCATTCCCACAACAGTGTAAATGTGTTCCTATTTCTCCACAGCCATGCCAGCATCTGTTTTTTATTGACTTTTTAATAATCACCATTCTGACTGGCGTGAAATGGTGTCTCATTGTGATTTTGATTTGCATTTCTCTTAATGATCAGTTAAGCTTTTATTCATATGTTTATGGCCACATAAATGTCTCCTTTTGAGAAATGTCTGTTAAAGTCCTTTGACCACTTTTTGATAGTGTTGTTTGTTTTTGTTCTTGTAAATTTGTTAAGTTCCTTGTAAATTCTGGATATTACATCTTTGACAAATGGGTAGAATGTAAAAATTTTCTCCTTTGCATTATAGTAGTTTGCCTGTTGCCTCTGATGTATTTATTTATTTATTTATTCATTAATTCATTCATACATTCTTTTATTTTGCTGTGCAGAAGCTCTTTAGTTTAATTAGATCCCATTTGTCAATGTTAGCTTTTGTTGCAATTCTTTCTGGTAATTTCATAATAAAATCTTTGCCCATGCCTATGTCCTGAATGGTATTGCTTAGTTTTGCTTCTAGGGATTTTATGGTTTTGCGTTCTACATTTAAGCCTTTAATCCATTCTGAGTTAATTTTTGTATATGTATATGGAAACAGTCCAGTTTCAGTTTTCTGAATATGGCTAGTCACTTTTCTTAGCACCATTTTTTAAATAGGCAATCCTTTCCTCATTGCTTGTTTCTGTCAGATTTGTCAAAGATCAGATACTTGTAGATGTGTGGTCTTATTTCTGAAGTTTCTGTTCTGTTCCATTGGTCTATACTTCTGTTTTGGTACCAGTACCATGCGGTTTTGGTTACTGTAGCCTTGTAGTATAGTTTGAAGTCAGGTAGCTTGATGCCTCCAACTTATTATTTTTGCTTAGGATTAACTTGGCTATGTGGGCTCTTTTTAGGTTTCATAAGAATTTGAAAATTTTTTTTCTAATTTTGTGAAGACTGTTGGTGGTAGTTTAATGGAATTAGCATTGAATCTATACATTACTTTGGTCAGTATGTCCATTTTCACAATATTGATTCTTTCTATCTGTAAGGATGGAATGTTTTCTTTTTTTTTTTGTCTTATTTCCTTGAGGAGTTGTTCGTAGTTCTACTTGAAGAGGTCCTTCACGTCCCTTGTTAAGCTGTATTTCCAGGCATTTTATTCTCTTTGTAGCAACTGTGAATGGAAATTCATTCATGATTTGGCTCTCTGCTCATCTATTGTTGGTGTGTAGGAATACCTGCTACTTTTGCACATTGATTTTGTAACCTGATACCATGCTGAAGTTGCTCATCAGCTTAAGGAGATTATGGACTGAGACAATGGGGTTTTCTAAATATAGGGTCAGGTTGTTTGCAAACAGCTTGACTTCCTCCTCTCCTATTTGAATACATTTATCTCCTTCTCTTGCCTGATTGCCCTGGCCAGAACTTCCAATACTATGTTGAACAGCAGTGCTAAGAGAGGGCATCCTTGCCTTGTGATAGTTTTCAAAGGGAATGCTTCTAGCTTTTGCCCATTCAGTATGATGTGGTTTTGTCATAAATAGCTCTTATTATTTTGAGATATGTTCCATCAATACTTAGCTTATGGAGAGTTTTTAACAGATAGGGATGTTGAATCTTATTGAACGTATTTTCTGCATCTATTGGGATAATCATTTGGTTTTTGTCATTAGTTCTGTTTATGTGATGGAATACATTTATTGATTTGCTTAGGTTAAACCAGCCTTGGATCCCAGGGATAAAGCCAACTTGATCATGGTAGATAAGCTTTTGGATGTGCTGTTACATTTATTTGATTTGCCAGTATTTTATTGAGGATTTTCACATTGATATTCGTTAGTGATATTGGGCTTATGTTTTCTTCTTTTGTTGTGTCTCTACCTGGTTTTGGTATCAGAATGATGCTGGCCCCATAAATGAGTTATGGAGGATCCCCTTCTTTTCAGTTGTTTGGATTATTTTTTGAAGGAATGGTACCAGCTCCTCTTTGTACTTCTGGTAGAATTCTGCTGTGAATCCATCTGATCCTGGGCTTTTTTTGGTTGGTAGTTTATGTATCATTGCCTCAATTTCGGAACTTGTTATTGTTCTATTTAGGGATTTGACTTCTTTCTTGTTTATTCTTAGGAGGGTGTATGTGTTCAGGAATTTATTCATTTCTTCTAGATTTTCTAGTTTATTTGCATAGAGGTGTTTATAACATTCTCTGATGGTAGTTTGTATTTCTGTGGGATTAGTGATGATATTCCCTCTATCATTTTATGTTCTATTTAATTCTTCTCTCCTTTCTTATTTGTATGGCTAGTGGTCTATTTTATTAATTTTTCAAAAAATTGGTTCCTGGATTCATTGATTATTTTGGAGGGATTTTCTTCTTCAATCCCTTCAGTTCTGTTCTGATCTTAGTTATTTTAATTTCCAAAGTATCATTTTGACAAGGTAAGAACTATTTTCTAGGCTTCACTGCCCACTAAGAACCAAAGAGGACTAGATAACCCACCATATTTACCAACAGTAACATTATCCTCAATTGATTTATGGTTGTTTCTTCTGTTTTTCTTTTTTAACTTTTATTTAAGGCTCAGGGGTATATATGTAGGGTACATATGTGTTACATGGGTAAATTATATGTCACAAAAAATTGGTGTACAGATTATTATATCATCCAGGGAATGAGCATACTACCTTATGGGTAGTTATTTTATCCTCACCCTCCTACCTCCCTGCATCTTCAAATTGACCCTGGTATCTATTATATCCTTCTTTGTATCTATGTGTATTCAATGTTTAGCTTCCACTTATAAGAGAGAACATACAGTATTTGATTTTCTGTTCCTGTGTTAATTTGCTTAGCAAAATGGCCTCCAGTTTCAAACATGTTCTGCAAAAAACACAATATTATTCTTTTTTATGATTGTATACTATTTCATGGTATTTATGTACCATAATTTCTTTATCCAGTCTACCATTGATGAGAAGTTAGATTGGTTCTATATTTTTGCTATTGTAAATAGTACTGTAATGGACAGAGGCATGCATTTGTCCTTATGGTATAACAATTTATATTCCTTTGGGCATATACCCATAAATAGGATGGCTGGGTTGAATGGTAATTCTGTTTAAGGTCCTTTGAGAAACCTCTAGACAGCATATCATGGTGGCTGAACTAATTTACATTCCCACCAGGAGGGTATAAGTATTACTGATTCTCTGCATCCTCACCAGACTGTTATTTTTTGACTTTTTAATAATGGCCATTCTGACTGGTGTGAGATGCTATTTCACTGTGCTTTTGATTTGCATTTCTCTAATGATTAGTGATGCTGATCACTTTTTATAGGCTTATTGGCCATGCATATGTCTTTTTTTGAGAAGTGTCTGTTCACATCCTTTGTCTATTTTTAATGAGGTGGTTTGATATAGTTTGCTTAGTTTTTTCTATATTGTCAATATTAGACCTTTGCTGGATGCAAAGTATGCAAATATTTTCTCTTATTCTGTAGGTTGTCTGTATATTGTCAGTAGTGTCTTTTGCTATGCAGAAGCTCTTTAGTTTAATTAGGTCCTACTTGTTAAAATTATTTTCTGTTATTATTTCAATTGCTTTGGGGATCTTTGCCATGAAATATTTGCCAGGGCCTATGTCCAGAATGGTGTTTTCTAGCTTTTCTTCTAGGATTTTTATAATTTTAGGCTTTACATTTAAGTTTTTACTCTACTTTGAGTTGATTTTTGTATATGGTAAATGTAAGGGTCCAGTTTTAATATTTGGCATATCTAGCTAGCCAGTTATCCTAGCACCCTTTCTTGAATAGAGAGTCGTTTCTTCATTGCATATAATTGTCTACTTAGTCAAAGTTCATAAGGTTGTAAGTGTAAAGCTTTATTTCTGCTTTTCTGTCATCAAGAGCTCTCCCAATGATCTTCATCAGGAACACTACAATGTGAAATTACAATGTGAAACATAAAAGAACAAATATAAAAAATAGCTGTGCAGCACTTAAATTAATAAGCATTATGAACATAATGTTTATCGAGTGATATAACAATCTCAGACATTATATATTTCCGATTCAGCTTAATAGTGATTACAATTTTTTTAATTGCATTTTAGGTTTTGGGGTACATGTGAAGAACATGCAAGATTGTTGCATAGGTACACACATGACAGTGTGATTTGCTGCCTTCCTCCCCTTCACCTACATCTGGCATTTCTCCCCATGCTATCTCTGCCCACCTCCCTGGCCCCCAAGCCCTCCCCCATTTCCCCCCAACAGACCCCAGTGTGTAGTGCTCTCCTCCCTGTGTCCATGTGTTCTCATTGTTCAACACCTGCCTATGAGTGAGGACATGCGGTGTTTGATTTTCTGCTCTTGTGTCAGTTTGCTGAGAATGACGGTTTCCAGGTTAATCCATGTCCCTACAAAGGACACAGACTCATCATTTTTTATGGCTGCATAGTATTCCGTGATGTGTATGTACCACATTTTCCCTGTCCGGTCTATCATCAATGGGCATTTGGGTTGGTTCCAGGTCTTTGCTATTGTAAACAGGGCTGCAATGAACATTTGTGTGCATGTGTCCTTATAGTGGAACAATTTATAATCCTTTGGGTATATACCAGTAATGGGATTGCTGGGTCAAATGGAATTTCTGTTTCTAGGTCCTTAAGGAATCACCACACTGTCTTCCACAATGGTTGAACTAATTTACACTCCCACCAACAGTGCAAAAGTGTTCCTATTTCTCCACATCCTCTCCAGCATCTGTTGTCTCCAGATTTTTTAATAATTGCCATTCTAACTGGCGTGAGATGGTATCTCAATGTAGTTTTGATTTGCATTTCTCTAATGACCAGTGATGATGAGCATTTTTTCATATGTTTGTTTGCCTCATGTATGTCTTTTTTTGTAAAGTGTCTGTTCATATCCTTCACCCACATTTGAATGGGCTTGTTTGTTTTTTTCTTGTATATCTGTTTTAGTTCTTTGTAAATTCTAGATATCAGCCCTTTGTCAGATGGGTAAACTGCAAAAAATTTTTCCCATTCTGTTGGTTGCCGATTCACTCTAATGACTGTTTCTTTGGCTGTGCAGAAGCTGTGGAATTTGATTAGGTCTCATTTGTCTATTTTGGCTTTTGTTGCCAATGCTTTTGGTGTTTTGGTCATGAAGTCCTTGCCTACGCCTATGTCCTGAATGATTTTGCCTAGATTTCCTTCTAGGGTTTTTATGGTGTTAGGTCTTATGTTTAAGTCTTTAATCCATCTGGAGTTAATTTTAGTGTAAGGCACCAGGAAGGGGTCCAGTTTCTGCTTTCTGCACATGGCTAGTCAGTTTTCCCAACACCATTTATTAAACAGGGAATCCTTTACCCATTGCTTGTTTTTTTCAGGTTTGTCAAAGATCAGATGGTTGTAGATATGTTGTGTTGCCTCTGAGGCCTCTGTTCTGTTCCATTGGTCTATATCTCTGTTTTGGTACCAGTACCATGCTGTTTTGATTGCTGTAGCCTTGTAGTATAGTTTGAAGTCCAGTAGTGTGATGCCTCCTGCTTTGCTCTTTTTGCTTAGAATTGACTTGGCTATGTGGGCTCTTTTTTGGTTCCATATGAAATTTAAGGTGGTTTTTTCCAGCTCTGTGAAGAAGGTCATTGGTAGCTTGATGGGAATAGCATTGAATCTGTAAATGTCTTTGGGCAGTATGGCCATTTTCACGATATTGATTCTTCCTAACCATGAACATGGAATATTTCTCCATCTGTTTGTGTCCTCTCTTATTTCATTGAGCAGTGGCTTGTAGTTCTCCTTGAAGAGGTCCTTTACATTCCTTTTTAGTTGCATTCCTAGGCATTTTATTATCTTTGTAGCAATTGTGAATGGCAGTTCATTCTTGATTTGGCTCTCTTTAAGTCTGTTATGGTGTACAGGAATGCTTGTGATTTTTGCACATTAATTTTGTGTCCTGAGACTTTGCTGAAGTTGCTTATCAGTTTCAGGAGGTTTTGGGCTGAGACTATGGGGTCTTCTAGGTATACAATCATGTCGTCTGCAAATAGAGACAATTTGACTTCCTCCTTTCCTATTTGAATACCCTTTATTTCTTTTTCTTGCATGATTGCTCTGGCTAGAACTTCTAGTACTATAATGAATAGGAGTGGTGAGAGAGGGCATCCTTGTCTAGTGCCAGATTTCAAGGGGAATGCTTCCAGTTTTTGCCCATTCAGTATGATATTGGCTGTTGGTTTGTCGTAAATAGCTTTTATTATTTTGAGATACGTTCCATCAATACCTAGTTTATTGAGGGTTTTTAGCATAAAGGGCTGTTGAATTTTGTCAAAGGCCTTCTCTGCATCAATTGAGATAATCATGTGGTTTTGTCTTTGGTTCTGTTTATGTGGTGAATTACGTTTATAGACTTGCGTATGTTGAACCAGCCTTGCATCCCCGGGATGAAGCCTACTTGATCATGGTGGATAAGCTCTTTGATGTGCTGCTGCAATCGGCTTGCCAGTATCTTATTGAAGATTTTTGCATCTATGTTCATCATGGATATTGGCCTGAAGTTTTCTTTTCTTGTTGAGTCTCTGCCGGGTTTTGGTATCAGGATGATGTTTGTCTCATAAAATGATTTGGGAAGGATTCTCTCTTTTTGGATTATTTGGAATAGTTTCATAAGGAATGGTACCAGCTCCTCTTTGTATGTCTGGTAGAATTCGGCTGTGAACCCATCTGCACCTGGGCTTTTTTTGGGTGGTAGGCTCTTAATAGCTGCCTCCACTTCAGACCTTGTTATTGGTCTATTCAGGGTTTCAACTTCTTCCTGTTTTAGGCCTGGGAGGAGGCAAGTGTCCAGGAATTTATCCCTTTCTTCCAGGTTTACTAGTTTATGTGCATAGAGTTGTTTGTAATAATCTCTGATCATGGTCTGAATTTCTCTGGAATCTGTGGTGACATCCCTTTTATCGTTTTTTTATTGCATCAATTTGGTTATTCTCTCTTTTCTTTTTTATTAATCTGGCTAGTGGTCTATTTTGTTGATCTTTTAAAAAAACCAGCTCTTGGATTTATTGATTTTTTGAAGGGTTTTTTTGTGTCTCTATCTCCTTCAGTTCTGCTCTGATCTTAGCTATTTCTTGTCTTCTGCTAGGTTTTGAGTTTTTTTGATCTTGCTCCCCTAGCTCATTCAATTTTGATGCTAGGGTTTCAATTTTAGAACTCTCCTTGCTTCTCATGTGGGCACTTATTGCTATATATTTTCCTCTAGAGACTGCTTTAAATGTATCACAAATGTTTTAAGAAAATTGCTATTAGCACCAATGTAGAAAAGAGAAAAGTTTTCTAGGTAAGTTTTCACTTGTAATAAATTTAGATTATTTACATTTAAACATAAATAAGCCTCATTGCTTAATCGGTAAAAATATACACATTTAATGATTTCAGTTATATAATATAGCCACACCTAAAATTAATTCAATCAATGTAAAATTTATGAGTAAAAGTACTCTTTTATTTGATCTAGAGTGTTTATTGCCATTTATTATGTTAACAATTTTAAATTATCCAATTTAATTTTATTATTAAGTACTTAATGTATACAAAATAATAAAGGCAATTTCTTTTTTATTGAGTGGGCATTCTAGTGGAAATTTGTTTATATTTCACAATATTTGGATAGGCAATAATGTCGCTTTGTGAATTATAAGCTTATGTTTTAAATGAGAACATTATTTTAATTATAGAATATCTTAAATGGAATATAAAGGCTACCAGCGTAATTTTATTTTAATGATCTCGATTTAAAGAAATATGGCTATCACTTTCTTAATGCTAGCAAGAGTCCCATCATTGTGCTTCCTAACACAAAGCATTCAAATTTGAATTCAAAAGCATTTCAAAACATTTTTCTGCTTGTTTCCCTGGAGATGAAAGAAAATTACTGGAGCAGTAGTAAGAGAGATCAAACCCAATACGTTACAGAGGATGAACAATCATTAGTCTCATTTGACCAATCCCTCAAATTTAACCTTGTACATGGTCATAAAAATCAGGAGTCTACTCAATTCCAGTGAGAGGCTAAACATTTCTGTCCACCAGTGTAAGATCTTGTTCTAGTTTTCACAGTAGCTAAAACTATGCCACTGGAAATGCTTTCCTTTGAAAAAAAGTAAAATCATCTCTTTTACAAATGACAGATGCTTTTGCAATGTTGTACGGTATTTTCACCAGCTTTGTGACTTAAATTAATTTAATATATTACTTTGAGCTCTTACACAAGTGACTTAGATCAATATGAAGTTGCCTTGGGCACAGAAAGGGAAGTGGAAATGAAGAGAAAGAAAAGGTCTGCATTGGATGGGATTCTTTATCACTGCATGTGACTGAAATAAAAATTGAAATACCTTTAGCAAAAAGGGAAATGACTTATAAAGGTAATGAGGTATCTTATAGACTACTAGGAAATCAATACAACTAGGCCTCACAAAGGACTCATATTGAAGATTTAATGCATTTGTTTTATCACACTCTCTGAAGTTCCACCACGTAGTTCACATGGCAGAAAACTTGACAGCAGAGAGCATCTAGTTTAATATCTTATTTAAAGTTTATACAGCTTCATCCTCCAGAGAGACTGCAAGATTCAATCTCCATCTCAAGGCTTATCTTTTTTAGGAGATCATTGTGGCCTCATCTTAAGTGTAGAATCTAACTGTAATCCGCTAGTTGCACATATATTTAGTTCTAGTGCAAGACTCATGCATTCTTCTAGTCATGAAGATTATAGAATCACAGAAAATTAGATCTAGGTTTATGTAAGCTTCTATAATCCAGTCTCTTCATTTTACATATTAAAAAACTAAAGTTTAGAAAGCAAAGTCAATTTTTCCAAAAGAAGCAGCAGAGACACTGCTCATGCCCCAGTGTCATCAAGAGCAACACTCATTTTGGGTACATATATTAATTGTCAGAACACAATAGATACTATATTCTTCTTTCAGTTACCACCACTCCCCCAAAAATCATTATTTTAACTTACATATTTAAATTTCAAAGTTAATTCATGTCCAACAGAGCATAAAGGATTAAAAAAATCAAAAAAAAATACGTAAATTTTAAAATAAACTATATAAAATATAAAAGAAAAAAGCAATATTCCCTATCAATACACTTTTCTCCTAGAAGCAATCAGTGCTAATAATATCCACTTTGGAATATCCTTAATTATGTTCTATACATCATTTGTATGTGTCTCTGTGTGTGTGCGTGTGTGTGTATGTGTACACACATCTGCATGAGCTCACCTGTGTAAATATGCAACAATACAATTTTCAGTATAAATTGCCTTAAGTGGGCAAATGATTATGAGACTTATTTGCATATATGTTTAACTTTTTTCACAGCTACATTCCAATAGTATTTACCTATCATTATGTATTAACTATTTATTGAGATATTTAGGTTGCCTCTAAAATTTTACATGATAAATAATAACAAGAACTGGTAGCATCCTGTGCTTCCTGGGACAGAGCTCCCACCTGCAGCAGGCAGGCCCACCATTTTTATTGCTCTACAGCTCCCAGGCCTATTGCCCTCAGGATTAGGAGCAAGGAAAAAGTCTAAGGACTAACTCAGGCCTCCAGAATAGCACAGTTGTCTTATGGAAAAGGAGCTAGACGGTTTTTCAGGCAGATCCTTGCCCCTGTTACTCTCCACTGGGCAGGGTCTCTCAATCTGCACCCCCAGCATGGCCTCCCTGCCCCAAACTAAACAATTCAGTTGGTGACAGGTCTGTGTTTCCGTGGGGAGAAAATCCCAGGGACAACCTCTCTCCCTTTACAGTACCTCTTCTATTACAGCTCCAGTGGTAACAACATTATGGTCCTAGGCCTAAGGAAGAAACAAAGGCCCTGGTTGAGTGGCTGGCATCTCCAGCTTGCCACAACCACCATACAGAGGAGCCCAGCCTCTCTTCCCTGTGAACCACCACCCTCTGCTTCTCAAAACGCAAGGCCCCTAGCTCAGGACCACAAAGCAGATGCCCCACCCCCAACTCCAATTGAGTATTTCTACTGGTGGTGGCTGTGTTTCCATGGGGTGCAGCTCCCAGTGGCAACTGATAGCCCCTCTGCCATTGCCACTACAGTTGTTTTGCCCTTGTTGCCCTCATATTGGGAAAGAAATAACCTAGGGCTTTACTTGTATCTCGAGCATGTCAGAGTTACCATATAGAGAGGAGCCCAGTGTCCTTTCCCTGTGAGCCCCTGACATCCTCCTCTTCACCAAGCAGGGCCCCCAGCTTGTAACCACAGTGCAGTCACTCTACCTTCTGGCCGAACATTCTCATTGCTGAAGGCTCTGCATTTCTCTGGGGGAGAGCTTCCAGAGGCAACTGAAAGCCCTTCTGCCACTCCCACTGCAGTGGTGCTGCCCTTGCATGCCTCAGACTGAGGAAGAAACAAAGACCCTGAGTGCTGTACTCCAGCACACCACAGCCATCCTAAGGAGAAGAGGCCAGCCTGTCTTCTATATGAGCCCCTGCCCCTACTGTTTGTAGGAACCAGGCAAAGACCCCCAGTTTGGGCCCACAATACAGACACCCCACCCTGGGCTGATTGCTGTGATTGGTAGCAGCTCTGCATTTCTGTGGGATGGAGCTGCAAGGGACAAATAAAAGGCCCTCTGCCATTGCCTCTTTCAAAATCACTTTGCCTGGCCAGATGCAGTGGCTCACACCTGTAATCCCAGCACTTTGGGAGGCCGAGGCAGGTGAATCACAAAGTCAGGAGTTCAAGACCAGCCTGGCCAAGATGGTAAAAAACCTGTTTCTGTTAAAAATGCAGAAATTACACAGGCATGGTGGTGGGCACCCATGGCCACTGCTACTCAGGAGGCCAAGGCAGAGAGTTACTCAAGCCCAGGAGGCAGAGGTTGTAGTGAGCTGAGGTTGCACCACTGTGTTCCAGCCTGGGTGACAGATCGAGACTCCGACTCAAAAAAAAAAAAAAAAAAAAAAAAATCCCTTTACCTGCTGCCCCCCAAACTGGGGAGGGAACATAAAGGCTGAGTTCACCCCAGGACTATGAGGATGTGCAGCCAAGGAATGCCAAGCCAAAATCTGCAGCCAGTATTTTGGTAGCAGAGGAGCCCATACTCTCAGATCACTGACAGATAGCACAGTTGCAAATACTAGGTAATATTGTTTGACTTTGCGTCCCCACCCAAATCTCATCTTGAATTATAACCCCCCCAAGTCCCTATATATCAAGGAAGGGACCTGATGGGAGGTGATTGGATCCCAAGGGTGGTTCCCCCATTCTGTTCCATCGATAGTGAGTGAGTTGTCACAAGATCTGTTGGCTTTATAAGGGGCTCTTTCCCATTTTCTCCCTCCTTCTCTCACCTACGTTCATGTAATATGTACCTGCTTCCCTTCCGCCATAATTGTTAGTTTTCTGAGGCATCCCAAGTCATGTGAAACTGTAAGTCAATTATAAATTGACTTCCTTTTATAAATTGTGCAGTTTCAGAAAGTTCTTCATAGCAGTGTGAAAATGGACTAAGACACAGGGAAATACAGAGGAGTTACATGGCTGAGCAAGAGCCTACCTACCAGCCACTACACTTAAGCACCATCTACTGGATCATAGCCCAAATTGCAACACCAAAAATATGTTTATATACCCCCTCCCATGAAACCAAGGACAAGAATTCAGCTACAAATAAAGATCCCGCACAAAGTTTTCAGTCTTAAAACTTCCAGAACCTCTCTAGGCATGGTGGTTCATGCCTGAAATCCCAGCACTTTGGGAGGCCAAGCCTGGTGGATCACCTGAGGCCAAGAGTTTGAGACCAGCCTGACCAACATGGAGAAACCCCATCTCTACTAAAAATACAAAAATTAGCCAGGCATGGTGCTGCATGCCTACTTGGGAGGCTGAGGCAGGAGAATCTCTTGAACTCGGGAGGCAGAGGTTGCAGTGAGCTGAGATTATGCCATTGCACTCCAGCCTGGGCAAAAAAAGTGAAACTCCATGTTAGAAAAAAAAAAAAAAAAAAAATCCAGAAACTAAGCCAAATGACTATACTCAAATAACACCACAGTAATAGGAACACCAGTCCACACAGATGAGAAAGAATCAGGGCAAGAATTCTTGTAACTCAGAAAGACAGAATGTCCTTACCTCCAAATGACTGCACTATTTCCCAGACAAGGCTCTTAACTAGACTGAAATGGCCAAAACTACAGAAATAGAATTCAAAATATGGATAGGAATGAAGATCATGACTTTCAGGAGAAAGCTGAAACCTAGCCTAGGAAATCTAAAGAGGACAATTAAATTATACTGAAGATAAAAGATAAAATGGCCATATTAAGAAAGAAATGTACTAATCCAATAGAGCTGAAAAACTAATTTCAAGAATTTAATAATACAATCGCAAATATTAACAGTAGAATTGACCAACCTGGGATAAGAATCTCAGAGCTTAAAGGCCAGTTCTCTGAAATAACTCAGTCAGACAAAATTAGTAAAAAAATAAATGAAAAAGACAAACAAAACCTCTGAGAAATATGGAATTATGTAAAGAGACCAAATCTATGACTCATTGGTGTTTCTGAAAGACAGAAAGAGAAAGAAAGCACCTTGGAAAGCATATTTCAGAATATCGTTCAAGAAAATTGGCCAAACCTCACTAGAGAGACCAACATGCAAATTCAGGAAATGCAGAGAACCCCTGCAAGAGACTATGCACATAGGCATCAGATTCTCCAAGATAAAGATAAAATAAAAATGTTAAAGACAGCTAGAGAGAAGGAGCAAGTCACCTACAAAGGTTACTGTCCCAGGGTAACAACAAACATGTCACCAGAAACTTTACAAGCCAGAAGAAATTGGAGGCCTATATTTAGCATCCTTGAAGAAAAGAAATCCCAACCAAAAATTTCACATCCAGGCAAACTAAGCTTCTTAAGTGAATAAGAAATAAAATCCTTTGTCTAAAAAGCAACTGCTAAGGGAGATTGTTACCACCAGACCTACCTTACAAGAGGTCCTTAAGGAAGTGCTAAATATGAAAAGGAAAGAGCATTATCAACCACCACAAAAACACACTTAATCCTTTTCTGATTTATAAAAAAGGTGCCAGCTCACTGCCAGCTCTCATTTAATTTTACATAAACACGTTATTTGAGGCTGAAGCAAATATGATTAATTTTCAATGTGAAAATAAAATACAAAAACTATTCTTGAGTAAACAGAACTACATCAGAATTGTCTTAATCATCAGAACCATCTACTTTGGAAAAAGCAAATTCATTAAGTAAATCTTTAGCCAACAACTGTTCCAAAATGATGTTAACACACATAGGAATGCTGTATTTTCTAGGATTTGACATTTTCAGTGATTGAGAATTACTATATTTTGTAAATGAAAATACTACTAATAACAGAATGCTATAAATAAAATGTCTTTTGTTTCCAAAGTTGATATATTAGAGTGATACAAAAATAATAATAAAAGCTAGATATTTTATGGCAAAATTATCTCTGGGTAAACACTGCAGCCATAAGTGCTGCCGGTGAGTAGTCTCAGGGCAAATGTGAAAAGGGTTAAGTATATAGACCACTAACATTACAAAGCAACTATACAATCAAGCCGACATTAATAACCAGCTAACAACAGGATGATAGAATCATATCCATACAAATCAATATTAACCTTGAATGTAAATAGCCTAAATGCCCCAATTCAAGGGCACAGAGTGGCAAGATGAAAGAAGCAAGACCCAACTGTATGCTGTCTTCAAAAGACCCATCACATATACAAAGACACCCATAAGCTCAAAATAAAGGGATTAAAAAAAAATCTTCCAAGCAAATAAAAAGCTGAAAGAGAGCAGGAATTGTTATCCTACTTTCAAATAAAATAGTTTTTAAACCAAAAGTAATTTTTAGAAAGGCAAATCATGTCATTAAATAATGGTAAAGGATTTAATTCAACAAGAAGACTTAACTGTCCTATATATATATATGAACCCAACACAGGAACACCCAAATTTATAAAGCAAGTTCTTAGAGACCTACAAAGGGACAGATAGCTACACAATAAAAGTGGGAAACTTCAACACCTCTCTAATAGTATTAGCTGGATCATTGAGTTAGAGAGCTAGCAAAGATATTTGGAACCTGAATTTGACACTTGACCAAATGTACCTAACAGACATCTACAGAAGAACTCTTTACCCAAAACCAATAGAATATGCATTCTTCTCAACTGTGCATGACACATACTCCAAAATTAACTACATAATGTCATGAAACCAATCTCAGAAACTTCAAAAATAAAATCATATTAAAATCACTCAGATAATAGCACAATGAACATATAAATTAATACCAAGAAAATTGCTCAAAACTATAAAAGTACGTGGTAATTAGACAACTTGCTCCTGAAAGACTTTTCGTTAAATGATAAAATTAATGCAGAAATCAAAAAATTCTTTGACTAATGAGAATAAAGATCCAACATACCAGAATCTCTAGGACACAACCACAGCAGTATTAAGAGGAAACTGTAAAGTACTAAATGCTCACATAATAAATTAGAAAGATTTCAAATTAACAGCATAACATCACACGCAGAGGAACTTGAAAAACACTGGATATAAAATTCTTGGTTGATAATTGTTTTGTTTAAGGAGGCAAAAAATAGGACCCTAATCCTTTTTAGCATGCAGGATTTCTTCTGAGAAATCTGCTGTTAATCTGATAGGTTTTCCTATCTAGGTTACCTGATGCTTTTGCTTCACAGTTTTTACGATTCTTTTTCTCTTGACTGTAGATAACCTGATGACTATTTGTTTAGGTGATGATCTTTTTGAAATGAATTCCCCAGGTATTCTTTGAGCTTCTTGTGTTTGGATGTGTAGATCTCTGGCAAGGATGGAAAAGTATTTTTTCAATTATTTCCTCAAATATGTTTTCCAAACTTTTAGATTTCTCTTCTTCCTAGGGAACACCAATTCTTCTTAGGTTTGGACATTTAACATAGTCTAAAATGTCTTGGAGGCTTTGTTCATTTTTTTTAAATTAATTTTTCTTTGTCTTTGATGGATTGGATTAATTTGAAAGCCTTGCCTTTGAGCTCTGAAGTTCTTTCTTCTGCTCGTTTGCTGAGACTTCCCAGTGCATTTTAAATTTGAGTATGTCCTTCATTTCAAGAAGGTGTGGTTGTTTTTTATTTATACTATTTCACTGAAAAATCTTCCTTTCATATTCTGTATCATTTTATTTTTATTTATTTAGGTTAAACTTCATTTTCTCTGGTGCCTTCTTGCTAGCTTAATAATCGACCTCCTCAATTCTTTTTCTGGCAATTCAGAGATTTCATCTTGGTTTGGATCCATTTCTGGTGAGTTGATATAATCTTTTGGGGGGTGTTAAAGAACCTTGTTTTGTCATATTACAAGAATTGTCTTTCGGGTTTCTTCTCATTTGGATAGAATATGTCAGAGGGAAGATCTGGAATTCAAGGGCTGCTATTCAGATTCTTTTGTTTCATGGAATGATCCCTTGTTGTGGTATTCTTCCCCCTCCATTAGGAATGGAGTTTTCTGAGAGACAAACTGTATTGATTATATTTGCTTTTCTGGGTCTAGCCACCCAGGAGAGCTACTGGGTCCTGGGTTGGTACTGGGAAGCATCTGCAAAAAGCCCTGTGATGTGATCCATCTTCACGTCTTACAGCCATGGATACCAGCATTGCTCTGATGGTGGTAGCAGGGGAGTGAAGTGGACTCAGTGAGGATCTTTTATTGTGTTTTTGTTTAGTGTATTGGTTTTCTGTTCCTTGGCCTCCAGCCAGAAGGTGGCATTTTCAAGAGTGCATCAACTGTGGTCCTTTAGGGAAGATGCAAACTTGCCCTAAGGACACCTAGTTAAGTAAGTATTTCATTTTCTCAGGCAGTGGGCAGGGCCATAAGAGATTATTTACTTTCTCTTCTGCTACCAGGGTGGGTAACGCCCACCAGGGAGGGGCAGGGATAGGTGTGTCTGAGCTCAGCCTTTCCTTGGGCAGAGCTTGTTGTGGCTGCTTTGGGAGATGGGGTGTGGTTTCCAGTCCAGTGGAATTATAATGCCAGGGGGATTATGGCTGCCTCTGCTGAGTCATACAAGTCACCAGGAAGTGAGGGAAAGCTGGCAGTCATAGGCTTCACCCTGCTCCCACTCAACTCACAGTCCTAAGGGCCAGTCTCACTCTCACCATGCCAACCAACAGCAACACCTAATCTATTTCCAGGCAGCTGGTGACCAGGGCTGAGAACTTGCCCCAGACCATGAGCCTCCCCATTGAGAAAGCAAGCAGACTCATAGTTTTACAGCCTCTCAGGAGCCTGCAGTGGTGATTCAGTTCCTTCAAAAAGTGTGAATTCTCTTGGCTTTTATGTTCCTGTGGTAGTTCTTGGAGCAAGAGTTTGTGATATGAGTCTCCATATACTTCTTTGTCTGTTCCAGTGGGAACTGCAGGCTAGTCCTGCCTCCTATCTGCCATCTTAATCCCATCCTCACTAGGCTTCCTAACACTGTTTACAATTACTATTTCTGTTGTTTTGCAACAAAAACATGGCATTTTATCTGTTTTCATTTGCATTTTTCCAAATAGAAAATTTCTTATTATTCTGTCAGGTATTCCCAAGACCACTCTGTGTGGATCTTATTACTGTGTCAGGAGTCATTAAGATGTGTAAGAAAGACTCATAGAACTCAGAAAAGTTTTCAGACTCTTGGTTACGGTTTATTACAACAAAAGGATACAGATTAAAATTAGCAATGTTAAAGGGTTTATAGGGCAGAATCCAGGAGCTACTAGGCCCAAGCTTCAGTTGTCTTCTTCTAGTAAAGTTGTGTGAACAGCATTTAATTCTTTTGGCAGTGACAATACATATGGAACATTGCCTAACAGAAGTTCACCTGAGCTTTGGTCTCCAGGGTTTTATTGCCAACTACCAACATAGGCATGGAGCAATCACATGGTTGACTTTAGTTATTCTGTCTCCAACCCCTCCAGAATTCAAAATGTTGCATTATGACCCAAATACCCTCTCGTTGTTAGCATAAATTATCTACCATGGCCAAAAGAACTTAAGACATACAACTACACTCTTACTTGGCACAATAGTGCAAGGATATAGAGATTATCTCCTTTTTGTTTGTTTGTTTGGTTGGTTTTTTGTTTTTGTTTTTGTTTTTGTTTTGTTTTGTTTTGTTTTAAATGTGTGGGGTTTTAATATCCCAGACCTGTTGAGTTAACTTTTTCTTGAACAAGCCACTTCCCTGCTCCTGGACCTGACCAGATGATAAAACTTGATGCAGCTTAATCTTAATATTGAAACATTTTTCTAAAATGTATTAAAATACTCCTTAACCTAGTATTTTTGTGCTGTCTTGATCAATCAGGAAATTAACATAGAAAATAGAAAAACATAAAAAGTTAAGTGATTAAAACTGATAAATGTTATAATTGGAAAGGAATTGAAGTTATAAATCTTATGCTTTTGCCTGTCTAAAAGCTGCCTATATTAATGAGCTTTGGGAATTTTTTTTATGCTTGAAAAAATGGCCCTCCACTTGGCATGAATCTACATTTTTGATCTCCCCAACAAAGAAATGTGCCAGGGACCTCACAAGGCAAGCTGTGGATCAAAGCAGCTGGGGACACTGGCAGCTAATGCAGTGGGAAGAATATGGAAAGTCTGATCCAAAACTCGCTCTGCCCAGCATGCACCTGGGGTATCCTAATCCCTAAGGAAATGCTAGTGCCCAGACCCATTAAGATCACGCAGCAGCTAGAGAATCAAGCCATCAGGCCATTGACCTCCACTGGGGACCCCAGGCTGGCCAGGTTCAGATGGTTATATAGGCCAAGCTCTATGCAAGAGCACTCCACTAAGGGGAAAAGATAAGAATGAATTACAGTCTGTATCCCACTTGCAAAATCTTAAGTCCTGTCATATGGAGTGCTATTTGTTTGGAAGGAAGGTCACCTTTTTCCAGTCTTCACAAAGTCACTATGTGCTAATGATGGCATATGCCAATAAAGATGGCATCTTCTTAGGCTTCTTCAAGTAAATTAGAAGACATTAAGATAATCTCCCTCTTCTTCATAGCATCATTGTTGAAGAGAAAAGAAGTTGAAACCAAACTATGCTGGTGTACGGAAAAGTAAATTAATGTGAAATTGATGCTAAAAGCAGTAATAGAATTTTCATATTTGCCCTCGGTGAAATCATCATTCTATGCAGTACTTTTGAATTTCCGCTAATTTCCTAATGCCCATGAGCACATTAAGAAAGCGCCAAAAAAATTGTCAGGATTCCGATAAAATGTCACATGTACTGCCAAATTAACAAAAGTCTTGGTGTAAATATAAAGAAGTCAGTTTGTGTGGCAAAAGGGTTGAAAACTAATCCAAAATTCATGAATTTATTAATGGAGTCCTGTCAATGTGGGCTGAAGTATTCATGACGTTCAAATGTAACAAATCGTTTTGTGTGTCCCTTTTGTTGTCTTTTAAAGTGGTTATTATACTGAATACTTGATACTAATTTCTATAGATATGTACAACTTTGTGATCACACTTATCCTTGCCCATGCACAGTAATTATTTTTGGGTTAGCAGCTTATTTCCAAAAGGACTAAGTCTTGCATTTCATTTTGTTTTCTTCAAAGAAAATCAAACTACTTCAAAACTCATGCTAGCAGGAATATTTTTAAAGCCCAAATATATTGTAGGTATTTTAATTTTGGTGATCTTATTGAGGTACTGTGTTAAGGAACAAAAAACTCTTCCCAAGTCCATAGGGGGGTGGTTTCAAACGCAGGAATTTCTCAGCACCATGCCTCCATCCACGCCCCCACCTGGGAACCTTAAGTTCTTTGACTGTCCCGAGCACTGGCTAGGTGGAAAATCCAAGTGTGCTCCTTTGTTCAAAAACCCCCACAAAAAGCTCTGGGAGGAGGGGCCCCTGTTGCAGACCTAGCAGCCAATCTGGTATCAGAGTCGAAAATCAATCACTCCAGTGACAGTTTGAAAGAACTCCTCTTGTTAGACGAGAACATGAATGGCGTGGGAATAACTCCAAGGTTAAAAACCCACTGCTCCTTACCTATGTGGATTCCTCCCTTGGATCCCCCGCTCATGGGAGTGTAGGAGCTCTCTCCTCTCTCTTTCTCTCTCTCTGCCTAATAAATTGCTCTTTGCAAAACTCTTGGGGTCCCCAATATTTATTTAGACAGTAAGCTCACTATGCCTCAGGGGGACTCTTTTTCCCCATTCCTGGGGCAAGAGAGGTCAAGGACCTGGGCACACTGGGAAAACATCATATCAAAGAATTGGAAACATCTTGGGGACACCCCCTCAGCTGTGCTCCCATCCCCGGGTTGCATCTTTGGCGAGCATGGGGAGGGAGGTGAGCGCTGCTTCCCCCCCCCCGCCCCGGTTACATTATGACATAAGTTTATGATTTAATGATACAACATAAAGCATTTTCTGCATTATTTTATATTTTGAGTGATTTCAATCTGCATCACAGATTGTTAATCTTTAAAATTAATTTTAACTATATTCTCATTTAATAATTATCAAGAAAAAATACTTCTAGTAACTTATAACCTACTTAAAATATGTGATTTATAAGTGATTTATAAGTTAGAGATAATGCCAAATAGAATAATTAGCGTAAAAATATAGAAGAAAATACTACAGTGTGCCAAGGACTATGTTGAGAGTTTTCCATTTTTCTGTATTCATTAATTTTCATAACAATATTGTGCATTGAGCATTATTATCTCCATTTTACAAAGTAGAAACTAGGGCTTCAGGAATTTAAATGATACATTCAGGATCATGTGACCAGAATGTGCTAGAAACAAGGCCCACAGGCAGGTCTATAACTCTAGTACCTATTCCCTGTGCCATTGCATTATGCTGCCTCAGAAACATCGTTTAAAAAAATATATATATATATTTTTAACCCCTTTACCCATAACAAAGCATTTGTATTTTGATTTGAAATTTTTTTTTATTTGAAATTTTAAACTACAATTCATTTCCTGATTAACGTAAAATAAAAATTAGCATATCTTAAATCATAGACCATAAACCACCCTTAACAAAATTATCTAAAATTATCAATAGTTGAGGTACTAGGGTTCTTCTCCAGAGGTACTAAATGTATTTCTCCATTTCTTGTGGGGGAGTGGAGTGAGGAAGAAAGAGTGTGGAGAGTAGCCATGTGAATTTTTAAAAAGCTTTTCCAGATGACTTTTTAAAATGCCAAATTCTGAGACAAACTGTAAATGATCATCTAACAGAGAAACCTGAAGAAATGCCACTGCCATGTATCTTTTCAATACAGTTCAGCAAGGACAGCATGCTACAACAATACTTCTAATTTTATGAGGTTCTATATTTCTTCGTTGATATATTCCAATCCCATATCATCAGTAATTGTTAAAGGTAGTTAACAATTTGACTTTGACTTTACTGTGTACTATTTATTTCTTGCTAGTATGAAAGTACTATCTAATCTTTTTTTCTTTTTACACTATTTCTCTTTTCTCTTAAAATGTTTGTGAATAAATAGTTCCACTGAAATTCTTCTTTGTTTATTTATGCTATCTCTGAAAATATTCACATTCATTTCTTATCTCTTTTCCTCAGAAGTAAATACTAGTCATGAATAATTCTACATTTTATTTTTTTTCATTTAGCCACTGACTTAATCTAAAATGGATTTTATATCACATAGCCCTAAGAATCATCATTATTATTGGGATTATAGGCCTACTGAGAAAAGAATTAAGTGAACACTAGTAAACCATAATAATATTTCATCATTGTTGCCAGAGTATTACTATAAATAGCTGAATATCACAGGGTAAAGTGATAGGTAATATTTTCAGCTATATGTTTTTGAACATGCACATACATACACACACACATATATATATATATATATATATATATATATATATATATATATACAGAAAGTTGAAATCAAAATATTGGTTACAGAATCCTTGATCAGATTTTTGTTGCATCCCTGACTATGCAGAAACAGCCACCCAACATCCAGTTTCAGCACTTTCCCTACAGTAAAACAAGCATCATGCCCCACCTGCTATTTTAATACCCATGGGGAAGCACAATCTAATCAGGCTCAGGCAGCTTTGGCTAAGTTATCCAAAATGAGGGCATAACATTAAATCATAATGCAATGCAGGGGTATCTGTGGGGGGCAGATATAACACAATCCATTTACTTTGCTTTATGATGATCCAATTTCATATAATGCTAGAATCTGGATCTAAGAAAATTAAAAGGCAGTGAGTCCTTTTCCCTACTCTCTCAAATATCAGCTGCTTTAAGTAAACTGTTAATAAATTCCAGGTTAGCTCAAATTCTGATTTAATTTTTCAAGTCTTTATGCTATAGTATTTACATTTTTGAAACAATGTGCATAGATATTAAGTAACAGTATAGACTATAGGTATATAGAGATAACTTAGTAGTTAGCCTGTTTGAAACTAAGCATGCTCAGAAAGTTGCATCTGAAGGTTTATTAAACCTGGTGAGGTTATTGATAATGTAATAGTAGTACCACAAACATAAATTTAAAATGGTTGGCATTTTTGAATATCTACATGTGATTTCATAGCTTGATACATTGGTGTACGTTTACTCTGATCTGCGTCCAAGAATACCCTCAGTATTCAAAGAAATATTCTTATTTTCCACTTTGATCTTTGTATTTTAACCAATAGAAACATTTCTTCCTAGAGAAAGCTTCCTAGAAGGAGAGAAACAACCTGAATACTATGAAGAACTCAGCAAACTGGAGTTCAAAGGCTTTAATATGCCTTCTCATATAACAAACATAGAGTTCAAAGTATCTGGAATTTAGGAGCATAATTTTTTTGACTATGCCCCTCCTCCTTGGATCTTTCTTCTTCTAGTATAGCACAGCTACATCCTCTCTCCTATGTGATGATTTTCCCCTGTGTTTCAGACCAATACTGGGATGTCCTTAATTATCTCAACTGTGAGTATCATTTACCCTTTCTGTGCTGCAGTCTGTTTATTGGGTTTACTCTTCTTAGTATCTCTTGTCTTGTCCTCCACATTCCATCTTTTTGTCTGAAACAAATCTCACATTAATCTCCTTGCTCAAGGCAATGACAGCTTTTATATAACCTAAAGTTCATGCAATTAGCAAAGCAACAGTAGACTAGGCAGGGGAAATGTGGACTACTCCTAATATGGGAATGTCCACCACCCCTGTAGGTCATTATCAAACTGCCAGATTTCAATAAAATAATCAGCCAAATAAAAATACATTGAGCCAAAAGTGCAGATGAGGGGGAAGCAGATTAGAGGTCCCTGTCTTTAAACTAATAAAGATGAGAGAGAATTAACTGATTGATGAACTATTAGCATCTTTCATTCATTTAGATACTGATTAGTGAGAACTTGGTGAAAGGAGGCAAAGAAAAAATATGGATCTTGCAGATTGGTTATTTGCTTGTTTAAAACTTCAGCGTTTCCAAGAAAATCAGTTTGATTTTAAGAAAGGGGAAAAAGTATCAGAAGATACTCTTCAACTAAAGAGTAGGAATTAAGAAACTTTCTTCACAGAAAGTAAAAAAAAAAAAAAAAAATGCATCGTTAATCTTAGATATAGTGTTTTTATTTTTGAGAGATTAATGGATACCCAGTTTTTTTTATCTTAAAATTTCTTTTGAAAAATAAGCTAAAAATCAACCCAATTATTTTTAACTGTTATGATAAGAACAAATACACAGAGCTGTTTGATCTTGTGTCTAGGGAGCTGGGGTCAAAATCATACTCTCCCCTCAGCAAGCCATGTTCTTTCTTGGACAAATAAATAAACTTATATCATTGTTTGTGTAACAGAAAATAGCATAATATGTTTTAATTTAATGGGAAGGGATATAGCATAATAATATATATATAATTGGAAACTCAGCTTTTGAAACTGGCCATATAATATGTTGAGGCATCCCCTTTAAGTCCTATCTTGGTTTTATGTGGAATAAAATAAAAGTATTTCTTTTATTTTAAATAATCTTGCCATATTATTCTTCATCTTGAGTAAGCATTTAGAGAGATTGAAGAACTACTGAAAATAATGTTGGAAAATAAGTTGCATTATGTATCATGCTATGGATATAGTGAGATAATTTTTAACTTACAGAGATTATATAAATTAAACAGTAATATCTTTATATCATTAAATAATTCCAATGGACTGCATAGATCTAAATATGAGGATATTATCTCAGTTGTCATTGTCAATAGTTTTATTATTACCACTTTCTTTTCTCCACAAATTAGAAAAACCCTAAGAATAGTGCACAAAAGTGCAAATGCCGGAGTCAGACTGTATTTAAACCTTGGCACTGCTGCAGAATTGCTGTGAGACTTTTGCTTTCACCAACTTCTCTGATTTTTTTCACAGATAATGATAGCACATTCCTCAAAAGATTCATGAAATGATTTGACTTCACTAATGCTTAACACATATTCAAAACCATTCCCAGCCTGGCATATTACCACAGAAATATTAGATATATAAATTGAACATTATTACATTTACAGTTAATATTTGTTTCAGTTAACCTTTTTAAAAAATATCTTTAAACCCTACCTTCTTATACCTCTGATCTTCAGTTTGGGATAATTTCCCTTAAAGGCTTTCAAATCTTTAAATAGAACATCTTAGGAGTAAATCTTCTTGGTTTTTTTGTTTGTTTATTTGACTAAAACTATCTTTACTTCACCTTCCTTTACAATGTGCAATGCTCCTGGATGAAGAACTAAAGTTTATATTTTCTGACAACATGCATGATATTATCCTAAGGTCTCAGGGCTTCTAATTTTACTGTTAAGAATTTAGGTGTCAATCTAATTGCTTTACTTAGAAGATTCTTTTTATCTTCTCACCAGCCCCCACCCCCTTTATACAGTCATTTTTCTTTCTTCAATTCTTTTGTTTTAATTTTTAGGTTTCAGTACCATGCATTTAGGTGTGAATTATTTAGCTACTTTACTTTGATGTTTACTCTGCTTGGGACCCAATGAGCTTCCAGAGTTTGAAGACTGATGGCTTTTAGCAATTCTTAGAAATCAATAGCTATTGCCTCCTCAACTCCTGAGGTCTCTTCTTTTGTTGTTGTTTTGTTTTCTCTTGCTAGAAAGTTTGATAGATTTTTTTCAAGTATCTTAACTTTTTTTCATATTTTCTGTTTTCTAGTTATTTAAACTTTAGTCAGAATGATTCCTTTAGATATTTCTTTCATGTCATTTTTTTTTCTGTTTCACTATACATAACCTGCCACCTAACCTTTTTAAGTTCTAAATTCATAGAGAAGAAAGTAGTTTTTTAATGAACACATAATAATTGTACATATTTATGTGAGGTACAATGTAATGCTTTAATATATGTACACATTATGCAATAATCAAATTAGGATAATTAGCATATCTATCATATTAAAGAGTTATAATTTCTTTGTGATTAGAATATACAAAATCCTCTTTTTTTAAGCTATTTTTTATATATAATACCTAATTTTTGGTTGCAGTCACACTACAGTGCCATGTGACATTAGAAATTATTTTTCCTTTGTGACCAGAACTTTGTATCTATGGACCATCTACTTTTCATCCTCCTCTCCCTCCTACTTCCCCCAGTCTCTGATAACTACTGCTTTATTCACTACTTCTATGAAACAAATTTTTTTAGATTTCACAGTGGGCAAAGGATATGAACAGACACTTTTCAAAAGAAGACATACATGAAGCCAACAACCATATGAAAAAATGTTCATCATCACTGGTTATTAGAGAAATGCAAATCAAAACCACATTGAGATATCATCTCATGCCAGTTAGAATGACGATCATTAAAAAATCTGGAGACAACAGATGCTGGAGAGGATGTGGAGAAATAGGAACACTTTTACACTGTTGGTGGGAGCGTAAATTAGTTCAACCATTGTGGAAGACAGTGTGGCACTTCCTCAAGGATCTAGAAATAGAAATTCCATTTGACCCAGCACTGCCATTACTGGGTATACACCCAAAGGATTACAAATCATTCTGTCATAGAGACACATGCACGCGTATGTTCATTTCGATGCTGTTTACAATAGCAAAGACTGGAACCAACCCAAATGCCCATCAATGATAGACTGGGCAAGGAAAATGTGGCACAGATACACAATGGAATACTATGCAGCCATAAAAAAGGATGAGTTCATGTCCTCTGTAGGGACATGGATGAATCTGGAAACCATCATTCTCAGCAAACTGACACAAGAACAGAAAATCAAACACCACATGTTCTCACTCAGGCAGGTGTTGAACAATGAGAACACATGGACACAGGGAGGGGAGCATCACACACTGGGGTCTGTTGGTGGGGGCAGGGGAGGCACAGCATGGGGATGGGGAGGTCGGGGAGGGTTAACATGGGGAGAAATGCCAGATATAGGTGACGGGGGGGAGGGAGGCAACAAACCACATTGCCATGTATGTACCTATGCAACAATCCTGCATGATCTACACCTGTACCCCAGAACCTAAATTACAATTAAAAAAAAAAAGGCCAGGAGCAAAAAAAAGGCCCTCAAAACACACACACACACACACACACACACACACACACAAGAATGAGAACATACTCTGCTGTGTTTCTGTGTCTGGCTTATTTCACTTAAGATTAGCATTGTCAAGATTCGTTGATGTTGTTGCAAATGACAGGATTTCATTCTTCCTCATGGCTAAATAGAATTCCAGTGTGTGTGTGTGTGTGTGTGTGTGTGTGTGTGTGTGTGTGACTATCACATTTTCTTTATCCACTTAACCATCTTTGAATATGTAGATTGATTCCATAACTTGCTTTGTGAATTGCGCAGCAATAAATATGGGAGTTACAATATCTTTTTGACATACTGATTTCATTTCCTTCAGATAAATACTCTGGAACTGTTAAATCATATGACAGTGGAACTGTTAAATCATATGACAGTTGTATTTATATTTTTCTGAGAAAACTTTATACTGTTTTCCATTATGGCTGAACTAGCTCACAGTCCCACCAACAGTGGTAATGATCTCCTTTCCTCTACATCTTCACCCAAACTTGTTACCTTTTGTCTTTTTAATAATAGCTATTCTAAGTGGAGTCAAGTAATATCTCATGGTGGTTTTGATTTGTATTACTTTTATGATTAGTTATGATTATCTTAAGCACTTTTCCACATACCCCTTGTCCATTTGTATGTCTTTTTTTTTTTTTTTTTTTTTTTTTGAGAAATGTCTAGTAATACTTTTTGTCTGTTTTTTAAGCAGAATACTTTTTGCTATTAATTTGCTTGAGCTCTTTATATATTATAGATATTAAACCCTTTTCAAATGCACGTAACATAAAAATGTTTCATCTATTCTGTAGATCATCTCTTCACTCTATTGATTTTTTGTGTGTGTGTGCAGAAGCTTTTCAGAGTGATGTAATCTCATTTGTCTATTGCTGCTTCTGTTGCCTATATATTTTAGGTTTTATCAAAAATATCTTGGCTGGTCCAGTATCATAAAGCATTTTCCTTATGTTTTATTCTTGTAGATTCATAGTTTTGGCTTTAACATTTAAGCTTTTTTATTCATTTTAAATTGATTTTTGTATCTGATAAAGATAGGAGTACAGTTTTATTTTTTCACTTGTGGATATCCAGTTAACCCAGAACCATTTATTAATTAAATAGACTATTTTTTCCCCAATGTCTGTCCGTAGAAGCTTTTCTGATAGTCAGGTGACCACTATTGTGTAGATTTATTTCTGGGCTCTCTATAGTGTTCTGTTAGTGTCTGCTTTTGTGTCAATACAATGTTGTCTTTGCTTATTACAGATTTGTAGTATGTTTTGAAATCAGGCAATGTGATGTCTCCAGTTTGGTTTTCTGTTTGTATTTTTCAAAATGTCTTTGACTATTTGGGTATTTTGTTAATCTACATGAATTTTAGAATAATTGTTCTATTTCTGGGGAAAATGTCTGGAATTTAATACAGAGATTGCATTGAATCTTTAATTCAGGAACTATGAACATTTTAATAATATTAAAGCTTCTAATCCATTAACATGGGATATATTTTCATTTATTGTTTCCTCTTCAATTTCTTTCATCAGTGATTTATAGTTTTTAGTATAGAGATCTTTTACCTCCTTGGTTAAATTTATTTTTAAGCATGTTTGATATTTTTGTAGGTATTGTAAATGAGATTGTTTTTATTGATTTCCTTTTCATATATTTCACTATTACCATATAAAATGATGATTGTTTTTTATGTTGATTTTGTATTCTGCATCTTTATTGCATTCATATGTCACTTCTAACAGAGTTTTGTTGTTTTTTTTTCCTTCTATATATAGACCATGTCATCTGCAAATAGAAACAATTTGAGTTCTTCCTTTCCTATGCCTTTTATATTTTCTTCTTGCCTAATTGTTTGGCCAGAATTTCTAGAACTCTGATGAATATACATGAGGAAAGGGGCCATCTTTAACTTATTCTAGTTCCTAGGAAGAAAGAAAAAAGGTTTTAGCTTTTTTCTTTTTCCTCATGCATTAGACGTGGTATTTGTTACATATTGCCTGTACTGTGTTGAGATACATACCTTCTGTACCTAATTTGTTGAGAGTTTTCATTAGAATAAATGTTAGATGTTTGGTAGGATGTATCAGCAAAGCCATCAAGTCGTAGGCTTTCTTTTGATGGGAGGTTTTGTTTTTTTTTTTTTTCTTTATTTAGTATTTATTCAGTGTTTCTATTTTTTATCTTTTTAGGCTTTCTATTTTTTTCCAAGTCAATCTTGTCAGGTTGGATATGTCCAGGAATTTATCCATTTCTTCAAGATTATCCAATTTTGCGGCATATAATTGTTCATAGTAGTCATGATCCTTTGTGTTTATGTGGTATGGCCTGTATTATCTCATTTTTCATTTTTTATTTTACTTATTTGAGTTATCTCTCTTTTTATAGCTAGTCTAACTTAAGATTTGTCAATTTTGTTTATTTTAATAAAATAAACTTTGCTGTACATGCTTGCTCTCTTAGGGACATATACATCTATCATTATTATATTCTCATGGTGAATTAGATTTTTATTATTATGTAATGACCTACTTTGTCACATTTTACAGTTTTTGACATAAAATTTATTTTATCTTGTATAACTACTAGGTTGTTTTTGGTTTTCATTTTCATGGAATATCTTTTCTCAACCCTTCATTTCCTGTCTATATATATACTTTACAGGCAAAATGAATCTCCTTTAGGCAACATATATTTAAGTCATTTTAAAGAATCATTTAGCCACTCAGTTTAGTCTACTTACATTAAGGTTATTATTGATATTTCTGCCATTTTCTTAACTGACTTTCTGGTTGTTTTATAGATTCTTTGTTTCTTTAATCCTCTATTGTTAAGCTTTGTGGTTTGTTGCTTTTCTGTGGTACTAAGCTTTGTTTTATTTGTCTTTGTCTTTGGGTACTTGTTGAAACCTCTTTCATTGTGGTTATTATGGAAATAACATTAAAATTTTGTAGTTTTAATAGACTAACTAATAACTTTAATCAAACAAAAATATTCTGAAGCTTTACCCTTCCCCTCACAGTTTAAATTATATTGATTTAATTGGCATCATTATATTGTGTGTGTTCCTTACCAACTAATTATAACTGCAGCTCATTTTGATCATTTTTACTTTTAACTATTATATTAGATATTTGAAAGTTTTACATAACATCATTACAGTATTGAAGTATTCATAGTTTGATTATGAGTTTATCCCTACAAGTGAGTTTTACACTTTCATGTGTTTTAATAATTATAATTATTATTATATTGCTTTCAGTATTAGCATGCCCTTAAGCATTTCTTGCAAGGCCAGTCTAGCAGTCAGGAATTTCCTTATTTTTTACTTGAAAAAGATTTTATTTTTCCTTCAATTCTGAAGAATAGCATTGCTGAATATATGCTGAGAAACATTAAGTTTACCTTGCCCCCATAGCTCCTTTGTGGAAGATACCTTTTAGCTTGTAATTAGTGTTAGGCAGGTAACAGCTGCCTACTTGGTATATTCCTGAGTTATATGTATGTGTAGAACACCTGTGTATTAATAAGAATCACCTGTCAAAGAGCAAACAAATATGTGTATGAAAATCTGCTCGTGCCCTTCAGTCCTGGAGAGCTGTAAGCCTCACAGGCTCTCAGGCTCAACAGCCTATTCCCAGGATAGATCCACTCTGTTGGCTATCTGGGTGTCTGCCTCTCTCAATACCTTCAGCTCGCCTGGGTGGGGGCCTCCCGACTGAGCTGGTTCTTGGTAGGTGTAGAATTATTGTTGTTGAGTTTTTTTTTTTTTTTTCTTTTTCTCTTGTTACTTCGAATTTGTCACCCTATTTGTTTCTGATAGTTTGGTTATAATGTGCCTAAGAGAGAATCTTTTAGCATTGAATCTATTTGGAGACTTTTCAGCTTCTATATATATATATATATATATGTGTGTGTGTGTATATATATATATATATATATATATGCTTCTGTGTGTGTGTGCGTGTGTGTGTATACATATATAAATTACATATATTCTCTCATTCTAGTCTGTTAAAGTCCTCATTTTTATTTCTATTTAATTTTGCTGAATTATCCAGTTCCATGATACCTGTTTCAGTTTGTTTTTGTAATTTCTATCTTTTCATTGAATTTCTCATTCAGATCATAAGTTGTTTTTCTGACTTTATTGAATTATTTATCTGTTTTCTATCGTATCTTATAGAATTTTCTTAAGATCATTATTTTGAATTTATTTTCAGGCATCATATACATTTATTTTTAGAGTCTGTTACTGGATAATTATTGCGTTCCTTTTGAGGTGTCATGTTTCTTTGCTTTTTCATGTTACTTATGTCCCTTTATAGATATCTGTACATCTGGTAGAAGAGTCACCTCTTTTAATTTTATGAAGTAGCCTTCATAGGAAAAGGCATATTCCTGTAGATGGGTTCCAGGGTGTTGGTTGGATGAAATGCATTGGGCTTTTGTTCTGGATGGATATAGTAGTGTAGTCTCTGTGCAGTTTATTTGACTGTAATACATATCAGCAATATTTTCAAGTGTGTAAGTACACAAGGCTGTGTAAGTTTGCGGCAGCAATGCTGCTGCTTTGTCAGGAACAAGCTTGCAAGGCTGAATCTCAGGTTGGTAGCACATTTCTGAACATAGTAGGTGAGCAGGTTCATCAATTGGCTTGGCTAGAGTGAGGTTTTTTGTTTGTTTGTTTGTTTGTTTGTTTGTTTCAGGCCAGTAACATAAACACAGTGTGTCCGAAGGTTCAGGGACTGGCTCACCGGGACTGAGTTCACCACAGTTTTTCTGGCTGAGACCATGGACACCCAGTGAGTGGTTCAGTGGCTCAAGGATGGGCTTGCTGGGTGTAAGTCCACCAGGCAGTTTCTCGCTGGGGATGATGGGTAGGCTTGCTGGGGAAATTTCTACCAGGTAATTTCTCCCTCCAGGGACATGAGTGTGCTGTGGCTCAGCTGGCTTGTGGGTGAACTCACTGGGATAGATGTGCCAGGCTATTTCTCAGGCCAGGGACATAGGCATATGGCATTGTGCTTACCAGCTATGCAAGTCACAGCTATTTGGAGGCTCAGGCTCAATGCAGCTAGGGTCATGCATTGTGACCTCATACTTGTGTGAGTAAGGTAAAATGAAGGTGGACTTTAAGGATGGACAGAGGCAGTGTCTACTGGCCCACAAAGCAGAGTGTGCTCCAGCAGTGGCTCTGGTTTTAAGATGGTGCCATGCTGTATTAGCTTGCATCATAAACAGTGGAGAGTACACAACATGAGCTCCTACCCTGGAGCAATGCCGCTGTATGAATTCCAGGCAGTTCCCCAAACTGCATTTAGGGACTTTAAGGGCTACAGAATTCTCCTGTAGCAAGAACTACAAGTACATTCAGTGGTAATTAAGGCTATCGGGTGCCTTCTGCTTACTTTTCTCCTGCAAAAGAAAGTTTTTTAGGCTCCAAGCTGATCCTGGCAAGAGAGACAGGGGAGAAGAGTCAAGATGCTTTGCTCTTCTCTCTATGCTACCATTCTGGGTTTGTGTGCTCCACAGATGTTACTACTCATTTGCTCCAGCTCTTTCCTCCAAACTCTCTAGAAAAACTTGTCTATTTGTTGCTTTGGTTCTTTTCATTTCTTTAGCAGGTCACCTACAGATACTACCACCCTCCTTATTTACGTCCATAGGAAATGTTTTTAAAAATCCATTTTCAAATAATTTTTTCAATGAGGTTTTAAAATCCTATAGGTACACTTAATTCAGAAAAAAAAAAAAAAAAAATCCTTAGGTTAACCAGATTGTAATTTCAAATTATTATGTATAATTCATCTATTCAACACCTTCTGTTTTATATTAAATAGGTAAATCATGAGGTCCACATTTTAATGTGGATCCTTTTACTATACTTCACCTTTGATGAGTCTTAGAGTTTATGATCTGTTGTCTGTGAAGCCATTAAAGTGGATCCCAAGAAGAGAAGTGGATCTCTGAGTACAGAACAGTGTAGTTGAACTCAGAAAATGGAAGATTCCAGGAAAAAAAGTGTAGATTTTGGAGATCACTTTCCTCATTTTCATTCACTTACCTACTTTCCCAACAAATGTGTCTCTGCAGATTCCTTATTACCATACCAATTCAGCAATGCCTTTTTATGCTTCACCTAACACAGTTGTTTATTCTCATTGGGGAATATCGTTCTGGATATCTAGTCAGTCATATTGAAAAAAACAGCTGATATTTATTTATAAGAAAAATGTCACTTGAAACTCTCCTTCATCCCAGGATTTCTGTCTAAAACTGTTTCTGTCCTACCTTAGAATATAGTTCTAAAGGTTAAAAGTATAGTTTTATTTTGGAGTGGCCAATTTAACTGAGATGGTCAAGGAGATCTCTGAAAAACTGAGAAAGGACAAAATCATTTTATTCTCTATGTTAGTGGAGGCATGTAAAGACTGTTTTCCCAACTATTTCATGTTTATATTTTCACCTCCTCATCTTCATTAAATAAAAATCATAAAATTAAAATTTAAAAGAAATAATAAAATGATATACAAGTTACCACCATGAACTGAGGTAAAAAGTCTAGAGAATATCAAGATAAACACAAATAAATAAAACTGATATTTTGGTATTGTTTGGGAAGCAAGCTGGTTGTAATTTCACACACACACAAAATGAAGGCTAAGATTTCTAAGGCTGCATCAACGGGAAGCCATAAACTCAAACTTCGGTCAAAAAAATTTTTTCAGGCCTTGGTGCCTAAAGAAACTTCAATCAGTACAATTGGTTCAATTGGATTTTCAGCATGATTGAAAAACAGACAGTCAGGGCCCTATTCATAGTCCAGAACTCACTGTGTTTTCCATTTGATTTAATCTGATGAGAGAATATGCTTGGGTAGCTGCAAACAGCATGTTAAGAATTATTTTCAACTTAGTTGATAAGGTACATTTGGGGGGTGGGGAAAAGAAATACTCAGACTGAGCCTACATGAGATTTATCACCTGCTAAGCTCCATGGTGTAAAAATAACACACCGGACAAAGACCGATTTTTTTTTTTCTTTATCCATTTTGTGCCTATCATCCCTCACAAACATTTAAAACTCACCTCATTCAAATAATCCTATATTTCTTCTTGTTTTTTACTAGATTATTTGTAGAAAAATAAAGCATTGCTCAGTTTTATTCTCTCTCTCTCTCTCTCCTTTTTTTTTCTTTTCTTTTTTTTTTTTTTTTTCTTTTCCTAGACAGAGTCTTGCTCTGTCACCCAGGCTGAAGTGCAATGGTACGATCTTGGTGCAACCTCCACCTCCTGTGTTCAAGCAATTTACCTGCCTCAGCCTCCAGAATAGCTAGGATTACAGGCAAGCACCACCACACCCAGCTAATTTTTATATTCTTGGTAGAGACAAGGTTTCATTATGTTGGTCAGGCTGGTCTCGAACTCTTGATCTCATGATTCACCCGCCTCAGCCTCCCAGAGTGCTGGGATTAAAGGCATGAGTCACTGTGCCTGCATCTATTCAGTTTGCAATCATGCCTTCTCAGACACTTTTCATGTATTTATGGTGTTACCTCTAACTTGACTTTAACTTTTCTGAAAATAGACAAAAATAATTACATGTGTCTTGTTTATCAACTTATGATATCTGATATCATGCATTCGATAAATTTTGTTGACCAATAACATAAATGTGAACAAATTGATATATTGTTTTTATTAAATCAATGTTTAAATGTCCACATAAAACTTTTAAAAAATAACATAATTTAGATAAGGTTGGAAAGTGCATCATCCAAAACACATTATACTTTTTAAGTAAACCCTTAGACATTTAAATTCTAATTAAAATGAGAAAAAAAAATGTTTCTTCAAGACTTTGAGATTTTTAATTAATCTATGTATTTAAAAACTATTAATAATCACTTTATATTTTTCAACAGTATTTTCATATTAGGTAATTAAAATAATTTAATGAACCAGATTAAATTATGTTTAGTGTAAGTGGTCTAAAGTAATGTGTAAAACAATGTTATAATGTATAGTAATGAAATTAATAATCATAAATATCTCTAAAATCTATTGTATTATGTATGGGAAATTATAAACAGACCTTGAGCAAAGGCTGTGGGATGAAGAGCGATGGTAAGTCTAGCTAGATGGGGCAGTTGATTAATGAAGATCCATGTATGCAATGAATCCCTAAAATGTTTCAGCAGCTTATTTCATTGATGGCCTCTTACGTGTTAGAAATTTTACTAATGTAAATTTGCAAGAGACATAGGCTTAAATATTAAGAAAGGGAATATCTTGATCCTCTCAAGTTGCTACAACAAACTACTATAAGCTGAGTAGCTTATAAATAACAAAATTTATTTGTCATAGTTCTGGAGGAGGCAGGGAAATTCAAAAATAAGGCAAATTTAGTATCAAGTGAGTGCCTGTTTTTTTGTTCATAAATAGTACCTTCTCACTGAGTCCTCATATGATTCAAGGAGCTAGCTAGCTCTTTGCAGTCTCTTTTATAAGAGCTCTAATCCCAATCAGGAGGACTTTGCCCTCATCACAGCACCTCCCAAAAAACCCCACCTCCCAATAACATCACTTTAGTGGTTAGGATTTCAACATATGAATTTGGGGAGCCTAAATATTTATACCACAGCATGAAATGACTTAATCAATTTTAAAATATTTATCTAGAAGCCACTTTAATAATTATTTAAAAGCAATTGTAGAGAAAGATTGACATTAGATAAAAATAATTAACCTATTATAATATTTTCATCTAAAAGATAAGTAACTCAGTAGCTGATAGAATTGGGCAAAAGCCTTAGGCTTAAAAAGCATTCCAGAAATAGAATGGATAGTGCTGGTTGAGTGATTTTAGATGGGCAAAGAGATTTAGACTGAGATTGATTTCTTGGTGCTAATAGCAAGACACAATAACACATTTTTCAACCTACTGAAAAGAAGTTGACAAGCCTCCAGCACATAAAAGGAGTAGATTGTTGATGAGTTGGTGATAGATTTGAAAGTTTTCTCTCTTTATTTTGTATCAATAAAATTATTTTTCAAGTGAAACCTAAGGAATAAAATTGATAAAACAGTATTTTATTAAAATAATTGTCTTCTCTATATTCACATTTGCTTAAAAATCAATTAAGAATTTACATTTTTATTAAAAAAAACTGTCAAATACTAAAATAAAAATGTATTAGATATAATTGAGAGATGACTGGATACAATAAAGCAAAGTATCAGCAAACTTAAATGTTTGCTCAAGGCAAAGTAAAAAAAAACCACACACACACACATTAAAAAAAAAAAAGCAAATCCTAGATTACCTTTGGGATTGTGTTAATCTCTCTGAAATATGTACAACTGGAGTTCTAGAAGAAACAATAATAAGAAAAGGGCAGTCACAATACAAACAATACAGTAGTCAAAGTTTTTCATAAGGTAAATAGATAGTATTCACAGATGTTGGAAACTCAGCAGAATACAAGCAAGGTAAATAGAGAGGAAACCATTCCTAAGAGAAGAGAAAAGCCAAACTGTTAAACCACAAAGCTATGGAGACAATGTTAAAATTATCCAGAGAAAAAGACACATAATACCCAGGAAAACAGCTGTAAAAAGTAGAACTGAAGACAAGGGAAAATCTTTAGTGTTAAAAAAACAAAAATTAAAAACAGAATTTTTATCTATAAAAAATGTTTTGTTCAAAAGCAAATTTTCTGATAAACAAAAACAGTGAATACATGTTGCTCAAGAAAAAAACTAGAAAATATATTGATAGATATTCAAATATAAGAAAAAAAGTTATAACAGACAAACATCACACCTAAGAAAGCTATTGTAGTTATGTTAATATTAAAAGGCAGACTTTAAGATGAGTTGTATTGCCAGAGTTAAAAAAGGATATTCTCATAATGATAAGTGCAGTTCATCAGGAAGAACTCAATTCTAAACTTTTATACACCTCATAATAAAAGTTTAGAAAACACAAAACAAAAAGAAACAAAAATAAAAGGGGGAAATCGACAAATACATAATCATAGTTAAAAATCTTAACACTCTGTTATTGGTTTATGGGAATGCTTGGGATTTCTGCACATTGATTTTGTATGCTGAGACTTTGCTGAAGCTACTTATCAATTTAAGGAGATTTTGGGCTGAGACGATGGGGTCTTCTAAATATACCATCATGTCATCTGCAAATAGAGACAATTTGAATTCCTCTTTTCCTAATTGAATACCCTTTATTTATTTATTTATTTATTTTTTTTTTGCCCGATTGCTCTGGCTAGAACTTCCAATACTGTATTAAATAGGAGTGGTGAGAGAGGGCATCCTTGTCTAGTGCCAGATTTCGAAGGGAATGCTTCCAGTTTTTGCTCATTCAGTGTAATATTGGCTGTGGGTTTGTTGTAAATAGCTTTTATTATTTTGAGGTACATGTGTCAAATAAAGAGAGATGAAAAAGAGCCAAGATTGTCCAAACAATGGGAAAAGGGCCTTTAATGCATTTCAGAGATCTTTGTGGTAACCCCTCCCATCACAGACTTTAAGGTTGAAAGGAAAGAATGGTTTTCCGGCCAGGCCTAGGACCTCTTTGCTCTGTGTAGCATCAAGTCACTGCTCCCTGCGTCCAGACCACTCCAGCTCTAGGCACAGCTCAGAGGGCTGTAGGTGTAGCTCACGCCACAACTGCAGAGGGTGAAATCCACAAGCTTTAACACCTTCTACATGGTGTTAAGCCTGCAGGGGCAGAGCGCAAATGTGAAATAGGCTTGGCAGCCTCTGCCTAGCTTTTAGAGGATGTATCAGAAAGCCTGAGTTCTCAGACAGAGGCTTCTGCAAGGGTAGAGTCCTCGCAGAAAACCGTTACTAGGGCAGTGCAGAGGGTAAGAGTGAGTTTGGTGGCCCCACACAGAATCCTCACTGGGGCACTACTCAGCAGAAACGTGGGCACTGAGCCACTGTCCTCCAGACCACAAAATGGTAGATCCACTGGCAGCTTGCACCCTGCACGTGGAAAAGCCACAGACGCTCAACTCCAACCCATGAAAGCAGCCATGGGGTCTGTAACCTGTATAGACACACTGACAGAGCTTCCCAAGTTCTCCAGAGCCCACTGCTTGCAGCAATGTGCCTTAGATGTGGGATATGAATCAAAGGAGAATATCCTGGAGATTTAAGATTTAATGATTGCACTGCTAGGTTTCAGACTTGCTTTGGAGCCTGTGGACACTTTCTTTTAGCCAGTTTCTCATTTTGAAATGGGAATGTTTACCCCATGTCTGTACCTCCTTTGTATCATGGAAGTAAATAACTTGTTTTAATTTCACAGGATTATAGATAAAACATACTCACTTCCAGATAAGACTTTGGAGTTTGAACTTGGGACTTGGGACTTTTGAATTAATGCTGGAATGAGTTAAGACTTTGGAGGACTATTGGGAAGAGATGATTGTATTTTGGAATATGAGAAGGACATGAGATTTAGGGGGTCAGGGTTGAAATGATATAGTTTAGAAGTCTCCTCCAATCTCACGTTGAGATGTAATTCCCAATGTTAGAGGTAAGGCCTGGTAGGAGATGTTTGGATCATATAGTCATATCCCCCATGCGTTAGTGCTGTTCTCACAACTGTGCATTCTCACAAGAGAGAATGTGCACTCTCACCCCACCCTGGCTGCTACTTTCACCATGAGACCTGCCTGCTCCCTCTTTGCCTTCCACCATGAGTAAAAACTCCTTGAGGCCTCCCCAGAAGCTAAGCAGATGCTGGCACCATGCTTGTATAGCCAGCAAAAACATGAGCCAATAAAACTTCTTTTCTTTATAAATTATCCAGTCTCAAGCACTTCCTTATATCAATGAAAGAATAGCCTAACACGTAAAGGGAATAAAAGAGAAACACAGAGTCACTTCAATAGATAGAGAAAAAGAATTTGTCAAAAATCTACATCCATTAAAAGAAAATAAAAACATAAAAGCTTTTGTGACTAGAAAGAAACTTTATTGGCTTTCTTAAGAGTAATCCCAGCACTTTGGGAGGCCAAGGCGGGCGGATTACCTGAGGTCAGGAATTTGAGACCAGCCTGGCCAACATGGTGAAATCTGTCTTTACTAAAAAAATACAAAAATTATCCAGGCTTGGTGGTGCATACCTGTAGTCCCAGTTTCTCGGAAGGCTGAGGTAACAGAGTCACTTGAACATGGGAGGCGAAGGTTACAGTGAGCCGAGATTGCACCGTTGCACTCCAGCCTGGGCAACGGAATCAGACTTCATCTCAAGTAAAAAAAAAAAAAAAAAAATCAACCACCTACTAAAATATATATAAAATCATGATATAAAAAAGCAAATTTCCACTTATATGAGAAAGAAGGTAAAGACTCACTCTTATGTTTCTGCAGTGTTGTAAATCCTAGAAAGTATAAATATATAAAAATATAAAATATAACACAAAAAGAAGATATTAATAAGTAAATGTAATGAAAGATATGCAAGTTCTCAGATATAAAAAATTTGTTTGACACAGGTATAAAAAGATGTGTTGTACATGAAGTGAAAAATCTGTGTAGTAAAAATGTTAATTTTTCAAATTCATCTGTAAATTCAATGCCACCACATTTGAAATAACAATTTATTTTGGTTTTCATTTGGCTTTTAGAGGCATTTTCAATTCTATTTTGAGAATTATGTGAAAACAAAAATTTCAAAAACATCTGCTCTATAAAAGGGTGTCATTCATTCAAAGAGTACTCTATGAAATTAAAACTCTCAGAAAACTGGGTATAGGAGAAACATAATATAATAAAAGCCATATATAAAAAACTCACAGCTAGTATCATACTGAATGGGGAAAAACTAAAAGCCTTTTCCCTAAAATCTGGAACATAATAAGGATGCCCACTGTCACCACTGCTATTCAACATAATACTGGAAGTCCTAGTTAGGTAATCAGACACTAGAAAAATACAAAGAGCATCCAAATTAGAAAGGAAGAAATCAAAGTGTCCATATGTGCTGATGACATAATCTTATATTTGGAAAAACCCAAAGACTCCACAAGAAAAGTTTTAGAACTGATAAATAAATTCCGTAAAGTTGAAGAATACTTATCAACATACAAAAATCAGTAGCATTTCTGTATGCCAACAGCGAACCAACTGAAAAAGAAATAAAAAATAAACTTATTAACAGTAGCCCAAATAAAATTAGTACCAAGAAATTAACTAAAGAAGTGAAAGATATCTGTAATACACTGTACTGATGAAAGAAATTGAAGAGGAAACAAAGAATTGAAAAATATTCCATGACTATGGATTCAAAGAGGCAATATTGTTAAGATGTCCATATTATCCAGCGCAATCTACAGATTCAATGTAATCCCTATCAAACTTCTGGTGACATTCTTTATGAAAATAGAGAAAATTATCTAAAATTTATATGGAACCACAAAAAAGTTCAGAATAGCCAAAGATAGTCTAAGCAAAAAGAACAAAATTGTAAGAAATACTGTACCTGTCAAATTGCACTACAGAGTTATAGTAACCAAAAACAACATGGTACTGGCATAGAAACAAATACATAGACAAATGGAAGACATCAGATAACATGGAAACAAATCTACAAACCTACAGTGAATTCATTTTCAACAAAAGTGTCAAGAGCATTCACTGGGGAAAGAACAACCTCTTCAATAAATGGTCTGGGAAAACTGGACAGTCATGAGCAGAATGAAACTAGACTCATATGTCTCATCATATATAAAAATCAAAGCAAAATGGATTACAGATTTTAAGACCTCAAACTATGAAACTACTACAAGAAAACATTGGGAAAACTTTCCAGGTTATCATTCTGAGCAAATGTTTTTTAAGTAATAACCAAAACAAAATGGACAAATGTGATCATATTAATTTATAGATCTTCTGCACAGCAAAGGAAACAATAAATAAAGTGAACAGACAACTAACAGAATGAGAGAAAATATTTGCAAGGTATTCATCTGACAAGGGAATAACCAGAATATATAAGAAGGTCAAATAATTCAATAGGGAAAGAGATCTAATAATCTGATTTAAAAACAGGCAAAATACCTAAATAGACATTTTTCAAAAAAGACATATAAATGGCAAACAGACATATAAAAAGCTGCTCAATATCACGGAGCATCAGAGAAACACAAATCAAAACTACAATAAGCTATCGTTTCACCCAGTTAATATGTCTTTTTTACAATTATACTTTAAGTTCTGGGATACATGTGCAGAATGTGCAGGCTTATTACGTAGGTATACATGTGTCATGGTGGTTTGCTGCATCCATCACCCTGTCATCTATATTAGGTATTTCTCCTAATGCTATCCCTCCCCTGTATACCCACCCCCTGCTATCCCTCCCCTATCCCCCACCCATGACAGGCCCCGGTGTATGATGCCCCTCACCCTGTGTTCATATGTTCTCACTGTTCAACACCCACTTATGGATGGGAACATGCAGTATTTCGTTTTCTGTTCTTGTGTCAGTTTGCTGAGAATAATAGTTAATGTGGTCAAAAGACAGGCAATAACAAATGCTGGTAAGGATGTGAACAAAAGGGAATCTTCATACATTACTTGTGATAATGTAAATTAGTACAACAACTATGGAAAAAATTTTGGAGTTTCCTCAAAAGGCTGAAAATAGACCTACCATACAATTCACCAATCCCACTGCTGGGTATATATCCCCCAAAAAGGAAATCAATATATTGAAGTGATATCTACACTCCCATCTTTGCTCCAGCTCTGTTCATAATATCCAACAGTAAGAAGCAGCCAAGTATCCATTAGCAAATGAATGGATAAAGAAAAGTTGGTACTTGTATTCAGTGGAGTTCTATTCAGCCATGAAAAGAATTAGATTCAGTCATTTGCAACAACTGGATAAAACTGGAGGTAGTTATGCTAAGTAAAATAGGCCAGGCACAGAAACACATGTTTCTCATTTATTTGTGGGATTTAAAGATCAAAACAATCCATCCTATGAAGATAGAAATTAGAATGATGATTACAAGAGACTGGGAAGAAGAAAGAAGGGAGAGTGGGGGTGGTGTGGAGATGAATAATGGGTACGAAGAAATGTAATGAAAGAATAAGGCCTACTATTAGATTGCACAGCAGGCTGACGATAGTCAATAATTATGTAATTGTACATTTTAAAATAACTAAGAGTATAACTGGAATGTTTGTAACACAATGCGTAATTGCTTGATGGGATAGATAGCCCATTCTCCATGATATGCTTATTTCACATTACACATTACATGCCTGTATTAAAATGTCTCATGTACCCCATAAATATAGAGAGCTACTATGTACTCACAAAAATTAAATATTAAATAAAACAAAGAGTACTATATGAAAAGGTAGAAAAAATAGGTAAATTTTCCACGGTAAAAAATTTACAGTGGAAAAACCTGATAATCACTGCTTCATTCAGTTTATCAAGGGTAGTGTTAGTTATGATGTCATACAAGTTAGGGGAGGAGACTGGTAACTAGGAGGCAGGAGGCTTCCATGATTATTGATTAACTAAGGAGGGTATACACAAGTGGTTCCCATGATTGCCGATTACCAAGGTAATTGATTGGTACTTTCCGTACAATCAATCAAGGGAGTACTCACAATAGTAAGTGGGCATATCAAGCAGGATATGGTTACAACAGTTACATGTTTCTATAGCTCTAAGTACAACATGACCCAGCACAGGAAAATGACCCAGATATGCCCTCAAAGGAGAAATGGCAGGAGGGGTGAGGCGGAGGTTAAGATGGAGTCTTTCTGACCCTCAGCAAAATGGAGTCTGTCTGGTTAACACAGGGTAGGTTAGCACAATATAAAGTATATGTTTTTTAAAATTTTGGAAAATGTGTATGTATTTTATATGATTAACACCATTATGTTCTCAAAATCTACATCCCAAATAATACAAAGAACATTAAATATATATAGGCATATAAAATATGCTCTATACTTATATATTATATAATTATACATAATGTATTTATATATTATAATATACTTATATAATTATATATAAGTACATAATAACATACTTATATATATTTAATGAGAGAAACATCCTACACACTCAGTTGAGAGACATTTTATAAACTAGTTGACCAGCAGTCTAAAGACTATAAAAATTTTCCAAAACATGAGCAGTCAAGAAAACTATCACAGTCTACAAGAGACTAAAGAGACATAACAAATGGGTATTATGTAGCATCATGGACATTATCCTGAAACATGACAAAGCCATTAGAAAATTTTAAGGAAATTTGAATAAAGTATGAACTATAGTTAATAATGTAGATATCAATATTAGTCCTTTAGTTGTGATAAATGTACTATATTTATGTACAATGTAATAAAAAATTTGGGAATGAGTATATGAGAACTCTATTTCTCTGTGCAACATTCCTATAAATCTAAAACTATTGTAAAATTAAAATGTTTCTTTTTAAAAAGCTTTGAATGTCATAACAGTATTCAAAGAGGATGCATACATAGATCAAAGAGGAGAACACACAACGTCTGCCACGATGGCCAAATTGAAACATATCCAGAGCGAAGTTCCCAGCGAGAGCAACACAGAGGGTGACTGATCTCCACATTTCCAACTGAGGTACCAGGTTCATCTCAATAGGACTGCTTGGACACTAGGTGTAATTCAAGGAGGGCAAACCAAGGCAGAGTGGGGCTCTGCCTCACCCAGGAAGTGCAACACGCTGGAGGACCACCATCCCCACCCAACAGAGGCCATTAGGGACTTTTCTGGGTACTCCAGCACTCTGGTTCAGATACTGCAGTAGCAAAGGACATGAAGAACCTCTTCAAGGAGAACTAGAAACCACTGCTCAAGGAAATAAGAGAAGACACACACAGATGGAAAAACATTCCATGCTCATGGTTAGGAAGAATCAATATCATGAAAATGGCCATACTGCCCAAGGTAATTTATAGACTCAATGCTATCCCCATCAAGCTACCATAGACATTCTTCTCAGAACTGAAAAAAATTACCTTAAAGTGCATATGGAACCAAGAAAAAAAACACATAGCCAAGACAATCCTAAGGAAAAAAAAAAAAAGCTGGAGGCATCACGTTACCTGACTTCAAACTGTACTACAAGGATACAATAATCAAAACAGCATGGTACTAGTACCATCACAGAGATATAGACCAAGGGAACAGAACAGAGGCCTCAGAAGTAATGCCGCACACCTACAACCATCTGATCTTTGACAAACCTGACAAAAACAAGCAAAGGTGAAAAGATTCCCAGTTTAATAAATTGTGTTGGGAAAACTGGCTAGCCATGTGCAGAAAGCTGAAACTGAACCCCTTCCTGACACCTTACACTAAAATTAACTCAGATGGATTAAAGATTTAAACATAAGACCTAACACCATAAAAATCCTAGAAGAAAACCTAGGCAATACCATTCAGGACATAGGCATGGGCAAGGACTTCATGACTAAAACACCAAAAGCAATGGCAACAAAAGCCAAAATAGATAAATGGGATCTAATTAAATTTAAGAGCTTCTACACAGCAAAAGAAGCAATCATTAGAGTGAACCAGCAACCAACAGAATGGGAAAAAATTTTGGCAATCTACCGACCTGACAAAGGGCTAATATCCAGAATCTACAAAGAACTTAAACCAATATACAAAGGAAAAAAAAAAAAAAAAAAAACATCAAATAGTGGGCAAAAATATGAACAGGCACTTTTCAAAAGAAGACGTTTATGTAGCCAACAAACATATGAAAAAATACTCATCACCCCTGGTCATTAGAGAAATGAAAATCAAAACCACATTGAGATACCATCTCATGCCAGTTAGAATGGGGATCATTAAAAAATCTGGAGACAACAGATGCTGGAGAGGATGTGGAGAAATAGGAATGCTTTTACATTGTTGGTGGGAGTGTAAATTAGTTCAACCACTGTGGAAGACAGTGTGGCAATTTCTCAAGGATCTAGAAATAAAATTACCATTTGATCCAGCAATCCCATTACTGGGTATTTACTCAAAGGATTATAAATTTATCTGTTATAAAGACACATGCACACATTTGTCCACTGTGGCACTGTTTACAATAGCAAAGACTTGGAATCAACCCAAATGCCCATCAACCATAGACTGGATAAAGAAAATGTGATACACCATGGAGCACTATGCAGCCATAAAAAAAGGATGAGTTCATGTCATTTGCAGGGATATGTGTGAGACTGGAAACCATAATTCTCAGCAAACTCATGTAAAAACAGAAAAACAAACACTGCATGTTCTCACTCATAAGTGGGTGTTGAACAATGAGAACACATGGACACAGGGAGAGGAACATCACACACTTGGTTCTGTTGGGTGATGGGGGACTAGGGGAGGGATAGCAGGGGGTGGGGAGATTGGGGAGGGATAACATTAGGAGAAATAGTTAATGTAGGTGATGGGGTAGATGGAGGCAGCAAACATCATGGCATGTGTATACCTTTGTAACAGTCTTCCAAGATCTGTAGATATACCCCAAAACTTAAAGTAAAATTAAAAAAAAAAAAAAACTATGTAGGATTTCAGGGTTTACTCTAAAGTTGCATCGATCACATTTGTGTGATATTGGCATAAGGATGCATGCATAGATCAATGCAACAAATAGAGACTACAGAAGTACATCCGCACAGATATGGTCAATTAAGTTTAAGGTATAGTATTTTCAATTAGAGTGCTGAAACAAATTGCTATCCAAATAGAAAATAAAACAACCTTATTTCAATACCTACCTATAACATTTGGAACAATTAATTCTATATGAATTGTAGAACTAGATATATACACTAAAATTATAAAGCTTCTACATGTAAATATAAGATAACTTCTTTATAAACTTTTGATGGAGACATGTTTCTTAGAATTCAAAGCATATTAACATGAAACAAACAAAAAGGATAAATATGACATCTTATAATCCAAGTAATCTTTCATTTAAAACATACTTTTAAAATAAAGAAAAAGTAATCTTCCTACTGGAATTAAATACAATGTTAACCTGACAAAAAATTTATTTCTAGATTACATAGTAACTCCAACAAATCAATAATAAAATGAAAGACTTCAATTTAAAAACTGCAGAAAATTCTTCAGTATACATGTTGTAAATGAAAATAGAGACATGGCTACTGGGTTTATGAAAATATGCTTTACATGGCTAGTTATCAGAAGAATGTGAATTAATTAACAGAACATGGTAGCATGTACCTGTAGTCCCAGCTACTCAGGAGGTGAGACAGGAGGATAGGTGGAGCCCAGGAGTTCAAAGTTGCAGTGAGCTATAATTGCATCATTCTACTGCAGCCTGCACAGCTGAATGATGCCCTGTTTCAAAAATCTCAAAAAAAAAAAAAAAAATAGAAGATGACAATGTCAAGTGCTGTTGAAGATGTGAAACAACAAAAAATATGTTGCTTGGAGCTGTCATATAGAGTCAAATACATACCAAAAATAAACCCAGAAATCCTAGTTGTAGGTAATTACCCAAGAGAAACGAAACACACAAATATGTGTACATGAATGTTCAGAGCAAGTTTATTCAAAATGGTAAACAAAATAACCAAAATGGTTTTCAAGGGGGAAATAAATATAAATGAGTTATTTTCATAAAATGAAAATCATATTTAGCAATTACAAATAAGCAGCTACTAATACATTATTTTGAGTAAAAGAACCCAGAAAAAAAAGTGTACATACATTATTCTGTTTATATAAATTCCTACTGATCAATGATTACAGGAAAATAGTTGTTATCTCTGAGGATGGATAGGGATTGAATAGACAGGAACATGAGTACTTTCTGGGACAATTTTAATAATCTTTGTCTTATTTGGGATATAGATTTTGAAGATGTAAGTATGTAATCATATAAAAAATGTACACATTTGTCAAAATCCTAAAAAAAAATACTTAAAAGTGCCTGCATATCATTGTACATACATAATATCCAATTTAAAATAGTAAAATTAATTTTAAATATTCTTGTTTTTTACTTACATTTATTTTATTATAGGTTGTGTTGAATATTCTAACTATATTTGTGTTCCACTTTATCAGTGAACATTACGTTATTATACGTTGTGCTTTTGCATTTCTATGCCACATTAATAGATGAAATAACTTACCATTTATTTAACTTATTGCTACATATATTTTACAATTGTTATTTTAGCTTTTTAATATTTTAAATCTTTATATTCATTTGATTGTGATTTATTCTATTTTTTTAAGCATAGAAATGCTTTTTCAATTCAAGATTAGGCAAATATTTTTTTCTTGTTCTTCCAGCCTTTTTAAAATTAAACTTGTTATCCCCTTCATAATTTATTTTTTGTCTGTTGGAATAAAGAATATCAATCATTATTTTCTGATTTCTAGTTGATTATGGCTTTTTTCTGTTGATATATAAACCATCTTGAGTAAAATGAAGTATATTTCAGGGCTATTTTAATTATCTGTTGTAATAAAACACCACATAGTTTAGCTATTATAATGTATTTATATAAGAAAGAGTAATTTTCTCATTACTCATCTTGGGACAGAATGATGGGGTGGGGAGGGATAATATTGGGAGAAATGCCAGATATAGTATGTACCTAAAGTAAAATAAATAAATTTTTTAAAAATGTGGTGGATATACACTCTGGAATACTATGCAGCCATAAAAAAAGAATGAGATCGTGTCCTTTGCAAGGACATGGATAGAGCTGGAGTCCCTTATCTTTAGCACATTAACACAGGAACAGGAAACCAAATACCACATATTCTCACAAGTGGGAACTAAATGATGTGAACACATAGACACATAGAGGGGAACAACACACACTGGGGACTATTGGAGGGTGGAAGGTGAGAGGAGGGAGAGGATTAGGAAAAATAACTAGACTTAATACCTTGGTAATGGATACTAGACGTAATACCTTGGTAATGAAATAATCTCTACGACAAACCCCCATGACACGTTTATCTATGTAACAAGCCTTCACATCCTGCACATGTACCCCTGACCCTAAAATAAAAGTTAAAAAACTAAAAAAAAGAACATTTTAATTTTCCATTTATCTCTCTGATTTGGACTAGTTTTATATATTTTAATTATATTCCTATATTTGAATAAAAATATTTTCATTTTAACTTAACTAATTTTTAATGTTACATAGGAAGTATCTGTGTCCAAATACTATACAACAGTGCCTTATATGAAGAGTAATTCTTTATATGGATTCACAGTTTTTGTTAACTTGTTATTTTATTACATTGTTTATTGGGATACATTTTCTATAATATTTGCTTTCAAAGGATGATTAATTGAAGATTCTTTAAAGCTTAGTATATGATGTTTTGATTCCCATATTTCATTTAATATTTTATGAACAATTATATTTTTAGGATTTTGAGTCCTTATAATTATATTTTAGAAATATGAAAAGAACTCAGAAATTTAGTTTCAGTTTATCCCCAAGACCTATTCACATAACTGTAGAAAGCACAACAAACAGTTTAGAGAATGCAACAGCAAAAATTTTAAGGGGTTTCTGAGTAGCATACAGATGTTATTGTAGTAACCAAAATACTAGAACATAGTGAATGACATCTCAGATCCCACCAATGATAAAGTACTACTCAAGGTAGAAACCATTTTTCACTGGCAGCCTTTCCCCAAGAGCCTGCCGGTACAATGATGATCAGAAGAGGAAAGAAGAGGGGAGATAAAACAGTATGACTCGTTGAAAAAATAAAAGGTCCTATAGCCTTCCAAATCTCTTTCCATCCAACTTAATCCCAAAGTTGATGTTTAATCCTGGACTGAAAACAGAGAAATTATCTTTAACATATTAGAGTAATTTTCCTGAAAATCCTTGGAGTTGTAAACAGGTGGTTTAGCCCCAGACCCAAGCCTCATAATTTTGTCAGCTGGGACGAGAGAAAACTAGCATCTGTCTGTTGAAGTGGAAGCTGCTATGTAATGAGATCTGCCTAGAGACACACATACATTAAAGGAAAAGGCCAGCAAAGGCGTATGAAAACCACAAAGCCACCTATGGTAATCAAAATCGTTACTCATTATAAGTAGAAAATTAAAGAAAATCAAAGTACTCAAAAATAAGAATCAATATGAACTTGAAATAAATAAAACATCCTGAGAAAAAGAAGTACTTGAAAAGATTCTAAATTAGCACCTTCAAAGATATTTTCTAGAAGATAATCTTCCTATAAGAATTGGTTGGTTTTAGAAAGGAAAAATAGAGTATTCAAAATAGAAGAATAATTCTTCACAATTAAAAACACAATGACCACACTTTTAAAAGTGAAATAGGACAGTGATAAAATTGAGGAACCTAAGGAAAATAAGATAGATAAGAGAGGAATGCTAAAAAAATTAAGAATTATTTCAGAATGGAAAATATCAATCAGAAATTACTTCTAGAATGAAAAGATGTGGGAAATAGATGAAAGAAATCAATAGGTATTCAAAGATTTTTTTTTAAGTGGAGAGTAAAGACAAATCTTTACACTGAAAAGACTTGATGAGTAATAAGAAAGAAATGCATAGCTAGAAGTACCTAATGTATGACACACTATAAAATTTTTTTAAAAATCTAAAAATATTCAGACAAAGCTTGTAAGTAATGTTGAACACTAGATGTTCCTAAGGAAGGAGAAAAATTTGTTTCTATAATTTTATGTCCTATTAGTTTCACGCAAGAGAAAGAAATAAGGCATTTTTAGTTACAACACTATTCAAAAAGTCGCTCCCACACCCCATTATGCCTCTCTTTAGGAAAAAAAAAATTGGATATACTTTAGTAAAACATGAACTAAGCTCCAGAGGAAAATATTGAATCCCAGAAACAGGCTATTAACATCAGAAGACAAAATTTAGAAAGCAATCATTCTGAAGGATGTTGCTATACAGCTAGCCTAAAAAGTAAACACTTAACAAAAATATAAATAAAACATTGAATTATTCTAGTAAATACTAAAAATGCACTTATTTCTTTCTTCCCTAAAAAGAACATTAATTCTTGAGAAAAAAAAGTTTTAAAACTAGGAAAAGTATAGTCTAAATATAAAGCAACTTATAGTAGAAATTTGCATATTGATTTCCTCTTTCTTTTTGTATATATTCATAGACAAATTATTGATTTCCTCTTTTCTGTATATATTTATGTTTGATATACTATATTAATGTCTATATATGTATATTTAATGTATATTAATATCTATGTATATTTGTCTTCATATGAGCTCAATGACAAAACATTTCTAAGCAACAATATTTAATATTTTCATATCCATAGAGTTAAAGCTTCCGTCACCAGTATTTTCAAAAGTAAAGAAAGGAGGGAAGAAAAATAGGCTTGTAAAAATACACACACACACACACACACACACACACACACACTCACACACATATATATGTATATTGCATGAGGACCTAGGGAAAGTTACAGATTCTAAAACATCCTTCCACTCAAAATACATAGAAATACTGCAGTGGGCGGGGGGGACATCCCAATTCATGCTTAACTGAACTCAGAAAAAAAGGGAAAAAATCCACTAGACTAATACATTAAGAGGAAAAAACTAACCAGAGTAATAAGATGACATTGAAACCTCAAGGTCCATCAAAAAAAGATGCAGAAGCCTCTGATTTAAATGCAAGAATTTTAACAAGGATACCTGACAAAAGAAAAGACCTTGGACTGGATAATGAGAACTCAACCCTGTAAAATTTGAGGAAAGAGTGTTCTGAGAAGGGGGAGCAGTACGAAATCCCCAAAGTAGAAGGGCCTTGGGGCAGTAAGGATGTGGTCTGGTGAGCAAGAAAATGATGAAATTAGATTTAAAATAAAAAGTGGATGTTGCTTTGGGTGAATAAAATTGATAATGCATAAGTCCTTAATCCAGATTCCATCATAAAATAAGCACTACATAAGAGATAACTGATTCTGCAATAGAAGCAAATATGTAAACGATTAATTTGTTTCTTAATTATCTTCACTTGTCACATCATCTCTGCTGGTAGTATTACAATCTTTTCATATTTCCTCTTTATTTCTGCAAATATATGTTAGGGCTAAAATCAAAGCTGATCTGAAAGTTTTTGGTGGACAATAGGGAGAATTTCAGCTTAAGGAACTAGGGAATTGTCTAGATCTTCACAGGCTTCCAAGAAAGAGGAGGTTACCACATTGCCCAAAGCAGAGAGATTAGTGATTACAGAAAAGAACTGCTACATTACATAAAAGACAGCATCTACGAAAGCTGTTGTGCCCATTAAGTGCAGATTAATGGCATGAGGCTTGCAGAAAGGAGGGGAGACAAAAAGAGAACTAGGGCTATTGATTTTTTCCCAGGATTGTAAATCGAATGCAATATGAGAGATGAATAGTTCTAAATAGTCTGTGTTTACTTATGCAGCATCTCTTCACATTCAATAGACTATCACTTTGTTTGCTTTAACCAATGTGCGGAAAAAATGTCAAGTGCTAGCATCTTTAATTTCCTTCTTCACAACTAGAATTTGTTTTGTTTAGAGGCAAGTTTGGTTATCTATGCTTGAGGTCATTTCTTCTTGATCATTTACAGAATGAAGATTTGCTCCAAGAAAAATAAGTATGTTTCTGTTTGTTTGATATTTTGCTTTTGTTTAGTATTTTTGTCTCTTTCTCATCTGAAGTTTTGCTATATCCAAGTGTGGTTACATTAATATAAGTGATTATTTCAAAACTATACTACAATATAGAAAGTATTATAAATCATTTTTTTTTTGAAATTCAAAGTTGTTATAGTAGAGAGCAAGCTGCTATTTCCAGGTTAGTTTTAAGAGTAAAGCATCATATAAAATCACACTAGAAAATCAAAGGCATTTATGTTTCTACTTTGACAAATGAAATTTTAGTTATGATGCTAAAATTCCATTATTACCATCATTTAAACATACTTAATGTGAACATGCTGGACACATACTGCTAGCATAAACACACTTGGCTCATATGTAAGATTTAATTCTGTCTTAAGTTTGGAAACAGAATTCCAGCACAAACCCTCAAATTGCAGTGATGAGGTTCTGTGGAACACTTCTGGGTATGGCTGCACAGAGTGAGGAAAAGAGGTGGTCCTGTAACAGGTAGGTAGGCATGAGCAGGGCAGGAGAGGACTCTCCCCCAGCCCACTAGAAATATCAGGTGAAGGTTCACAAATTATCACATTTCCTCTCTAAAAGTGATAAATTGGCAGCCTGCACCAGGGAGAGGCCATTTCCTGATGATCCAGACCTATTAACCTTGAAGTGTTAATTAAAGGAAGACCCCAGAGAGAAGCAACTTCCTGGGCATGCTCATTGTATTAGTCAGGGTTCTCTATAGGGACAGAACTAATGGAATAGGTATATATATACACACAAATATATATATATGGCAGATATATATACCATACATATATATGTGTTAGTTTATTAAGTATTAACTCACATGATCAGAAGGTCCCAAGGCCATCTGCAAGCTGAGGAGCAAGGAGAGCCAGTCCAAGTTCCAAAACTGAAGAATTTGGAGTCCAATGTGTGAGGGCAGGAAGCATTAACGTGGGAGAAAGATGTAGGCTGGGAAGGTAGATCAGTTTCTCTTTTCACATTTTTCTGCTTGTTTATATTCTAGCCACGCTGATGTTAGTCTCCTTTGGCAATACCCTGACAGACATACCCAGGATCAACACTTTGTATTCTTCAATCCAATCAAGTTGACACTCAGTATTAACAATCCCAAGTCTACCCATTGTCAAATTTGAACCCGTACACATGTCCTGAGTTCATATATAATCTCCAAATAAAGACAGTAAAAAGTTCCTAATTATACTTTACTCAATACAGCTATTTTTTGTACAACCAGAAACACACCGATTCCCCACACAAATAATATAACATAAAGTTAACAATACTTAAATGCTTACGTGAAGTCAGTAAATCTTATGTCACATGATAAGAGAGAAATAAAATAAAATGGAAATACTTTCTTAGTACAAATGTATAAATATACAAATGTTTTTAGCAAAAGAAGGAGGAAATACTCATCAATACAGTGAGCATTTCTGCAGCTGGTCACATGGTTATAACTGGTATTAATAACTACATTCTTCTATCCATTTCTGTATTCCCTTTGCATTCAGCAAACACCTCAGAAGGTCGTGTTTTTTTGTTTGTTTGTTTGTTTCCTGGTGGAGTGACCCAAACTTTCATTCCTGAAGAGCCTGTGTCATTTGTAGTCTTGTCTGGATTCGGCTGTTTTAGTTTCCCATTGACCTTAATCATAGGGAATGGTAATACTAGGAGACACCCTAATGGATCTCCTATATTCAATGCATACTCTTCATTACCTCAGTTTTGAAATAGTAGACTGATTTCTTCTTGATAGTCCAGTAGATCACCCCAGCCAACACTGTAACTCCCTTCTTAGCCTATTGATTTAAAAGTAGGAAGAGCCCAAAGTGGCTGGGTGGCAGTCTTAACTTTGACTTTAATGGAATCATTGTTGTATCTCCTGTGGCCATGCTCCTTCCTCTGGAACTAAGACCTCTAGGACAGCAGAACATAATGCCATGAGAATAGGAAGCAAGAATTTTTCTAGTGGATCACTAAGGGTGATGGTGAGTTGTACCACCTCGACATCCATCCCTCAATTCCTGGACCTGTGAATCCTGGCTATGGGAGAAATAGTAACATGCATTGGATGTTGATTCAGAGCATACATGGCCTTCTAGAGAACTTTGCCCCAGACATGCAAAGTATTGTCACCTAGCTGTCATTGTAATTGTAACTTCAAAAGGCTATTCTAACTTTATATCAATCCAACTGCTTCTGGATGATGAGGAACATGGTAAGACCAGTGACTTCCATGAGCATGAGCCCACTGCCACACTTATTTAGCTGTACAATGAGTACCTTGGTCAGAGGCAATGCTGTGTGGAATACCATGACCATGACAGTAGATAAGGCATTCTGTAAGTCCATGGATGATAGTCTTAGAAGAAACACTGCATGCAGGATAGGCAAACCCATTTCTCGAGTAGATGTCTTTTCCAGTGAGGACAAACCTCTACCGTTTCCATGTTGAAAGAGGTCCAAATATAATCAACCTGCCATTGGGTAGCTGGCAGATCACCTCAAGGAACAGTGCCATATTGAGGGCTTAGTGTTGATCTCTGCTGCTGGCAAATTGCACACTCAGCAGTGGACATAGTCAGGTCTGCCTTGGTAAGTGGAAGTCCAGGTTGCTGAGCCCAGTCATAACCTCCATCTTTGCAACCATGGTCACTTTGGTTATGGGCCCATTGAGCAATGACAAGGGTGGTTGTAGAAAGAGGCTAAGGGGTGTCCACGGAATGGATCATACTATCCACTTGATTATTTAAATTCTCTGTTGCTGAGGTCACTGGATGATGAGCACTCACATGGAACACAAATATCTTCACAGTTTTTGACCACTCAGGGAGGTCCATCCACATAGATCTTCCCCAAATTTCTTTGTCACCAAATTTCCAATCATGTTTCTTCCAAGTCTCCGATTATACAGGAAACCTTTGGCTACAACCCATGAATCAGTATATACTCCCACATCTGGCTATTTCTCCTTCCATGCAAAGTACACAACCAGGTGAACTACTTGAAATTCTGCCTGCTGGGAACATTTTCCTCCACTACAGTCATTCAGGGATGTCCTAAAAAGGGGCAGTAGAGCTGCAGCCATCCACTTTTGGGTTGTGCCTGCATATTATATGGAACAATATGTAAACTAGGTCCTAGTATTTTGTTCCTCTGTCAACTGATAATAGGGAACTCCCCTTGAGACCACTGGTGCAAGCTGAGAGAGAAAAGGAAGGATGGCAGAAGTGGAGACCATGAGCCTTTGAAGCACTTTCTCATGTACTTTACTTGTGCTTTCAGAAACTTCTCAAGCCTAATCACATATAGATGACTTCCCATTTGACAATGAAATGCAGCTGTACATGACCCTCTTTATGGCTAGGTGGGTCAGAAACCACCCAGTTCATGATAGAAGGTTCAGGTCACAGGATGTCTTGATGACCCATAGTCAAACATTCGATTTCCACCAAAGCACAGTAACAGGCCAAGGGCTATCTTTCCAAAAGAGAGTAACTATCTGCAGGAGATGGAAGGGCCTTGCTCCAAAATCCTAGAGTCCTCTGCTGTGATTCGCCTATGGGGGCTGCGAAAGGTTTCAAACAGCATCCCTGTCTGCCACTAACACCTCAAGCACCATTAAATCTGCTGGTTATATGGCCCAAGCAGCGGAGCAGCTTTCACAGAAGAATGAACCTATTGCAGAGCCTTCTGTTCTAGACCCCACTCAAAACTGATAGCCTTTCAGGTCACTCAATATATGGGCCAGAGTAACACACCCATATGAGCAATGTGCTGCCTTCAAAATCCAGATAGGGCCACTGGGCATTGTGCCTCTTTCTTGGTTGTAGGAAAGACCAAATACAGCAACTTATCCTTCACCTTAGAATAAATATCATGGCAGGTCCCACAGCACTGGGCCTCTAGAAATTTTACTGAGATAGAGGATTTCCCATCCTCTGGCATGCAAATGTCTCACCAATAATTCTAGTATGTTTGCTACTTGTTCCTCACTGGATCCAATCAGCATAATATCATTAATGTAATGGACCAATGTAATATCTTGCAGAAGCAAAAATTGATCAAAGGCTCTCTGAATAAGATTATGACATAAAGCTGGAGAATTGATATATCCCTGTGGTAAGACAGTAAAGGTATATTGCTTGCCTTGCCAGCTGAAGGCAAATTGCTTCTGGTGGGCCATATAGACATGAGTGGAGAAATAGTATTTGCCAAGTCAGTGGCTGCATACCAGGTACCAAGAGATGTGTTAATTTGCTCAAACAGCGAAACCACATCGGGTACAGCAGCTTCAATTGGAGTCACCGCTTGGTTAAACTTATGACAACCCACTGTCATCCTCTAAGATCCATATGCCTTCTGCACAGGTCAAATAGGAAGTGAACAGGAATGTGGTGGGAATCACCACCGCTGTGTCTTTCAAGTCTTTGATGATGGCGCTAATCTCCACAATCCCTTTAGGGATGTGATATTGTTTTTGATTTACTATTTTTCAGGTGGAGCCAGCTCTAATGGCTTCTATTTGGCTTTTCCCACCGTAATAGTCCTCTCCTTACCACCCAGGAAGCCAATATGAGGGTTCTTCCAGCTGCTTAGTATGTCTATGCCAATTATATATTCTGGTACTGGAGAAATTACCACAGGATGTGTGTGGGGACCCATTGCATTCACTGTAAGTTGGATCTAAGCTAAAACTCTATTAATTACCTGACCTCCATCAGCCCCTACTTTAACAAGAGGACTACAATGACATTTTGAGTCTCTTGGAAACAATATCAGCTCAGAGCCAGTGTCCAGTAGTCCCTGAAATGTTTTATGATTTTCCTTTTCCAATGCACAGTCACTCCGGTAAAAGGCCAGAGGTCTCACTGGGGAAGGACGGGAGAAACATTCACTGAATATGTTGTCAGTAATATAGTGGGATTCTTCCTCAAGGGGACCTGGCATCTCCTTTATTCAAGGGATTCTGGGTCTGTAAACTGGCTCAAGTCTGGAAGTTGATTGAGTGGCCATGATTCTCTGCTTTTATAATTCAAATTAGTCTTTTGTTCATTAAACCCAGAAGTTTTCTACTTATAAAATTTAAGTAGCAATGCAGTAGGCTAAGAATTCTTAGCATTTTGGGATCTAATCATATTAAGGAGCCAACACTGAAACCAACAAAATAACTCCATTATTCTGTCACTCTAGAACCAATCCGGATACCAAAATCTGTATTAGTAAAGGTTTTCTAGAGGGACAGAACTAATGGAGTGTGTGTGTGTGTGTGTGTGTGTGTGTGTGTGTGTGTGTGTGTATGTATTAACTCACACAGCGTCCCACAATAGGCCATCTACAGGCTGAGGAGCAAGGAGAGCCATTCTGAGTTCCAAAACTGAAGAACTTAGTCTAATATTTGAGGGCAGGAAGCATCCAACACAGGAGAAAGGCATAGGCTGGGAGGGTAGGCCAGTCTCTCTTTTCACACTTTTCTGCCTGCTTATATTCTAGCCTAGCTGGTAGCTGATTAGATTGTGCCCAACCAGATTAAGGGTGGGTATGTGTGAGCCAGCCCACTGACTCAAATGTTAATCTCCTTTGGCAACAGCGTCACAGACACACTCAAGATCAATAATTCATATCCTTCAATTCAATCAAGTTGACACTCAGTATTAACCATCACACACAGTAAGGGACAAAAATGGCAAAGTATAATCTGGGGCACTCCACTGGAAAAAGGAAGAAAGCCTCAGATGGTCATGTCTATAACTTTCTAAACACACTGCTGTGCTCAGTTCCCAAGGATAAGGAGAACACTGCACATATGAAACCCACCCAAAGGGAAGAATCGTGGAAAAGAGGTGAGGCTATAAAGACCTAGGATCAAGATTAAATTCCCCGTCTTTTTATTTCTTTGATCTTCAGGTGCCCACTTGCATCTCTTCCAAGGGTTCTTTCCTTTCTTTCCTGTTCCAAGTCTTTTTAACAAACTTCCACTCCTGTTCTGGAATTTGCCTTGATCTCTTTTTCTGCTTTATGCTCCTCAGTCTAATTCTTTCTTCTGAGAAAGCAAGGGATGAAATAGCTGCAGACCTACCCAGTTACAATGCAGTTGGTAACTCAGGATAACCAGGACCTCTTCCACCTCTAACAGTTTCAGCAGCAAAATGCCATTCCATTGTACATATCTATGCTTAAGGCAGTACAGATATTTTTTAATTTGTCTTATTATATTAATGCCATTAAGGTTTTTCATAAATAAAAATATTTACAGTGATTCTTTTAAAGGACAGTTTGAATACTATTATTATTTACAATTTTGCAAAGAAAATAAAATCACCATGGCTTAGTGAAGTGCATGCCCATATAGGTACAGTAGATTTTTGAGTTAGAATTCAGGTTCTATTGAAAATAGAAAACAGGGCTGAGTCTGGTGGCTCACGGCTGTAATCCCAGCCCTTTGGGAGGCTGAAGTGGGTTGATTGCTTGACCCCAGGAGTTGGAGACCAGCCTGGCCAACATGGTATAACCCCATCTGTACAAAAAGTACAAAAATTAGCCAGGCATGGTGGCACATGGCTGTTGTCTCAGCTACCCAGGGATCTTGAGCCCAGGAGGTCAAGGCTACAGTGAGCCATGATTGCACCACTGCACTCAAGCCTGGGTGACAGAGCAAGACCTTGTCTTCAAAAACAACAACAACAACAACAACAAAAGACAGCACTGGAAGTTACCTGTAATTATTAAGTAAACAAGCAACACAGTCTCTTACACATATATCAAAGTATAATTTTAGTCATACAATCTTCTTTCAGGAAAGTACTAATAATCCATTAAAATAAAATTAGAATATAGAATTTTCCACCTCTAGTATAGTACCTAGTCTGGCAAAATTAAACTCAAGAAGGCCTTGAATGTACTTTTCTGCACATAAATGTAAATATATTTTATTTATTAATAACCATTTTAAGCATTATCTACATGTCTCTGAAACATACATCACTTAGAACAATAAATATTATACACACATATATACACAAATTAATTCTGGTTTCTAAAGAAATATCTTAACATTTGGTCCAAAAACTTAATCTCCTCATGACAATATTGATGCTGCTCTTCTCTCAGCAATATAATATATTTTATATAACATAAAACTTATTGGCAAATAAATTTAAAAACATCAAGAATGGGATGGAAATAATAAGAACACATTTGGTTTGTTTTTATTGCATTTGGTTTCTTAAAACAAATTCTCCACTGATATGCTCAGAACCCTGTTTTAAATTCTCTTACATAGATTGTAAGAAATTGTGAAGGGTCTTGATTTTAATCTATCTGTAACCTTACAAGTTCAGTGACCCCAGTTTCATGAAAGAAACTGCCAGAAAAAAATAAGAGTCCAGAGTCAGAAACAAAGAACTTTATTATTCATGGCACAGTATGCATCATGAGGTTCAATATATTCCCAACATTTTACTTCAAGTTCTCAGCAACAGCAAATAGGTCTAGATCGATGCCTGTGCTCTCAGTGGGTTGCATTACAGGAAAGGATTCCAGACCTTAGGAAACCCCAAATTTTGATACTGGGCAGTAACATCCCTCTTTCTGTGCTCCAGAGAAAGACATTGTTTTTATTATACTGGACAATAAGCATTCATAACATTTTCTTTGGCAAGAGACATATCTTTCTCTCTCAAACTGTGAGCACATTTGTCCTTCCCTCTAAAAGAAGATAAAACATTTTCTTCCAAGACTGTTCACTATACAAAAATCCTTAAAAAAAAATCCCAGATCAGAGTAATAATGTCTTACTCACAAAGCATGCAGAAATGTGAGAGATCTATGTTATTAAACATTTATCTATTTTAATATTTGCTGACAAGTGCTCAACAATATCTATTTGATAAATTCTGCCAGTTGTACTTCAGAGACCAAGAATCATAGAAATTAAAAATAATTGAAATAATTAGTTGAGATCTACATAGAAAAATCAAGCTTTAGTTTAAATTCTGATGGTATTGAGCCAAAACTTTAGCAGATTTAAAATATTATTTACTTAGTTGGAAATGTAAGGTTGCCTGATTTTCTAGTAAAGTTCTTATCATCATAAAGGATCTTGTGAGAAAGCCAAGATATGCTGGTCTTGCATTCTTGTAGTGACAATAATGTACAATAGAAAATAAGACTCCAACGCTCATTTATCATTTATGATGACAGATTGAGAGCAGCTGCAAGAACAAACCTGACAATTCTGCCTAGCATGATGTACAGCACAAAGCAGAATGATTCTAAGATGTATTAACTTTATAATAATATACAGTGACCAGTACTGATCTCATATGCAAGATGTTTGTGATAATCTATGGAGGAAGGAAAGGAGTGATTCATAAAAATAGTACATTGTATGTTGACTTAAGACCACAGGATATTACATTTATAGCATAGGAGACTGCAGATTATGAATTTCTTGGAGAAACATATAACTTTAATTTTTTATAAATATATGCAAATAGGGCTAGGCACAGTGACTCATGCCTATAGTCACAGCACTTTGGGAGGCCAAGGAAGGTGGACTACTTGAGACTAGGAGTTCAAGTCGAGCCCAGGTAACATGGCAAGACCCTGTTCCTCAAAAAAAAAAAAAAAAATTAGTGGTCCAGCTACTGGGAAGTCTAGGTGGGAGGATCACCTGAGCCCAGGTGGTTGAGACTCCGTGAGCCTGGGGTGGGAGAGGGCAGTGAGCAGGAGATACTGGCCAGCTGGCTGTATGGGGGGGGTCCCTGGTCTCCACAATTGCCCTGGGGCTCAGACAGTGTGTGCAGCTTACTCCTGCCCTACTTGGTCATTGAGTGCAGTGCATATGTGCTGTGAACATGCCCAAGGGCCTTAGAAAGGAGGGGAGAGGGCAGAGAGAGAAAACTGCTGTGTGCCTGACCATCCCATGCCCATGCCTGCAGCCATTGTAATGGGGTTCAGGGTCATACTTCTAAGAACAAATGGAAATCACATTGTTCTGAATTCCACCTCTGATGGCTGGACCAAACATAACATTCTGCCTAGTAACATTAACTCAGCCTGCAGCAAAACTCTTATCATTATAAAAGAAAAGATGGGAGCCATTTTGAACCATGAAAGAAGAAGATAGCGTAGGAGTATCTGGGGTTTCGGCCAATGCCTTGACAGGCAGTTGGGAATCAACCATGTTCGGTCTTGGGGCCTTCCAGCAACACCAAGGAGTGGCCATGTTTCAGATACTGTCAGTTGTCCCAGGACCTTTTCCTGGTCCCATGTGATGGATAAACCTCTGTGAAGGGAAACAAAGTCAATTTTCCTATCAGTTAAAGAGAGATATGGCAGTGTCTTAGAAAAAAGAAGATTTGTCAGTTTCGCATTTTAACTCACGCTTATGATGTATTCTGGAGGAGCCCCCAGATAAAATAAGATAGTTTCCTTAACCCTTTCATGGGACATGTGAAGGGTTGGCTCACTTACTCAGCCTGCAGCAGGAAGGGGAGCATGCAGGTGAGTGGGTGAAGAGGCTGGGATGAGTGCTTCTGGGCATTGGCAGGAGTAGAACTACATGAGGCCCCATGACAGCTTCTGGGCTTGCCCACAACCCCTGGAGCCTCAGAGGGCATATGCTACAGTGTGATCCTTTAGCTTTGCTGTCCTGGATTGCTTAAATGTTAAACAGCTCAGTGGAGGTTGGGTACCTATAACTGGGTCCTTGTTTGGCATCTAGGAGGAATGAGGCCATGCACACAAATTGGAGATTGGTGAATGCAGAGAATTTTATTAAGCAGTGGAAGTTGCTCTCAGAGAGATGCAGAGCTGGAAAGGGAATGGAGTGGGAAGGTCGTCTTCCCCTGGAGTTCAGTCATCTCTGACTGAACTCCTCTCTGACTATAGTCTCCTATGTCCAGCTCCTTCTTATCCTCTCAACATTCAGATGCTTCTTCTCTCCTCTCCTGCTCTGTTGCTCTGCTCTGCTTCTCTGTCTGTGGGATTTTTAATGGGTACAAGATAGGGGGCAAGGTGGGCCAGTGTGGTTTTGGAAAAGGCAACATTCAGGTGGGAACACAGGAGTGCATGTTCTTACTTAGGGCTGCAGGTCTGGGCTTGACAGTAGAGTCCTCAGCAGGAACTTTGACCTTTTCTACTTAGCATTTCTTTGCCTCCTGCCCATATCACTACCCTGATGCAAACTAACTTTTAAAAATTTACAAAATAGACAGTTCAAATATAGCAGACATTTTATTTTTCTTTTATGTTGTTTGAATTAATCAGCCCATATGAATCTATAATGGTACCTCTCTAGCTACCACCCTTTTTCTCTTCTTACCTTCAAAGTGAGAATTCCTAAAAGAGCAATCCCTAATTACTACATCCACTTCTTTACATTTTTTATTAATTATCTAACCTATTATAGCCTTATTTTAGCTTCTTTCTCCAAAAGCAGTGCCTATTAGTGACATTGATAATCACTTATTTAACATACCTGATCACATAATCCTAAACATCTGTAAATTACCTGCCCTCTGTAATGGATATTGTGCCATATACCTCAAACTTCATTCCACTCACATCTCCATTAAATAGGACTCGATTTGTTGGATAAATGACTCATGGTCCCGATATAGTCGCTATTAAGTCTGAGCCAACCAAGAAATCACCCTCAGTAATACAGCAACAGATTTGTTTTAAGCCCATTTCTGATACACAGCTCTTAAAAATTTTGGAATCTGCAATGTCATGTGTCTTTTTGTGTACTAATGAAATAACTGATGGCTGGAAGTCCCTGGATATCCTCAGGATAGAGATTAGTTTCCAAGGGAACAAAGCTTGTAAGTAGAGCGTTGGACTTTCAGCCATGGCCCCTTAACTCCCGGGAGAGTAGGCTGAAGGTTGAGTTGATCACCAATGGCCAATAATTTAATAAATCATGCCTACAAAATGAATCCTCCACAACAAACCAAGAGAACAGGATTTGGACAGCTTCTGGGTTACTGAAGACATTGACAGGAGCACACGTGAAGAAGGCACGGAAGTTCCATATTCCTTCCTCATATCTAAACCTATGTATCTCTTCCTCTGGCTATAATGTCGTATCATTTAAAATGTCCTTGTAATAAATTGGCAATACTAAGTAAAATGTTCTCTTGCGTTCTGTGAATTGAACTACTCTAACAAATTATTGAATCTTGGCAATAGAATCATGGGAAACTCAGGTTTATAACCAACTAAGACAAAAGTTGTGTGTAGCCCCGATATCTACTACTTGTGATTGACATTGAAAGTGGGAGTCAGTCTTGTGAGAGATATATACAGATATCAGATAAAACTATGCACATATATTATGTGCTGTGCACATCTACGCAGATATATAAAAATCTAATAAAACTGATCGCAATAGTTTTATCTAGATGAGATTAAGAATTGAGAGAACTTTGACATTATAGATCTTTGTGATGCTTTAATTTTTTGTTACAAACATCTATTGATTTTATAATGTATAAAAGATTAAGCTTTAGGCAAAAAAAAAAAAAATCAGATCCACCCATTCTAAAAGGGAAAAGGTCAGCATGTACTTAGTGACAACTTTTGCCATAACTTTAAACCTCATCAATGCAAGCTCAAAGATATATATCAAAGACATATAATCAATATTGATCCCATTATTTTGCATTCTTATCTATCATTATGCACTTAATATTTTGTAGTTAAAAATTAGACTTTATATCTGAAATTTTGCCTATGACTCAATTTCTTTTTTTTATTTTCCGTTTTTGTCCTCAATTTCAATTAAAATTCATGAATGAATAAAATATACATTTTATAAGCTAACAATACTTGGAAGATAATTATGATAATGTATAGTAATTCAGAAAAAAATATATTATTTTATATTTACCCGAATAAGTATTGTGAAAATTAAACTCTCAATATTCTACATTGTCCAATAAATGGAGTGGCATAATGTCCCAATTCTACCTGTTATTTTCATTTTAAAATTAAATGATCTAAATCAAATTTTCCAATAAAGTTTTCTTTAAATACTCAATTTCTTTATGTAAAAATATCTTGGATGAAAGGGTCCCTGTGAAAATTTACATAAATGATCATCTCGGTCGGTCGAAAACAATATAGGTGATGACATAGTTTAGGTACTTATCCCCTCCAAATCTCACATTGAATTGTGTCTCCAGTTTCTGACGTGGGGCCAACATACTGGAAGATACTGGAAGGTGTTTGGGTCATGGGGGAAGATCCCTCATGGATGGTTTGGTGTTGCCTCCAGCTCTCTTAGTTCATGCTACAATTGATTGTTAGAAATGGCCTGGCACCTTTGTCCCTCTCTTTTGCTCTTTCCCTCACTGCATAGAATGCTGGCTCCCCACAGCCATTTGCTATGAGTAAAAGCTTTTTGAAGCCCTCACCAGCAGCAGATGCTGGAGTCATCCTTCTTGTACAGCCTGCAGAACCATGAGCCTAATAAACCTCTTTTCTTTATAAATTACTTTGTCTTAGGAATTCCTTTATAGCAATACAGAACAAACTAATTCAAAGGATAAATTACAACTTTTTAATTTTATAAAATTTTGAGATTATAATTCAAATCATATTAATATTGTAGGTAAAGCTACTGCATAGCTCATAGATGATCAGCAGTAATTTAACACAAAAATGTAAAATTTTGTTTAGTGATAATGACCTATGTTTCAGCCTGAGAAAAATTAAAGGAACTAAATTATGAACTTGGGATTTGGGAATACATGGACCAGGGCTGTATAACAGGGCTGCTTTATCAGCTAGAAGCTTCTGAGCCCATTTTTTCCTCATGAGAAAGTACTGTATAGCTTGACATGTCATTGAAGGTGTTTAGTTATGTAATAGATGCTCAGTTCGCAATACATGTAGTACTTAGTAATTAAAATCATCGTAGTAACCATTTTAAAAACAGTTTAAACATATGACAAATGAAAATTTGGCTTACAGCTTCATGAAAAATGAGTTTTGCTTCATTTCTCCTTTTTATCAACGTGCTTACATCTCTTTGATAAACTTCTGGTGTTTTTCCTAAGGATATTACCATTACACCTAGTTGGTTTTACAAGTACTAAATAATACCTATTAGGACATCATTTTGCTGATGAGATAAGTTGAAATCTTAATGTGACCTTAATCACCTTCTTCTTAGAAAGCCTTTCCAAATCCTCTAGCCCTGTTGTGGTGCCACTAGGTAATTAGCTGGAAAGAAGATAGGGAGGTGTATATTGATGCCAGTTAACCCTGGCTTTTGGTGAATTTAGCAGCTCCACAGAAAATCTAGAAAACAAGAATATCTAATTTAAAGAACAAAATCTTTCCAAATTCCAGGGTATTTTTAATTGAATTATTCATTCATCTCATAAACAGTTACTGAGACTTAAGTTTTCTTCTTAGAATTTCTGTTTAATGGGAAAGCGAAGTGTTAACTAAATAAATACAATTACATTTTTTTATGAATGCTAAAAAACAAATCTTGAAGTTCTGTGTGAGAGTAAAATGGGTGAATTCGTACTTAGGGACAGGGTTCAGGAAAAGGCTTTTCAGAGTAACTTCTATTTAAGCTGAGATCCGAAGAGAGATTAGCCAGTAGATGTGTATGGAAAGCATTCCAGATAAAGAAAATAGCACATGCAAAGTCTCTGCAAGAGTGTAGCAAGAAAGGAGGCTAAAGAGAGTGTCACAGTGAAGGACATGCAAGGGTGGTAAATAGAGTGTTAAGTGATATGGGAAGCCATTGGAGAATTTTAAGTAGAAAGAGTAATAGTATCTAATGATTTAAATTTTAAATATAACACTCTATCTGCCCTGCTAAAAAAATAAATAAATAAATAAAAATAAAAATGGCAGGAGTACAGGCAGGAAACCATTCCTAGGCAAAAGATGACTTGGTTTTTCTCTCTTCAGGAGTTAATAAGTCTTTACATGAATGAATGCTCTTTTTTGGCCCACAGCCCCAGAGTAAATGCAAAACTAATTAGACCTTGGACAAGCTTCTGAAAACCTCCTGCCTGCTCCTCCAGCTCCTCCAGCTGTACCTTGAGCAGTCAGAAATTTAAGGATATTCTTCTGTAGCCCTATCTTTAGTTCAAATAACTTTACTCTCCTTTTTTTTTTTTTTTTTTGAGACAGAGTTTCATTCTTGTCACCCAGGCTGGAGTGCAATGGCATGATCGCGGCTCACTGCAACCTCCACCTCCTGGGTTCAAGAGATTCTCCTGTCTCAGTCTCCCGAGTAGCTGGAATTACAGGCATCCACCACCACACCTGGCTAAGTTTTTGTATTTTTAATAGAGACAGGGTTTTACCATGTTGGCCAGGCTGGTCTCGAACTCCTGACCTCAGACTATCCACCTGCCTCAGCATCCCAGAGTGCTAGGATTATAGGCATGAGCCTCTGTGCCCAGCCAGAACTTTACTTCGTAGAGTGGGAATAAGGAAAAAACAAACAAAAAAAAAAACAAAAAAAACTGCATCTTGAGCCAGATTCACAGATAGAGATATTATATTGTGATCTCAAGTTGTTCATTTCAGTTACAGTAAAAATGCAAGATCTCTCATTCAGTTCTCTTTTGCCTCTATTGATATACATTTTTAGAAGACCTAGGCTCCAGTTTTGTTTTTTTTTCCTGAATCAGTATCCTAAATCATATCATGAAATCTTTTGGGATTTTCACTTTAGTTAGTAATATAAAATATAGGTTTTAGTATAGTTTATTATTTGTGTGACACTGGAATTGTCATTTCAGTCCTCTAAGGCATCCTTTCCCTCATTTGTGTTAGGAAGATGATGTCTACATTTGAAGATTGTTCTGAGGAACATCACACACACACACACACACACACACACACACACACGCACAGACACACACACACACAAGTGATCAAGTGATTGCCTCATAACACATTGGATCCTCAAAATTTAGTAGCTGCTAATATCGTTTTAAATAAAAATAGTATATTTTCTCCTGCCTTGGAAGAAAGTTTATGAAATCACTTTGAGATATAAATATTTTAGATTAACATTTCATTCATTCATTTGTTCATTCAATCATCTTATAACTAGTCATCAGTTAGGATGCAATACATCTGAATCATGCATTGTGAGAGAGGCATTGTGTAAGGCTCTGTGGAAAAAGAACAGAAGTCAGTCAGCTCCAGAGCCTCAAACTATCAAGGTGTGCAAAATGAAGATATTAGAAATGAAGATGAAGAAGTAGGCATTTTCTCTCTGGAGCAATCAGAGGTAGTCACTTAGAAGAAACGGGTACTAGAGATAAACAGTAGAATACAGATATTCTAGCCAAAGGAAAAGATCCAAAGAAAAGTGAAATGGCTATTTGTTACCAGTAGTTTATGTTTTGGAACGCTGAAAAGAGGCAAATAGTAGCCTATTTTATGTCTTACATGAAACGAAAGTTATATTCAGAAAACAAGTCCTTACAATTGTGTTTCCATATAATTCTTTACCTATTAAGCATTAAGCGAATTAGAAGCCTTTCTAATTTTTTGTTGATGTTCCTTAAAATCAACTGCATTAGATGTCTGGTAAATGTGTCACTACTTAGGATCATACCCTACAAATAAGTTAGAATGCCTCAGTACCATCTGTCTGTTCTATTTTGGTGTTATGGAGAAATCACTCATTATATCCTCACGTCTATTCTATTTAAAGACACACTTGACCCAGTATAATGGCTTCTTATCACACTCCAGATTAGCCCTGAAGAAATGAACTGGGTTTCCCAAAGACTCTTCTGTCTCATCCCTTACCCTAAATGAAGTATGATGGAATGTAAAGCTGCACAATACCTGTTGATTCTCTCTTTGCTAATACAGCATGTAAATTCTCATGGCTCTGCACCACAGTGTTAAAGGAAGACCTTTGATATTCTAGGGTTCTCAAGACTAAGCCAGCTTTTCCTGTTTTGTTAAGTTGTTACTCTACTTCAAAAAGAGTTTACAATATGATTATGAGTTAAATTATCATCACCATTAGCACCCTGTGTATCCTTTCATAGATACAAAAAAAAAATGTAAGTCATTCTTTCTATGAGAAGTCAAAGGAACACCAGGAAAATGCAGCTCACTGGAGCCATTTGAACAATGACTGCAAAAATAACATCTGCTCCTTGTTTTTATGCTAAATGTATTTTTTAATTCGCTGCAGGGGACACCACTGGCAGCAGTCAGTGTAATTTATCTAAATCTTTAATACTCTGTATTTTATTCAGGAACAGAAATATATTTGCTTTCTAAAGAGCATCAAGAGTAAATGTTAAGGGATTCTTTTTAATATTGTAGGATTATGAGCAGGTATTGAAGCAATCGATTGTGAATGTGTAACTATCCATCACTGCCATCATTAAATGAAATCGCCTTCTGTCATATAAAAAAGGCTTATGTATGTGGGGAGATGTCTGTGTCTATGGATGTATATATGTGCATATGGATATTAGTTGGTTGTAATACATAAGAAACATTAAAGACACTGCCTGATATAAAAGGAACCATTTAAAAATCTAAAATTCAACAAATACATGGGATATAAAGTTTGGATGTGAAACAATGATTCATTTTATACCAAACTCCTGCAAAAGAAAACTATTCACATTTTCCTTAGTGCAGTGAAGTTTCCGAATAGAAGAGGGGGAGTTTTCAGAGATGTTCCTACTTCACTAGAATTTTAGGCTTTTTTTTAGCCCCGTAAGCACCTCTATTCAACTATTTTTATGTGATTATTTCAACACAAAATCTCCTAAAGAAAGCCTTCCTCTTTACAGTGACATGAACATTAAACATTAAATCTAAATGACTCATTTTCTCTTGTTCTATAATGCCTTCTTTATTTTTCACCCTCAACTAAACTCTATCTTTTGTTATTCAGTTCATAAATCAAATGACTTACTCATTTTTTTCATTGATGCAAACGATATACATTAAGTAACTACTATATTCCAGGTGTTGAGAGTTGTAGAATGTATACAACACATAAATATTTATGCACAAATAATGTATACTTTAAAAAAGTATCATAGCTAATAATATGAATTCTTGAATTCCTACTTAAAACCCATGATTGCCCAATACCATTTTTAGTGATTGCTCAATATTCTGTGGACACACACACACATACATATGTATATACACACATACTGTACTTGACTTTTATGAGGCCACATATTTGGATAGTTTATATACAGATGTGTGTGTATGTGTGTGTATACATATACACACAGACACATATATACATATATGTATATATATCTTTGTGCATGTACATATTGTACTCGATTTTACTAGGCTACATATTTGTATACTTACCATACTGTCACCTTTTCCTGAACAACAACAATACATTCTGAAAAATCCAACCTTGAGCAATTTAGTCATTGTGTGAACATTGTAGATTGCACTTGAACTAAACCTAGGTGGTATAGCCTAATACACACCTAGGCTATATGATATAGCCTATTGTTCTTAGGTTATAAATCTGTACAGCTTGTTACTGTACTGAATACTATAGATCAGTAGTCTCAAACTTCTTCTGCACCAGGGACCAGTTTCATGGAAGACAATTTTTCTGTTTGTTTTTTTTTTTTTAAATTTTAATTTTTATCTTTTTTTTCTTTTTATTGTACTTTAGGTTCTGGAGTACATGTGCAGATCTTGCAGGATTGTTGCATAGGTACACACATGCCATGGTGATTTGCTATCTCCATCCCTCCGTTACCTACATCAGGCTTTTCTCCCAGTGCTATCCCTTCCCAACCTCCCCTCCCCCTGCTTTCCCTCCCCCCTAGTTCTCCACCCCCCAACATACCCCAGTATGTGATGTTCCCCTCCCTGTGTCCATGTGTTCTCATTGTTCAACACCTGCCTATGAGTGAGAACATGCAGTGTTTGGTTTTCTGTTCTTGCATTAGTTTGCTGAGAATTATGGTTTCCAGATTCATAGATGTCCCTACAAAGGTCATGAACTCATCGTTTTTTTATGGCTGCATAGTATTCCACGATGTATATGTACCACATTTTCCTAGTCCAGTCTATCATTGATGGGCATTTGGGTTGGTTCCAAGTCTTTGCTATTGTAAACAGTGCCACAGTGAACATACATGTGCATATGTCTTTATAATAGAATAATTTATAATCCTTTGGGTATATACCCAGTAATGGGATTGCTGAGTCAAATGGAATTTCTATTTCTAGATCCTTGTGCAATTGCCACACTGTCTTCCACAATGGTTGAACTAATTTACATTCCCACCAATAGTGTAAAGGTGTTCCTATTTCTCCACATCCTCTCCAGCATCTGTTGTCTCCAGAATTTTTAATGATCACCATTCTAACTGGCTTGAGATGGTATCTTGATGTGGTTTTGATTTGCATTGCTCTAATGACTAGTGATGATGAGCATTTTTTCATATGTTTGTTGGCCTCATAAATGGAAAGACAATTTTTCTATGAACCAGGGTGGGAGGGATAGTTTCAGGATGATTGAAGCATATTACATTTATTGTACACTTTGTTTCTGTTAACATGTAATGAAATAATTATACAACCTACCATACTGTAGAATCAGTGGGAGCCCTAAGCTCGTTTTCTTCAACTAGATGGCCCTATCTGGAGGCAATGGAAGATAGTGACAGATCATCAGGCATTAAAGTCTCATAAGGAGAACCCAACCTAGATCCCTCATATGTGCAGTCACAATAGGTTTCGTGCTTCTGTGACAATCTAATGCTGTCAGTGATCTGACAGGAGGCAGAACTCAGACAGTAATGTGACCAATGGGAAGCAGCTATAAATACAGATGAAGCTTCCTTTGCTCTCCTACCTCTCACTTTCTGCTATGTGGCCCTGTTCCTAACAAGCCATGGACCATGGACTGCCAGTTGGGGGCCCCTGCTGTAGAAAATTGTAACACAACCATATTCATATATCTAAATATACCTAAACATTAAAAAGGCACAGTAAGGCTGGGTGTAATGGCTCATGCCTGTAATCCCACAGGACAAGGCAAGTGGATCACTTGAGGTCTAGACTACCCTGGCCAACATGGTGAAGCCCCATTTCTACTAAAAATACAAAAATTAGCTGGGGATGGTGGCATGTACTTATAATCCCAACTATTTGGGAGTCTGAGGCAGGAGAATCACTTGAACCCAGGAGGAAGAGGTTGCAGTGAGCCAAGATGACACCACGGTACTTGAGCCTGGGTGACACGGCAAGACTCCATCTCAAAAAATAAAAAAAAAAAATAGAAAGGTACAGTAAAAATATAGTATAAAAAAATTAAAGTGGTACATCAGTAGAATCCCTAAACATGAATGCAGCTTGCAGCAATGGAAGTTGCCCTGGGTGAGTCAGGGAGTGAGTGATGAGTGAATGTGAAGCCCTAGGATATTACTGTATAGTACTGTAAACTTTATAAACACTGTACTTAGGATACACTACATTTAGAAAAAGTATTTTATTTCTTCAATCATAAATTAGCCTTAGCTTTTTTTTACTTTTTGACTTTTTTGTAACAACACTTAGCCTAAAACACAATCTACAGCTATGCAAAAAAATATTTTCTTTTCCTATATATGCTTTTTCTATGTATGTATTTTTTACTTTTTTTCATTGTCTTTGTTAAAAACCAAGACACAAACACACACATTAGCCTAGGCCTACACGGGGTCAAGATCATCAATATCACTCTCTTCCACCTCCACAGCCTGTCCCACTGGAAGGACCTCAAGGGCAATAACACGTATGGAGCTGTCATCTCCTATTATAACAATGCCTTCTTCTGGAATACCTCCTGAAAACCTGCCTGAGGCTGTTTTACTGTCCATTTTTTTTTATAAGTAGAAGGAATACACTGCAAATAATGATAAAAAGCATAGTATGGTAAATATATAAACCAATAACACAGTCATTTATGATTATTAAATATGTATTCTACATAATTACATGTGCTGTACTTTTACATGATTGGCAGCACAGTTGGTTTTGCTTATACCAGTATTACCACAGACACATGAGTGATAAATTGTGCTATGATAAAATGTCTATGAGGTCACAAGGCAATAGAAATTTTTCACCTCCATCATATGGGACCATCATCATATATGCAGTTCATCACAATCAAAATGTTTTTATGTGGTACCTGACTGTATACATATATTCATATGGGTGTGTTTTTGTGTGTTTGTATGTATACACACTTGAGTTTTTTCAGGCTACCTATTTTTGCAACATTTCATAGGCATGCATTTTAACCATCATCAAGGATTGTAATCAATATTCAGTAAATAATATTTTCTTATTAGAACAGTGTTTGTTTGAATAAATTCTTAAAAGTGCAATTTCTGAATGAAAAGTATATAAAGATTTACAGCAAAGTGTCCCCCTAATGGTATACTACTGTTAAGTTTTTAGTAGATTTAAAAAAAATATTAGCAGTGTTGCATATGGTAAAAAGAAAGGAATGTGGTAAAAATGTTTTATGTATTCAGATATTTAGAGAGCTTAGTATAAAATTTAGATAAGCAAATGGAGAAAAAACTCTTTTGCCTCTTCTTTATTCTTCCTTTACATGAAAGGTTTTTATTGCCTACAATTTACGGATAGACTTCTGGAGTTCAGGGAATCTCTTGAAATTGACTACGGAACAACAGTCTTGTTATGGACTGGGAAAGGTGGAGAGAAAATGATATAATAGAGAGAAAAACATTTATCTACATTACAGGTTAAAAAGAAAATTCAATTCAATGTCTTCTGAGTGGTATTAATTTCATTCCAGTAATCTAGGAAATTGAAAAAGCCCAATTTTTTGTACACCTGTGATATAGTCACCTAGAGATCTCTTGTACTGTTTGTTTTGCTTTGTATTATATTTAATCATAATCCATTGATCAAGCTTATTATTATAGTTTATTTACTTAATGTTTTTGGCTTATTAAGGCTCATCTTTAGAGACAAATGGCAACCTCATCCAAAGGTTGACCTTAATCAACCAATGGTTGTGTACAACCAATGGTGTGCACATACCATATCAGGCATTATAATAGGAGCTCTGAAAGTTGTCATATTTTTGAGTGGGGCATTTCTCTGGATGTATTGCCTTAACATTTTCTAACTACTGTTTTTATGTATTTCTTCATCTTGAAAATATATGTTCTTATATTGAAATATTCACTTTCCTTTAATTTATATTTTTACATGAATAGCTCTTTACCATTGATATTTGTGTTATCTGTGGTAGGTGTCATGAGCAGTTAAGGATGATGATTTTTTTTTTTCTTAACTTTTAGTTTAGGTTCAAGGACACATGTGCAGGGGTGTTATATATGTAAGATGCATATCACTGGGGCTTGTTGTACAGATTATTTTGTCACCAATAAGTATACAACTCGCCAAGTATTTTTTTAATCTTCCTCCTCCTACCTCCCACCTTCAAGTAGGTTCCAGTTTCTGTTGTGTTCATGTGTTACCATTATTTAGCTCCCACTTACGCCTTGTATAAAAATATAAAACAGAGAAATATCTGTTCAGTTCCTTTGACTGTCTTTAGTAGTCATATTACATTTTACTTGACAATGGCACATATAATATTTTGCTAATATAATTAATAAGTTAAGTTGGAAAAGTTAAATTTTTACAAGACCATGTGTTCAAAATAATCCTCAAAAGAAATAAAATGTTAGTATAGATGGCATACAAAGAGAGTTGTAGTAGAAAATTCAATATATAGAAAAATAAATTGGGGCATTCATTTATACAGGAATTCTATTTTCTCTGCAAATTATATATATATATATATATATATATATATATACACACACACATACATATATATATATATGTTTAAAAATACATTAGTCACATGAAGCAATCTCTAAAACTCAGAGTTTTAGTAAGGAATTATTATTCTTTTATAAAGAAAAGAGATTTATTTGACTCATGGTTCTGTGTTACAAGAAGCATGGTGTCAGCATCTACCTCCAGCAAGAGTCTTAGGAAGTTTTCAGTCATGGTAGAATGGAGCAAGCATCACATGGTGATGAAGATAAAAAGAGAGGAAAGGAAGTGCCAGACTCTTTCCAACTATCAGATCTCAAAATAACTAATATATTGAAATTACCCACCAGGAAGACAAGGATGGCACCAAGACATTCATGAGGGATCCACAACCACAATCCAAACACCTCCCACTACTTTGCTCATTTTTAAAATCAGGTTATTTGTCATTTTTGCTATTAAGTTGTAGGAGCTCATTACATATTTTGAAAAGTAGTTCCTTGCCATATATAGTCATGTACCACATATGATGTTTTGTTAAACAATGAAATACATACATGATGGTGGTCCCATATGTTTATAATACTATATTTTTACTGTGCAATTTTATGTTTGGACACATTTAGATACACAGATACTTACTACGGTATAACAATTGCCCTACAGTATCCAGTACAGTAAAATGTTGTACAGGTTTATAGCCTAGGAGCAAAAGGATATACCATATAGTCTAGATGTGTAGTAGACTATGACTACCTACATTTCTGTAAGTATACTCTACGATGTTGGCACGATGAAATCACCAAGGAATGCATTTCTCAGAATATATTCTTGTTTTTAAGTGATACATGGCTATATGTAGTTTGCAAATATTTTCTTCCTTTCTGCATATTTCCTTTTTCATTCTGATTCTTTTCTTTGCAAAACAGAAGGCTTTTTTAGTTTGATTTAGTTCCATTTGTTTGTTTTGCTTTATTGCCTGTGCTTTGGGTATTATATCCACAAAACCGTTGGCAACACTAACATCAAGAAGCTTTTCTTTTTTTAGTTTTTTTTCTGTAGGAGTTTTACAGTTTCAGGTTTTTACATTTAAGTTTTTAATCCATTTTGAGTTGATTTTTCTGTGTGGTAGAATATAAAGATCCAATTTTATCCGTTCACTTGTGGATACCCAGTTTTTTCGCCATGATTTGTTAAATAAACTCTTCTATCCTTATGTATTTGTGGTATCCTTGCCAAAGATCAATTCAACGCATATGTGTAGGATTTTTTTTTTCTAGGCTCTCTGTTCTGTTCCATTGGTCTATATATCTGCCTTTATACCAATACTATACAGTTTTGATTACAGTAGCTTTGTAATATAATTTGAAATTAGAAAATGTGATGCCCCCAGCTTTGTTTTTCCTTGATTGTTTTGATTATTCTAATTTGGCTTCTGTGGTTTTACATAAATTTTAGGATTGTTTTTAAACCCAAGTTCTATCAACAGATCAATAGAGAAAGGAAATGTGGATTGTACATACCATGGAATATTACTCAGCTGTAATAAATAAGGAAACCTCACTATTTGTGACAACATAGATGAATAGGTGACCCTGGAGGACATTATGCTAAGTGAAATAAACCAATCACAGAAAGATAAACATTGCACAATTTCACTTATATTAGGTATATATGTAATAGAAAAACTTGTAATAGCAGAGAATACAATAGTGGTCTCTAAGAGCTGTGGGGGTGGGGGAAATGGGGAATGTTTTCAATGAGTATAAAATTTTAGTTTTGCTAGAGGAATAAATTATAGAGATCTGCTGTACAACATAGTGCCTGTGTAACAGTATGTGCTTAGATAACAATATGGAATTGTGCAGATGAAAATTTGCTAAAAAGTTAGATCATGTACAGTGTTCTTATCACAAAAAGTAGGGAGGGGTCACAAAAAACTTTGGAAGGTGGTGAATATGTGTATTACCTTGATTGTGGTGATGGTACCACAGATGTTTGCATATATCCAAATCAACAAATTACACAAATTAAATATGTGCAGTTCTTTGTTTATTAATCATTCCTCAATAAAGCTGTTAATAAATAAATAAAGCAAGCAAGCAAACAGCTTTAAAATGGCACTAAGTTAAAAATAATCTTCATAAATATTAATTTGTTCTAAAATCAATTTATGGTAAATATACAAAAATAATAAGGTATTATATTGTCTGTATAATTTATCTACAGAAACTTATAAAAGTGACTGAACCATCTCTTCTTTTGAGGAGCTATGCTAAGCAGTATACCTTTCAGACTGCCTTTAAGAGTATCTGCCACACCAATGCACAACTGTCTTGGACCATAGGGCTATTACTATACCATGCAATATTGCCTTGGGAACTCCACCTCCATGCTTTCTTGATCATATGCTCATCTACTTTAGTAACCCTCATTCACTAGTTCTCCCACTGATCCTGTCACAATGCTGTAAATTGCATAGTTTATTTTCACTCTTTACTAAGCAATCTGATTTGGAAATAATCTATCTTGAGTCACTGTAAAACATTTTAAAATATTTTCTTACTGGCTTCATAGATATTGCATAATCTCATTTGTTCTTCAGTTTTCAAGGTATCGTTCGTCAGACCTATACTCTACTAAGCTCGCTTTTCAGTCACATTTATCCTCTGTAAATAATTTCTCCTTTCTTGGAAAATATAGGTCAAATCATTAGTTAAATTTTTACCAAGAAACTTTGTCTCTAAACATTCAAGGTCAACAATATGCAATTTTAGGCTAGATACTTTACTTTCTGAGCTATAGCTTTTGCATCTATAAACTAATAATAAGATGTGGCTACTATAGTTATTGTGTCAAAGGAGATTATATGTGATAGGTTCCTATTACATGATATACGTTTACACAATGTTAGCTCCCTTTAGCACTGATTTATTTAGATATTTTTTAATCAGATAATGGAAATGATGTAATGCAATAGTATGTTGGTCAAGGATAGATTGATGTTTCTGTGACCATTTGCTCTAATAATTCAGCCCCTCTGAATGAGGAAACCTTCATCACCTAGGAAGATGGCTTACCTGCCTCTATCATTAAAGTAGAAAACAAGGTGGCTGGGTGTGACAGATCATGCCTATAATCATGCCTATAATCCCAACACTGCGGGAGACTCTGATCTTTCTGCCTCAGTCTCCCACAATGTTGGGATTATAGGCATGATTATAGGCATGAGCAAGACTCCCTCTCTACACACACACACAAATTACCCAAGATTAGTGATGCACACCTGTAATACTCGTTACTTGGGACATTGAGGCAGGAGGATTGCTTGAGTCCTGGAGTTTAAGGCTGCAGTGAGCTATGATCACGCCACTGAATTCCAGTCCAGCCTGGGTGACAGACGAGACACTGACTGAAAAAAAAAGAAAAAGAAAAAAAAGAAATATAGGAATATAAACTGTAATAAGAAAATCTACTTTCCATGTGAGAACTTTCCCTTGAGTGACCTTTATTCATGACTTGCTTCCTGGAATTGCTGGGGTCTCTTCTACTTACCAGTGACTTTTTCACCGAAAGGATAATCCACTAATGTATCTACTTTTTGCTACTTGTAACAGAACTTCAGGATTTCCTGTGCTTTTGGCCATGGCTCATGGCATATATGCTCTTATTTGTGATATTCACCTATGATTGAGGTCAATGACAAAATCTCTGCCTCAATGAAAACAGAGGATTGACCCCAATAACTATTCCAGTAAAACAATACACCAAATAGTGACATTTTTAAAACTCAGTTAGAGCCTGTGGTTTTATTCAACCTAAACTGGGAAGCTGTTATCTTGAAGTTGTGACACTGGAAACAGTAGTATTTATTATATTTATACCTCAGATATTCTTCCACTCACTGCTAACTCATGATTTTAGAAATACCATGACTATAGTCAAGGTGAATTCAGTATCTGTTTCTCTTTATGGTTTATGGAAATGACTAAGGAGATTTGAAGAACAGCCTTTCTTTGGGCTGACAGAAGCAGAGTTCTGGCCCTCACCATTTTTTCCTATATATATATATATATATATATATATATATATATATATATATAAAATATCCTTATGTTAGAAGGCTAAATGAGGTTCTTCTTTTTTTCCATTTCAAAATGCCCCATAAAGGAGAAATAGGCCCTTATTATTTGGGGTAAGAATTTGAGGTAGAGTTCCATCTCCTGACTAAAAAAAGACACTGAGCCACAAAGTTAAATTTTAAAAGCAGGCAAATATTTTATTTCTCAGCTGTAGCACTTAGGTCGATATGGCCAGACCCTTGTGGAGTAACAAAAAACTGATTTCTAAATAAATGAGGAACAAGAGAGCATTTTACTTCCCAGGATTTACTCTGTTCTCTACTTAAAAGACACAATTATATTTTTTCTATTTTCTTTTCTTTTAGCATAAGCTAGGCAGCTTATCATAAAACTCACATATTTGTGGTGAATAGAAACCCTCAAATAACACTAAAAGTGGGTTAAATGCACCTCCCTTTTCAGCTTAGTTGCTAAGAATCTCAGAGCCAAATTGAATGGCCTCAAATTACAAATTTATGATGTTAGAAGTTACTATCTTAGGTTCACATGGATGGGTTTCATAAATTTGGTGAAATCCCTGAAATTATACATAATATATATATTATATATATAATGTATATATAATATAATATATATTATATATTATATAATATATATAATAAATTATATATTATATATTATATATAATTTATATATATTATGTTATAATGTAAAATGCATATTTATATATTATATATTATATATAATTTCTTATATAATATATAATATATATTATATTATATTATATATTATATATTATATATATTATATTTATATATATATAATATATATTATATATAATTTTGATATATATAAATATTATATATCTATAATATATATAATTTCAGGGATTTCACTAAAACTTATTAAAGTTTTGGACTGTTTTTGAGAAAGGTCTAAAAATAGTCCAAAACTTTGATAAGATTAAATATTATATATATATATAATATTAAAGTTTTATTTTATATATATATATATATATATATTCTCAAAAAAGGTCCAAAACTTTAATAAGATTCTCAAAGGATTATATAACTACCCTTCATTAAGAAATAGAAATTTAGAGCCAAGTATAGTGGTGCACACCTGTAGTCCCAGCTACTTGGGAGGCAGAAGTAGGAGAATCACTTGAGTCTAGGAGTTCAAGTCTATGTTGCACTATGGCAAAACGTATGAAAAACTGCTACACTCCAACCTGAGCAACATACCAAGAACCCATGTAAAAAAAAAAAGCTTTAGTTGGTCTCTGTTCTAGTTGCATTGCTACTTGCCTTATTTTATATTATCTTCAATTTTGGAAACCAAAATAAATATATCAGAGAAGAAATAAAATTCACATTTTAAATAAATAAATATTTAGAGAAAACGTATTATATTACAAACATTTTTTTCTTTTCTATAACACATATATTTCTATTTGAAATGGTAACTAAAATGTTGGCGCTCCATAATTTCTTACCAGTATCAAGCCACCCATTTTTAAATATTGGCATGTTTCTCATACTACCTCTAGATTCTTCCCACACATAATAGCATGGAAAATCTTGCGTAGTTTATTCAGTATTCATGGAAGTGAGGAGCTGCTGAAATAAATGTAATACTCAGCATTTCCTTAACTAACTTCAGCAATTTTAAAATTAGACTTAATTGGCTAGGGTCCAATGGCATTTATTAAAGAAGTGGATTATGCTGATGGTATTATATTTTCAATTTAATTGTTTATTTATTTAACAGTTGACATGATTTTATCAAGGAATATGCTCTCAGTTCAATAGGCTTCTAGGAATAACAGAATGAGATTATAACGCTCTTCTGCAATCTCAAACTCCCCTTTGTATACTTGATTGCCTGTTTTCTATACCCTGGTCACTAATGTAGTTTCGATCATCTTGTTTCTGTCTCTGGTGCTTTTTTTTCCTCACTACTCTTTGCTAAACATTATTTTTGTTTTCAAACAGAGGACAGGATCAGATACTTTATGTCTTTATTTATTTGATCTTAGACCACAATATCTGCTGTTGCACCATAGGAGTCCCTGTTTTTCCATCTCCATTCTTCTACTGAGTTTACTCTTTTTGACATTCAGAGAGAAAGAGCTTTAGCATAGTTATGTAATGAGAAATATATTTCCAGATTAAGCTTTAATTCTATATTGAGATTTCCAGGACTAAAACCTTCCCCTACTACCTCCCCATTTCTCATTCTACATGACAAATTATTAGAAATACATTTTTCAAAAACATTTCAGGTATTTGGAGTGGTTTCAACAAACCCCACATTAGGTAGATAAGTTTAAGAAAGGAAAAAAAAAAGGGTAGGATTAAGAAAGCTCAAACTAATGGCTTCCTTAAACTAGAATCATGTATCTCAATAAGAAACGTTGGTCACATACACGGATAGCCCTCCATTAAGAGACATTCAAGGCATGCAATCAGCAAAATAGAGTTGGACTGGCCAGAGAGATGGACAGAAGTTAGAGAAGGATGAAAAGAGAACAAAATGAGCATCAGGGACAGGGAAGAGAACCATTTCAGATGCACAAGTATACAATACCAGGAAATAAACTGCTGATGGGATAAAGAGAATCTAGATCAAGGCCTTAATGTTGATACTTACAATTGTACTTGATACTTGTGCTTGAGTATTTTTAGCCATTTTTTACTTGTGGTATAAAATACTATGGCTTATATGAATCAGCCTTAGCTCTGCTGATCTTACTTTATATTGCTTAAGCTAGAGTCCCAGAGAAAGGAGGTTTTTCTTTTTCAAATATTGTACATACTGAAAATCAAGAAGTGTGAAATGCTAAACAAATGGCTCTAACTTCCAGCTCTGCAACAGAAATGAAGATTCCATCAATACAGTTTCACTGGGGGGGCTGTGGATAATCCATGCTCTCTAACTTCACACTAAGTCTGATACAGTTCTTTTGGCAAAATTAGAGACACATACTTTTTTCTTTGGTCTTTGTTTATTTTGTTTTATCAGCATAATGGACCGAATATGTGAAAAAAATGACAAAATTAGAGATAATGAGGACACATAGAATAAAACAAGTTTCTTTGTAATGAAAACATTTTTTAAAAACATTGTTTTATGTGTCAACAAGGTAAATTTTTCAATGTAATTGATAGCTTGTTAAAACTAGAAATTATCAAAATTTCAAAAAAAATTATAAAAAGAGAATGACTAAATTATTGTAGCTAGCCTAGACAGGAGAGAGCTGCCTACAAAGGCAAGGTAGTAAGAGAGAGTACCATAAGGTCAGCTGCTCTGGTTTGACAGGCATTGAACAAGAGACTGACGATCAAAGAAAAATACAGCTTATCAATTTATTAAACACATGAGACTAGTGAAATAATAAGAAATATATAAATGACTACATTTTACATTAAAAATGATACAGAATGTCAGCTTCCATTGTGATTTGGAATAGTTTGTACCCAGCTAACATTCCCAAAAAGAAAAAGCAGAAAAGCCATTAAAATTTTACAAATTTTGTGGAAATGCATTAGAAATTGTTAACGCAGCTGTGGCTTAAGATGAAGCTTACTGCGATGATCTCGATTTTTTGCCTCATCTTTCCCCTCAGGACAATGGTTAATTATTGGAAGATAGCATGAGATCAAGAGTTAGACAACAAGTTACTAAGATTAGAATATATCACAGAGTTATCAGTAACTCACACAGCCAGAAAGACCAAAAAAAAAAAAAGAAAAGGAAAGAAAATCTATGGTGCTGTGAGAGCCTGGATTCGAAGTGATTAAAATCCAGAGAGAAGGTAGACTCAGAGAAGTAAGCTCAACACTGGATATGGTTTTCCCCAAAAGATGCTTATGAAATAAGAGGATAAAAAGGGCTAAGGTAACTAAAAATCAAAGCACAACTGTCATGCTGCATAGCTTGGGAATCAAAAGTTGTGTTTCAGGTCCCAGCAATGAGAGTCTATCTTAAGAAATTTCCAACTCTCAGTTTGAAACCTTTCAGAGCTATAAGCTAGGAGTGGAAAAATTAGAGAATAATCATTATAAAGATTGTCATATATTCTGGCTCTGTGTCCTTACCCAAATCTCATCTTGAATTGTAATCTGAATTGTAATTCCCATATGTTGGGGGAGAGACCTCAAGGAGGTTATGAGATCATGAGAGTGGATCCCCCATGCTGTTCTCATGATAATGAGTGAGTTCTCATGAGATCTGATGGTTTTATAAGGGGCTTTTCCCTCTTTGCTTAGCACTACTCATTCTCTTCCCTGCTGCCGTGTGAAGAGGTGCCTTCAACCATGACTATAAGTTTCCTGAGGCCTCTCAGCCAGGCAGAATTGTGAGTCAGTCAAACCTCTTTTCTTTGTAAATTACTCAATCTCAGGTACAGGAACATAAGAACCAACTCATATAGATTGTAACTCAGCCAGCGTCAATTCAGACTACAATCAATTTAGTCTATAATCAATTCAGTCTCTGATTGAGTTGAAGTATCTGCTCCTCTGCTTCCTGCTGGAGAACATGGTAAATCATCTCTTCAGGAAGATAACATTATTCAAAGTATATTCCAGTTTTTATAAAGGTGTCTATTAATTTAACCCAAGGTTGACAAGCATACCTAAGAATAAAACTAAAAGGAAATACAATAAAAGAAATCATAAGTGACAAAGGTGTTGAAATTTTAGTCATGAACTTTAAAATAACTGTAATTAAGATCATTTTTAAAATGTATGACAAGATGGAAAGTTTTACCAGAGAACTAGAATCAATAAAAAAGAATAAAGTGGAAATTCTAAAACTGTAGTGATTGAGCTTAGGAACCAAATAAGTTGGATAATGCCAAAAATAAGATTAGTATGTTGGACTGTGTGAGTTTATGGAATATATCCAAATATAAACATGAAGAGGAAAGAAAAAGGATGAGCAGTATACACAGATTGTAAGGTCTACCATAAATGCAATTTTATTCACGGAAGGGGAATATATAAATAATAGGGCAAAAGCAATTTTTGAGAAGACAATGGGCCTAAAATTCCATAATAAAATATGCTAATCTACAAATATAGGAAGTTCTAAGAACTCCAAGCAATATAAATGTAAGAAAATTCATTTAGCTACATCATAACATAACTGATCAAGGAGAATAAGGAGAGGAAGAAAAAAGCATGTTTTTAAATCTTAAAAATATTGAGAGAAACAAGACATTACAACCAAAGGGGCAACAGCAAGACTGAAAGCTTACTTTTCAAAAGAAATGATGAAAACCAAAAGATAGTAAGTTGATGCTTTTAATGTGCTCGGGAAAAACAAAAACAAATACTACCAGCCTCACCTTCTACAGCTACCAAAAATAGTCTTTAAAAGTAAAAGCAAATTGAAGACATTCCAATGCAAACATAAACTGAGAAAATACGTTGTCAGCCAGACCCACACTGAAGACATACCACAGTAAAGAGAAGCATTTGGATGGTAAGAAAATGATACCAGAAATGCAAAACAAAATGAACATCAATAAAAAGATAAATATGTGATAAATATATCATAGATGTCTAATTTTCTATTTACAAATACTTTATACATGCTATGATAAAAATTTTAAATTCTTCTTTGCAAGAAAAACAGGGCATAAACCAATATCACCACACATTGCAATACAGGTTTGGTGAAGTTACACAGATGATGCAATGGAGACAAGAGGAGAGCTCCCTCACCTACTTGAGATTGCTGAATAGAGGAAAGTCTTCCCTGAGCAAGAGATACTTTGCTGAATCCCAACTCATTCAAATAATAGAACATGGAGACGAAAAAACTGATATGATGGGTGGGTGTTAATTGAGAAACATTTAGATGAACAACCTCGAACACATACATGATTTATTATTCAGTCACCAATTTTGAGAATTCATTTTCCCAGCCATAAAAAATTTTCCTCTGCTTACTAGTTTTGTCTTTTAGTTCATTCCTATTAGTGTTCTTTAAAAATATCAAGGTATTAAAAAAGACAAGGATGATATAATGTGTAAGAATTGAATTATATTATATGGAATGAAAGTCATAATGAAATTTCTTTCAAATTAATTATACATTTTATGCTCAACACTTTATGCTAGATATTTGAGGCCATCAAAAGAGCAAAAACCATCAAAGCAATAGAAAAGTTAGAGGGTAAGAATATCAAGAGAAGCTGAATAATGCTTCTATCTGAAAGTAATTTTACTTTCTGCTTCTTTCTTCATGATGCTTGCTGAACAGACCCAGCAATAACTGGTAAATGGAGTAATTTTCCTAAATGAATGATTAAAATTCTTGACAAATAAAGTGAATTCTGTTAATTAAAATCTTAATTGTTCTTGAAAGTGATAGAGAAAGACAATACTCAACCTTTCTAAAAGAATATGCCAGCAGCATATATCTCCTTTAGCAGACCACGTGCGGATTACTTATTCAATAACTATTGATTAAATGTTTTAATCCCTATGCAGATTCAAATGACAACTATGTACCCAACCAATTTTTACTTGTAGCCTCCCCAGGAGCAGATGTTAGAATTCTGTTTGTATGAGTTTAGGTACAACCTAAAAAGGCTTTTACTCTTTCTGTCACTTTCAAGGAGGACTGAAGGTTATTGCGATTATTTTGTTCACTTCAAATCACAGCCTTTTACATCCAACTCCCTACACCTAATGCTGAGCAGGCAAAATCTCTCAATTTTGTGTCTCAAATGTCAAGGATAAGAAAAAACAATCTACTCAAAATTATTTTTTCGCTTTAGCAGAGTCACAGATGACTTCCAAACAATTATAATTTTTGTTATTAATCTTCCTATTCAGATATCTATTAAATATGAGAAAAACACTACTAAAATTAAAATTATATTCCAGCCAAGTACATTCTCTGTTCTATAGAGCATGTGTCCTAAATTTTTTATTGTTTCTTCTCCTGAAGAACTGAACCTGCAATCTAGAAAGCACAAAATAATGTCTCTTGATAACATTTAATCATGAAACAATAATCACCAGTGTTGCTACTTTTTTTTTTTGCAATCGAGGCTCAACTTAAAAGTAATTTCATGTTAAATAAATGTAATAACATAATAATCACTACATTTACCATAACCGTTAACCCAACAAGTATATATAAATTAGAAACAACCTTCCTCTACATCCTATGTTAATATTCTGGTATATATTCTTTTATGCTTTTATCTATGCTCACTCAAAAATATTTACACATATATAAAATCGTATAATTCTCTCTTTCAAACATGAGGTTATGTGGACTAAGCTGTCCAAGATTTCTGCATGTACACCCAGAACCTTCAGTATTACATCTGGCTGTAATTTGGTGGTCTCTTTATTCATTTTACCAAAAGTTTCAAACTCTTTTTTGAATTTCAAATCTCCACTACTCATCTAAAGGGAAAAATACAAATTCATATTTATTAGCATTTATTTAATGAAAACAAGTTGAGATGTTTCCTTGTATTTACTGGAGGACCACCAAAACTTTTAGGCAGAGCACTGACATGATTTCATCTATCTTAGTGGGATATCTTTGTTAGAAAAGGGAGAAGCTATTGGAAGAAAGATGAGACATTAATATGGCTTCACTGAGTAACAAGTCATGATATAGTGAAGACCAGGCCAAGTAGGGTAAAAGCTATGGGAATGAAGAATAAGAGATGACAGATATTGTCAGAGAAGAAAAGATAAAGGTCAAACATGAGGGTTTTACATTCTCAGTTGGTGTTTATAGTGATACAGTTCAACAAGCTAAGGAATATGGAAAGGAGATTGGTTTTGAAGTGCAAATTGAGGCCCTGCATATGTTGTATTTGAGGCTTCTATGGAACATCCAGTGAATAGTGACTTACGAGGAAATGCAAAATTATATAATTATCTCTTCTTCTCCAACACTTAACATTTTAGCTTAAATATTTTCCAAGTTTGCCTTATATTCTTCACAGTTTTGGTTTATGTCTGACGATATATTATACAAAGTAATAACAAAATTTACATTTTTAAATTGTTGGACATTTGGACAGCTTCCAATGTTTTTCATAGTAAAAAACTATTGAATATATTAATATATATAATATTTTCTTCTTTTAATTACTTTTTCAGAATATATATTTCCAGAACTAAAACAAGCTTATTTACCCAAATCATATGAATATTGAAAGTCATTGTCCAAAATGTTTTTAAAAAACTTTTATACATACAGGTAAGTATGTGTGTGTGTATATATATTTGTGTATGTGCATAGTGTGTGTGAATATATGTATACACACACACATGAACATGAATATACACAGTTGGCTCTATGTATCCTGGGTCCTGCACCTATGGATTCAAACAACCACAAATTGAGAATATTAGTCATCTGCACTCAAAATGTACAGAGGTTTTTGTCATTATTTCCTTAACAATATAGTATAAAAACTATTATTGCATTTACATTATGTTAGATATTATAAGTAAGTAATCTAGAGATGATTTAGAGTATATAGGAGGATATGTGTAGGTTATATGAAAATACTATACCACTTTATGAACTTTGGTATCTATAAGAGGCCCTGGGACCAATCCCCTGCTACCCCCACCTCTCTCTTTCTCTCTCTCTCATTCTCTCTCTCTACATATATATATATATATACTTTGATAAATTATTTCTCTCTTCCTCTCTCTCTCCCTCTCTTTCTCTCTCTCTCTCTATATATATTCTCTCCATACATATATACACACACATATGTATATGCATTTGAAATGCTTAAAATACAAATATATATAGGTAAATATACATATAGATATATATAACTTTTAAAAATATTTGATATTAAATACTGATGCTTTATTCTGAAGCATAAAGCAGGTCTCCAAATAACTATGCACATACAGATATAGGTTCCAGGACCACATAGATTCCAAGAAAAAAAAATGTAAGGAAGCATTTCAAGATTCCTTTTTACTAACCAATTTATAGCTCCTCTTGCAAAATGATGAATAAAGAGAAAACAAGTGCAAAACAGCAGCTTACCTACTTCAGCTACTGAGTGCCGTATGTTCTCCTTTTCCTCTGCATGGACTTCCTCAGAGGCAAATTAACAAAATCACAGGTGCCTTCTGGAAAAAGTGATTAGACTATTCACAACTCCCTTGTGTTCTCTCAAAGGCAGTTTAAAGTTAACTGAACATTCCACTATGTTGTCAGATTTACAATTGATTCCAGTTTCCAGTGTGCAGCATATTCGATAGACTGCTGGAAAACAGATATCCCTTTCACTCGGCATTTGATTCTGAAGAAAAGCCACAAGAGGAAAGCACATCAGCTGCAACAAGAACATTACAATTCCACCGGTTGGTTTTGAAGATGGTTTTTAATGTGGTACACACTGGAAATAAGGGACTGGAATAAAATGATCTTTGTCTCATACTACACTATTTCTGTACATACTTCTACCAATTTTTTTTCATTCTTCTAAGTTGGAATTAAAATCACCTCATCAGAGACTTTCTTCTGATCTCTTTAAATGGCTTCCAGATTCACTCCTTATTATTGAAGCCTGTTTAGTTGTTGGTGACATAAGATACTTTTTGTGATTATATATTCATTTTTGCTTACTTATTATTTCTCTGTAATTTCCACTTCGTAATCTCCTTGAGAACAGAAACTGTGTAGATTTCTTATGCAAAATAGTTCCAGTTCTGAACCAAGTATCTGACACATAGTAGATATTTTTAAATATCTGCTTAATGAATAAACTAAGTAAATAAAACCATAAGTAAAACTCACAAGAACCAATTCCAGATTAGAAAACATCTTTCATTTGACAGTAGTATTTTTTGGCTACCTCAGTAAAGAATATCTGTTCATCTGAAAATATTTCAATTTATACATTGATATAGTAGTTGTTTTCAAGAATGGCATCTACTCTTAAACTATAAAGAGCCTTAGAATCAAAGGTGATAATTCTATGTTAAACAACAATTACAATTACAAGCTAAGACATGGCAACTTGAACCTACACCTTATGGGAAAAGATATTAGATTTCCATAGAGAAAACAAAGCTGATCCTTCCATATGTGTCTACTGTAAAACTCAAACAGAGTGATGGATGTGAAGATAAATGACATGAATATAGATACCGAAAGTCAACATATATCATCTGTCACCTTTTCTATGTTCAAGTAGTGTAATACTTATTAATTAACTGCCTAATAAATGTAATGCTCTGTTCTAGTAATTTGTAATACAATTACATGACAAAAATTTCCATTAAATATATAAGCATGATTAGTGTAAATAGTGATACATACTTTGAGGAACACGGCCTAATGAAGATAAACAGGGTTTGAGAGAGGAGAGGTTTTTTTTTAAAAACAGAGTAATGAAGAAAGGTCTTATTGAAGAGGTAACATTTAAACTAGGTCTTGAAAGACCATGAGGCAACCCTGTCAAGTTTTGATGGAACAGTATCCCAGGCACAGAAAACGTACAAAGGCCAACTTTGGAAATAGACTGTAATATTAATAATTAGACTTATTGAGAAATGATAAAAAATTGTAAATAATTAACTAAGCACCACTAACTTACCCAAAAACATCACATCTATCTTTTGCCACTACTGCCCTAGAATATTTTACTTCAGTAATTCTAATGTCTTTTCCTAAAACAATGTTTGCATTAAAGAGAAAGGATTGCTAGGAAATCCCAACTGAAATTTCAAGTGGAGTCAAATAAAAGATCCATAGCTAAACATTTTATATCTTTACAGCTGAAAGAAACCTGAAAGGGTCATGCAATCTCTATGACTCAAATACCTGAACAGCATCAAATACAATTTATCACATTTTATAACTTTTCTAATGTAGTTTGAATGCAATCACATTCGACAAGGTTAGAGATTTCTGTGCCAGAGCCACAGTCATTGTTTTGTATCAAAATCAAACCATGGGATGTAAAATTAGGATTTCTGTCTTTACTGTAGTTTTAAAAATTTTATCATTCTCAAAAAAGTCTTAAACACCAAGGATTAATGTTACATAACTATTGAGGGGATTTTATTCACGAAATGCGATAATTTAGCAAATATTGCTAATATCATTATTCAAGTTTGTAGCTCTCTCATGCCTGAAGTGATATTCACAACCTACAAAGAACACAGAACGTATACCACCAGTTCTCCTCAAACAAAATAATTTATTTTCACCTGTATTATGCTTACAATGAAGAATTTTGCTGAAGTGTTAAGCTATTTTTTTCTTACTTTTAAAATGTGCAGTAGCCTTGAGCTCCAGGTCTTATTAGCCATTGGTCAAGAACCTGAGAAGAATTTTGCATTGTAAATAGACAAGAGAAAGTGATACAACTCATTGTCTTCCAGGGATAATATATAGAAGGATTATTCAGATGAAGTTGTAAAGTAACAATTATTTCTAAGAGTACTTTTGAAAAGAAGGGGGGAAGAGGTCCTTAGGTAGGTTAGCACTAGCTCTGAGACAACGTCTGTGCCAGGCTCTGAGCATAGAGAAGGGACACAGTACTTGCCAAATATTCCCTTCTCTACCACTATTTGATTTTAAAATTAATTTTACTATGTTAAGAAGAGGTCAGCCCTTATGACACCTATAGAATGATGTATGTCATAGTTAAAAGATATACTTTTCGTTAACCACAGAAGTAGCAGTATATGGTTACAGAAGAACTTTGAGCAGAAACGTGGTATATTAGCTCTGGTTGCCCTAACAAAATACCACAGCATGGGTGGCTTAAACAATAGAAATTTGTTTTCTCGCAGTTCTGGAGACTAGCAGTTCAAGATGAAGGTGCCAGCAGAGTTGGTTTATCGTGAGCTCTTTCTTCCTGGTTTGCAGATGTCTGCCTTCTCTCTGTGTCCTCACATGACTTTTCTTCTGTGTATTTTTTTTCCTGATGTTCATATAAGGACTTCAGTCCTTAGGATTAGGACCCAACTCATGACTTTGTTTAACCTTTATTACCTCTTCAAAAGTCCTGTCTTCAAATATAGTGACATTGGAGGTTAGTGCTTCAACATATGAATTTTAGGGTCTGGGGCAAAATTAATTGTATAACACTTAGAGAGCTTGATGTCTTCTCTTGGTTATAATACTGTCTTACTTGGAAGATCTTTCCCTCTTTATGCCCCTTGTTTTTTCTTCCTTTTTCTTTTTCTTTTCTTTTTTCACCTGTAAAATGAAGTTGAAGTACATGATTTCTATGTATCTGACAAAAGAAACCTGGCTTTTTCTGTGAAAAAACAAATTTAGTGACCACTATTTCAAGTAATAAGACAAAAATGACTCCTTGCGGAACTTGAGTACTAGAATTGTTTATAATTATTAACTATAATATTTAGTGTTTATTTTATTCTAATAAATTGTCTCCTAAATTGTCTTAATCCACAGAGAAATACAAACTAAAAGCTTGTATTAAAAGACACTGCATGAGCCTGTAATCGACTTCTCTCCATCTCAAAAACCAACATCTTAAATAATGCATCATGAAGTAAAGCTAACAATGCATTCAGAGATCCAGGCTATTTAAACATTTCAGACAGAATATTGTTGACATGATGGTTCATCATAAAACATTAATATGGTAAATGCCTAGGGAATTTATTAATGCATAGACGCCAAAATGTTAATTAATTAAAATGAATTAAATTTAGTAAAACCATTATTAGCCATGCCTGGCAATTTAGGCAAAGAAAGAATTAGGTCCTGTTAACACTGCTGCCTGATGAGTAGAACACTGGATTAATTATCAAGAATCACAGACAGATTGATGTTGTTTATACATACTCCTTAGAAAGTCAGATTTCTGGGCACAATAGATATGAACTTCAGGCATAATGTTGGGGTGCTAGGTCATTAAGCATGATTAGAAGTCTGGTTTTATCTGCAATCCAGGCTTCACATGAAAGCGCAGTACATATTCTAGCATGAAGTAAGGTAGAAATGGAGGCAGAAATAAGATTAAGATTCAGAGACTGGAAAGGAGGTACACAGAAAATGAAGAAAATGAATCGAAGAGCTGCCAAACCCATTCCCATCACTCCTTTTGACTACAAATGCAGCAGCTGTCTTCTTGGGATGTTTGAAATATTCTCCTTCGGCTTCTGACAAAGAACATTAGGTGTCATAATTTTGCTAATATATGCTCCTGACTTTGCTTCCTGAACTTAAATAGCACATTCCAGTCTATAATTTCAACTAAGAGCAAAATGAACAAGAGCCCCATAGACTCAATCCTTACCCTTTAGAAGCTGGTAATTGGAAAAAGTTGCCATAATGAAGAGCCCAAAAGAGGAAAATGTAATTAACCAGGAGCTCTGTATAGAGTCTAATTTGATTTTCTTGGCTTGTTAGCTCAGCTGGTTGGAGTGAGGTGTTAATGAAGTCAAGATTGCAAGTTCAATTGCCATATGGGCCAGTTAGTTTCACTCAATTCTATGGCTACTGACCAAATGAGTTATATTGGTCACAAGAGGAATTAGGCAAGAAAGAATGGTTTAGAGAAAATCTATTAATACCGCTATCAAACAAACTCAAAACGCTACTGTCAAGGCAGGGTTGCGGTGAGGACTATGTTTTAATTATTTAAAATTGAGAAAATGTAAAACTCTGAGAAGTGAAAATTGAGACAAAAATTTAGACTTTCTGAACTTAGTGTCCTTTACCAAATAAGTTTTCCTGATAAATGTATTTTAGTTGCTTCTTAACTGAGTTCTCAGACATCTCTATTCAAATATGACTGGGAATATGGATTTCAGCAGAGGTGGATTAGGTATATGAGATGAGAGAGATTCACTACAGAGAGAGAAACAGTCTTTAGGGCTGACTGGGGAGGAAAGCAGAAATAAGGAAAATAAGGTTGGTAATAGAAACACAATGTTAAAAACAGGAAATTGCTTCATCATTTACTCAATGTGGAATAGCTCTAGTATCTAGACAGACTCTTCCAATCTTATGATTGGGCTCTAATTCCCACTTAGAACTGTGATGCATTTTAAGTTAAGTAAAGGTAAAATCCTAAACAAACCCAGGCTTAAACCAATTACAAAAGAGTGCAAAGTACATCTACCTGCCTTAGCCCCAGGGAAAATTTGCAGGCAATTCCTGTTTATCCTAAGATGTTAAAACCACAGACACATCTACAACTGAGTACTATCATACTTAACACACATATAACAGCGATAGTCATTTTGTCATATGAAACCAACATGTCTGGAACTATTTTATAATACTCCCAGAGAAATTTCCCAGAGAAAGAGTTTGAGCTAAATTTGCTTGCTAGCAAATGATTATCATAATGACACAGCTGATAGAGAATCTGGAGTATGATTATTGAATAAATCAGCTCTGGGAGAGGAGCCGGTTCTTTAACAACCAAGAGCAGGTATGCAATACCATTTGCAGTTCACCTGTTTCCCCTTCAACCCACAAATCTGGTTCCTCTCCTCATTCTAACCTACTTCAGCCACAAGGAAAATCATTCGTATCTTTGGTTTTTCCAGTCTTAAAAAAAAACAAGGCCTTTCTGGCATGTTTTGGGAAAATCTCAGATGAAAGTTATATTTGTAAACTTCTACGGCTTGCCTGAAAATTCTGAGGACCCTTAAATTTCTCTGTGGGAAGCAAGGAACAAACCAAGTAAAGCTTCCCTCCTCAGTTTCTCCTGATAAGTAACATTTGATTTCTATCAAACCAGTAAGCAGCATTTGATAGAAAATTAAAGACCTAATTCTCTATTTAACATTATATGAGTAAAAACAAGTAGCATACTATTAGGTTTCTTTTGAATGGTGATTATTCTAGAATTCAGCCCCAAACTTTTTTTTACTCTCCTTTTCAAACTTTTCCTTTTATAATAAATAACAGAGACAAAAATGTTTCTATTGGGTGGTGTGAGAGAGAAGAGATAGACAATTAACTAGTGGTCTGCTCAGTTACAGGAAAAAATGCCTGAACAGCATTCTGTTATCTTGCAATAATGGGGCCATTTATGTGCCTCACATTTTCATTTTCAGCTCTGTGTTCATTTTAATTACTTTCATTTGAATACCTGATCTTAACTTTTTCCCCTACACATGCCTGGCTAATCAAAATGCTTGATTTATTAATATTGAACAGAGTTACAGCACTTTATTAATAAACTAAATTTCAGCAACTGGATCTAGTAAGGCAATTACAAACACTACGGCCAGCTAGAATGATACTTTAAGTGCTTTGGAAATGTCAGACGAAAACTTGTTAAACCAGACAAGCACCAGTGACAGTTAATAGTAGTGCTCTCATGCCCCCTATTGGTTACTTACTTGAGAATCACGTTGAAGCTAAGTCATTTTGTGACCAGAGAAAAAAAATGTTCAATGTTTTCTCTTGAATGTGGTTTTGATCATAAACTAAAAGGTATTTACAGACACACACACACACGAATGTATCTCTCTGGTTTCATGTTTGAATTGAAGCTAAAAAAAAGTGAGAAAGAGAGAGTGAATTTTGCGTTGGGTGTGAAAAAGTCCCACATCCACTTATATTCACAATTGGTGAGTTCCATCCATGTACTATTTTCTCATGAGATGTTAGCTTTTTGGTATAGTGCAAAGGTCATGAACTTTTAAACTAACTGGTCCTGAATTTGAATCGAGGAAATTTATCTTCCTTATCCATCACATTAAACCATGTAAACATGGAAAGTTATTTTTTTAATCTTGAAAATGACTTGGGTTATAATTATTATTACACATTGTTGGTTTGAAGATTAAAAGATAAATGGTTTGCCTGAAAGTGCCTACTAAGAATATATTAAATGCTAAGTAAATGTTAGGTTTTCTTTTTTTTTTTTTTTTTCTCTGTTATAGACATTACCTGTATCCCATTTTGTAGATAGAATTGAGGTTCAGGCAGATAGAAAAAAAGTGGCCAAGCTTTTGCAGCTAGTAAATGATAATAAAGACATCAAAACCTAGAACATTTTGCTTCTAATGCAAATATATTTTGTTATATTGTTTATATAATTTCATCATAACTCAGTGTTGCAAAATCAGGTCTCTATAGGCTACCCTACCTTGATTTACATCTTACAAAATTTAATAAGAAAAATGCAGGAAAAGGAGGAGTGGTCTTATTTTAAAAGTGTCCTGGACAAGATTCGAACAAAGATTTGACTTGTATTATAAAAAATAAAATCAGAGTATTCTCAAAATAACCACTGACTACTCTCAAAAATTATGCTAAAAGATTAATTATTCGACAGCAGTTTATTCTGTGTGAACATAATATACCATCTCTTCGCATTTTGCTGCTACTTCTCCTGTTAGAAATACCAGCTTTCAGGAAGATCTTGTGGGTTTTCATATCTACTCTATAAATGAATGAAAAATAGTTCTGACAGATTTTACCACATGGATGTCTATAAGCAGAATTAAATATTAATGTAAGTACAGATGTTTAATTACCAAGTAGAATTGATAATATTCTCAACACAAGACACTTCAAATAATTTGATTTTTTTAACACTAAAAATTTATTTTATACCCAGAAATTATCTGTCATCATTTATTTAGTAATTGGTCAGACTTTTAAAATAATATAATCAGAAATGTATTTAATTGTGTTTTCCACCAGTGCTTCAGGTTGCAAATTATTCAAAATTATTTCAATCATGTCCAAATATACTAATTTTTATAACAGAAGAGAAGCCACATATGTGAGCAATTAAATACACACTTGTTTCTATTTTAGGATAATCTGGAAAAGCATAGTGACTTAAATATCTGCCCACTCATGTAATTTCCTGGGTAGATCATAAATCAATGTTAATAAGGCCAAAACATCAATTTTTGGTGAGTCTGGAATTGGCACATATATATTTAATAATGAATCATTGTAGGTCATCTTTATCAGCAAAGACATGTGCCATTATAATTGTATTAATCTTAGTGGAAAGTGCTAAGTTAAGGTCATACAAGTCAATTAAGCTTTGTCGAATAGTATAAAATAAAACAAATAATTATAAACTGGTACTACAATGATGTGTTGGATACAGAGTTACATCACTCTTGTAAGTTCATTTCTTGATCCATTCACTAACAAGTATTTACTGGCAAAAGACAACTAGGTTTAAATCTGATTAACCACTTGCTAACAGGCATATGGCGATTGCCTCATAGCTTCAAATCTCTCTTATCTTTAAATTAGTGATAAAAAATGCCCAAATTCACAAGATTGCTGTAGAATTCAAAATACAGTAAAAGTGTCATTTAATATCTCTGCAGTAAACATTATCTCAGTCTAAACATGAGCTTTTTTCCTTAAGTGGTCAAATCATTCACCTCTCTATAGTTTCCTGAACCATAAGTTATTGGACAAGAATATATTTTACATCCTTTCTAAATCTAACCTTTGATATTACTGCAAATCCACCATGCCTAAATGGCAGAACTAGATATTGGGGTATTGTTCCAGATTATTCTCTTCAATGAATCTTTCTAAAATAAAATATGTTTCAACCTTATTCTATAATTTTAACAAAAGTATATAGTGTGTAGAAACAGATAATGTTTTTTAAAAAACTTTTATATTAAGTTCAGAGGTACAAGTTCAGTTTTGTTACATAGGTAAACTTGTGTCTTGGGGGTTTGTTGTATAGATCATTTTGTCACCCCGGTATTAAGCCTGATCCTCTCCCTCCTCCCAACCTTCAACCTCCAAAAGGCCCTAGTGTGTGTTGTTCTCCTCTGTGTGTTCATGTGTACTCATCATTTATCTCTCACTTATAAGTGAGATTATCCAGTATTTAGTTTTCTGTTCCTGTGCCAGTTTGTTAAGGATAAGGGCCGCCAGCTCCATCCATGTCCCTGCAAAGGATGTGATTTCATTCTTTTTTATCAGTGCATAGTATTCCATGGTTTACGTTACTACATATTCCTTAGTCTATCTTTGATAAGTGTTTACGTTGATTTCATGTCTTTGCTATTGTGAATACTGCTGCAATGAACATACACATGCTTGTGTCTTTATAATAGAATAATTTGTATTCATTTGGGTATATATCTAGTAATGGAATTACTGGGTCAAATGATATTTCTGTCTCTAGGTCATTGAGGAATCACCACACTCTTCCACAATGGTTGAGCTAATTTACACTCCCACCAGCAGTATAGAAGCATTCTTTTTCCTCCACAACCTCACCAGTATCTGTTATTTTGTTGACTTTTAAATAATAGCCATTCTGACTACGTGAGGTATCTTATTATCATTTGGATTTGCATTTCTCTAATGATGAGTGATGTTGAGCTTTTTTCATGATTGTTGGCTGCATGTATGTTTTCCTTGAAAACAGTCTCTTCATGTCTTTTGTCCACTTTTTCATGGAGTTTTGTTTTTTCTTTAAATTTATTTAAGTTCCTTATAGATGCTGGATATTTGACCTTTGTCAGATGGACAGACTGCAAAAATTTTCTCTCATTCTGTAAATTGTCTGTTTACTCTGTTGATAGTTTCTTTTTCTGTACAGAAGCTCTTTAGTTTAATTGGATCCCATATTTTTCTTTTGTTGCAATTGCTTTTAGTGTCTTTGTCATGAAATCTTTTCCCATGCCTATGTCCTGAATTGTATTGCTTAGGTTCTCTTTCAGGGTTTTCATCGTTTTGGGTTTTACATTTAAGTCTTTAATCCATCTTGTATTAATTTTTGTATATGGTATAAGAAAGGGGTCCAGTTTCAATCTTCTGCATATGGCTAACCAGTTATCCCAGCACCATTTATTGAATATGGAATCCTTTCCCCATTGCTTGTTTTTGTCAAGTTTGTGGAAGATCAGATAGCTGTGTGTGGTCTTATTTCCAGGTTCTCTATTCTGTTTCATTGGTCTATGTGTCCGTTTTTGTACCAGGACCATGCTCTTTTGGTTACTGTAGCCCTATAGTATAGTTTTAAATTGGATAGCTTAGTGCCTCCAGCTTTATTCTTTTTGCTTAGGATTGCCTTATCTATTTGGACTCTTACTTGGTTTCATATGCATTTTAAAATAGTTTGGAAACAGATAATATTTTTTAAAAAATCCAGTCAAGGCTTTAGCTTCATTCAATTATTCTGTTCTACTTACAATAAATTTTCCGTATATAATTTTTTTTTTTTGGCAGGGTCTCACTTTGTCACTTAGGCTGGAGTACAGTGGCATGATCTCTGCTAACTGCAGCCTCTTTTTCCTGGGCTCAAGCGATGGTCTCACCTTACCCTCCTGAGTTGCTGGGACTACAAGCACATGCACCCACGTCCAGCTGATTTTCTGCATTTTTGATAGGGAATAAGTTTCGCCATGTTGCTCAGGCTGGTCTTGAACTCCTGGCCTCAAGTGATCATCCTGCTTCAGCCTCCCAAAGGGCTGAGATTACAGGTGTGAGTCACAGTGCCCAGCCCTTAAGTGTACCTTAAAAATGTTTCTTCACAGTACATAAACAATATGAAAGGAAGAAATGTAAATAAAATCATCTAGTGTTGTTTGAAAATGCCTCCTTCATGTAGTTACTTTGAAATAAATTTTGGTACATGCCTAAATCTGATAAAAAGAAAAAATCTTTAATAAACATAAAGAAAAGCAGACTGAGCACCATGTCTTACGCCTATAATCTCAGCACTTTCAGAGTCTGAGACCAGCAGATGGCTTGAGCCCAGTTGTTTGAGAGTTGCCTGGGAAACATGGTGAAACCCCATCTCTACAAAAATACAAGAGATTAGCCATGGGTAGTGGCATGTACCTGTAGTCCCAGATACCTGGGAGGCTGAGGTGGGATGATCACCTGAACCTGGGAGGTCCAGCTTGCTGTGAGCCATGATTGCCCCTTAGTGAGGGAGTGAGACCCTACCTCAAAATAAATAAATTAAATAAATAAAATAAAAAAGTAAAGTGACTGGACAGTAATATCATAAACCTGAGAATGTTTTACTCTCAAAAATCACCCTATAAATAGTTTTTCCTAAGATGCTGTATTTTCCTCACTGAAAGCTATGTCTTATTTTTTTTTTACTGATAATGAGTACAAGTGCTAATGATTATAGAAATAGAAAGAAATGAATAGGGTGTTATACAATGTTTTAAACCTTGTAGGAGTCTTAATTTTGAGGTTCTTTAGGTTGCATTGAAGAACTCTGGAAATAGTTTTGACAGAGGTCAAAACTATTCTTCTTTGTGTCTTCTAGGCCAAGCAAGCCAAAACTTGTCAGATCCCCTGATTGTACAGCATTCAAATGTCCTGAAAAATTCTCAGGAAATGACCCTTCCTAAAGTTGCTTTACTGAGGATCAACGAAAGTAAAGAAGGAGTATCTTGAATATCAGTTCCTTTAGTCTGGCCCACCTCTTAATGGTAAATAGCTTTGATAGGCTGGCAGCAGGGATGAAGAAAATGAGAAAAAATAGGCAAAGGTAACAAGAGTTCCTCTATCTTAATGTTTTAAGGACTTTGAGGATACTGCCGATACACTTCAATCTTATTAAGGCCTCAGCCTCAGCCTTTCCTACAAATTAGCCTTTTTGACTTCTGTTTGCTACAAGTTGAAAAAAAAATCACCCCAAAACCAGCTATCAGAGGCAGGAGGAAAAGCAGCAGCATAAATGTACAAATTCCTTCAACAAACAGAAAGCCTATGCTATAGTTTCTTCAAAAAGGAAAATGAATGCATAGAGCTCAGAGTCTAGGATAATCAGCCAATATTAAAGTTATTTTATATATGTCCATCTAACAAAATACATTATTTTGGTGATGTCAATGAATATCCAAGATCCTTTCTGTAAAATTTCTATTTCAAAGATTTAAATTTGAAACTACACCTTCCTCATCTGTTAAAACTTAGACCTTAAATAAATGCTACATAGAGTCAAATGAGGGTAAAATCAAAATGCCACCTCCTAGTATGTTGATTGACATACTAGGAGGTGGAGATTAATTGCAAATAGAAGAAGAGATGGAAAAAGGAGGTATGGCTGTCAGAGTCATTTGGAGGTTTTACACAGGTATATACACGTACCCTGGAGACTTTAGGACTTACTACCATAGTAGACCACTGTCTATCCCTCAGACACGTCAGAGAAAAGCTGCATTGAGCACCACAGATCCTGATCATCCTTCCAAATGACTTTTAGTTTAAACAATAGTATTATATATATCTAAAGTAAAATCTAAATTACTTTTGCAGAATGCTTTAAAGTTTGCTAAAACTTTGTAAGCATCTGTAATTAGCCTGGCACTGCCTTCAGCAGCTACTCACGTCTTATCTACAAATATTTAATATTATCTAGAAGAAAACAATAGTAGGACAAAACCTCTTTTTTGGGTGACAAAATGGAGTCTTAGAGAATTAGAATAGTGTATGTAAGTCTACACAGCTTGTAAAAATCGGAGACAAGTTAGGACCCAGATGTGCTTAACATCAAATTTTACACACTTTCTATTACCATAGAGGACTTCCCATTCGGGGCATTATTTGTCAATTTGACTCAAAGCCATGGTCAGAATGAGGCTCAATGTTCTTTATAACATTGCATGGAAATATACTCTCACTAATTTCTTCCCCTTATTTTAAATCCCTCTTAATTAATTAGGATTCACATTACTTCCATACATGTAATTTTTCTCAATTTTGCAGTAATTTTAGTCACTTGCCGTATTTTATAACAAAGCACAATGTTCTTGAAAGATCTGAATCCTTTATTAATAAGATGTTATAAGAAAACATCCCATAAGTTGGAATGTACTTTATGAAGGCAATTGTCATACTGACTTTCAAAAATTTAAGTTTCATCATTCTCATAATAAATTTCTCTACATATTTAAATAGCAAGTATCAGCAATAATTGTCAGTTAATTTCTCAAGTTCTATTATGCGATTGCAATATATACAGTGCAAAAGCTAGGTAGAAAATGTGTTATAAAATAAAGGGAAAAAGGAGAGAGAGAGAGAGAGAGAGAAGTTCACACTGGTAATGACTGGTGTTTCCAAATTCTAAAAGAAAAATGATTAGTCTTTGCAAACATTTATTTTTTTTTAATGATTAGTCTCTGGAAACATTTATTTATTTAGGAACTTAATAAATAAAGGAACTTAAATAAATTTACAATTAAAAAAAAAAACTCTACCAAAAAGTAGCCAAAAAAGAAGTATCTTCTTCAAAGAAGAAGTATTTACACACTTAACTTCCAATCTGCTGGAGAATGCAAAATATAAACTTTTCCTATGTGAATTAGTAAATTTTTCTCAATGTCAAAGACATTTTAATTTGGATATTTTATTACTTGTAGCTACATTTCTAGCATACTTTAGCCATGAAATCCCAAGTCTATATTTAACTATAAAGTGTTTTTTGATATACATCAAGTTCAAAGAGAACAATCTGTGCCTGGCACAGCAGATTTGAAAGCATTCCAATGTGATATTAAATGATGATGATCAAGCCCTAGGAGTATACTCAACCTAAATAACTAGTTGAATGGCATGCTGTTGCCTTTTAAAATATGATATGCAGCACACTTTATACCTGGTCCTCTACCCAACTACCACATTGCATCTAACTATCTGAAATAAAGTAGACAAGTCTTTATGTCTACCTACCTAATAATAAAAGGTAAATTCCCTTGGTATTTTGCATTTTAATTCTGACAATCTTCAAATAGAATCTCCAAATAGAATAAAAAATTCAAATTAAACACATTCAAATGAAAGAATAAAACATTTAAATCTTTTTAAAAATTTAGGAGCCCCAGAATATTATCTGGTATATTCATAACAGGAATATAGCAGAATTATTTCTCGATGTGGTGGCTAAATTTTCTGGGAACAAAGCTTTAATCGAGTTTACTGTATTCATACAGAAAGATTTCTGAGAGACAAAGGAGAAGGCATTTTTATTACTAAAATAAATGACTTTTTTTCTAGTTACAAAATTGATTAATGGCATTTTATTTGAGAAACCTGGTCATTATTAAAGAATACAGGAATTAAATCTAGATGGTGGTTGTACAACATTGTGAACGTACTTATTGCCACTAAATTGTTCACTATAAAATGGTTACTTTTATGTTATGTGAATTTAACTTCAATTTTAAAAAATGAATAAATGTTATATTTAATTTTGACAAATGAGGTAGCTTTATATAGACATATTATTGTTAAGTTGAAAGAAAGTTTCAGGGTTGTGTATGTCATATGTACCTTGTATCTATAGACATCTTGTAGCTAGTCTTCCAACTTTCAAGCATAGACCTTCACACACTTGAGTCTTCCTTACCAACAAAGTTTTGTTAATGACTGTGTACCTCATATATACCTTGTATGTATAGACATCTTGTAGTTAGTCTCCCCACTTTCAACTAAAAACCTTCACATACTTGAGTCTTCTTTAATGACAGAGTTTTGTTAATGTTTCAACTTTTGGCGTGCAGAGTTAAGAGGATCACTTTTTCAGCCCAGTAGAGAGATAAGATTGATATATTTCTATTATAGACATTCTCATTCCCCTTAAAAATGATTGAGAGGTAAGTCTGTAGGTTTCTAGAAAAGCTTTTCCTCACTAGTGAAAAGAAACGCATGTAAAGAAAAGCCTCTCTTCCTTGCTGGATACTGTGATGTCTGTTTGTGGCACTTGGAACTGTTTCAATCAATCTGTGGCCATGAAGGGAGACATTGTACCATGCTGAAGAAAGCACAGTGTTAAAGGCATTATTGTGCCACTCTCTTAACTTCCAATCTACTGGAAAATGCCAAATCTAGATTTTTCTTATATGAATTAGTAAATTTTTCTCAATGTTTACGATACTTTAATTTGGATATTTTCTTACTTGTAGCTGAAAGCCTTCTCCTCTTAGTTGCAGTGTGATTCCAGTTCCCCATTTTTTGGCACATGGGAAAATCATGGTACAAAAACTGTCTAAGCACTACATAGTTTTATATGTATATAAAAATATATATTTTGGTCAAATGGTATTTCTGGCTCTAGATTCTTGCTACATTGTCTTTCACAGTGGTTAAACTAATGTACACTCCCACCAACAGTTTAAAAGTAAAATTTCTCCACATCCTCTTCAGCAAATGTTGTTTCCTGGCTTTTTTATGATTGCCATTCTAACTGGTGTGAGATGGTACCTCATTGTGGTTTCAATTTGAATTTCTCTAGTGACCAGTGATGATGAGCTTTTTTTCAAATGTTTGTTGACTGCATAAATGTCTTCTTTTGATAAATGTCTATTCATATTGTTTGCCCAGTTTTTGATGGGGTTATTGGTCTTTTTCTTGTAAATATGTTTATGTTGCTTGTAGATTCTGGATATTAGTCCTTTGTCAGATGGATAGATTACAGAAATTTTCTCACATTCTTTAGGTTGCCTGTTCACTCTGATGGTAGTTTCTTTTGCAGATCAGAAGCTCTTTAGTTTAATTAGATCCCATTTGTCTATTTTGGCTTTTGTTGCCATTGCTTTTGGTGTTTTAGTCATGAAGTCTTTGCCCATGCCTCTGTCCTGAATGGTAATACCTAGGTTTCCTTCTAGGGTTTTTATGGTTTTAGGTCTTACATTTAAGTCTTTAGCCCATCTTGAGTTACATACCAAAAGGATTATAAATTATTCTACTGTAAAGACGCATGCACCCGTCTGCTTATTGCATCACTGTTTATAATAGCAAAGACTTGGAACCTACCCAAATGCCTATCAATGATTGATTGGATAAAGAAAATATGGCACATATACACCATGGAATACTATGCACTCATAAAAAAATGATGAATTTGTGTCCTTTTCAGGGACATGTATGGAGGTGGAAACCATCATTCTCAGCAAACTAACACAGAAACAGAAAACCAAACACTGCTTGTTCTCACTCATAACTTGGAGTTGAACCATGAGAATGTAACTGAGTTTTTTGGGGATGTTAGTGAGGCACAGCTTCCCGAGAGAATGCTGTGGATTTTTGGTTTTTGCTTTTTTAGGAATAAGAGAAGGGACCACTACAGGTGTGCTGTACGCTTGTAAAAGTAAAATATTGGACCCAAGAAGTGTTTTAGAAGGGTGATTTTATTTAGGTAGAGAAAAGAGAAGAAGAGAAAGATTTCCACCAAAAGTGTGGAAGGGGATTTTAGAGGGGAAAATTCAGGAGGGGAAAGAGAGGTTTCCCTACGTGGGAGGGTATTTTAGAGAGCTGGAAATTTGGTGTGGGTGAAGAAGCAGGGGAATTTATCCTGGGAGAAATTCCCACCTTCCCAAGTTCCTTTGGCCAATGAAAGGAGTTCCTTTAAACTTCCTCTGGGGTGATTGACTCTTAGTTTTTTTCCCATGCCCACAAAATTTAAACATAAACCATTAAATCTCGTGGATAGAGAGAAATGGTTTGCGGGCATGGCACTTGGAAGTTTTTGCCCTTAAAACTAAGCCCCCTTGTGAACCCAGTAAAAAAAAAACACATTCCCTCAAGAACACATGGACACAGGGAGAGGAACATAACACACCGTGGCCTGTCAAAGGGTGAGGGGATGGGGGAGGGATAGCATTAGGAGAAATACCTAACGTAGATGGTGGGTTGATGGGTGCACCAAACCACCATGGAATGTTTATAGCTATGTAACAGACCTGGATATTCTTCACATGTATCCCAGAACTTAAACTATAATAAAATGGTTTTCTAAAAAAAAATTTTTTTAATGTTTTCCTGAGAATGTAAACAAACTTGTGGTGGCTTCTGGATTGCAGAGCATTCCAGAGTAGCTGCAACACGTAACGAAAGGAAGCCTTCTGCTGTGTCCACTTTAAATTTTGTATTTGTGCATGAATTATGTATTCTAAAAGAAATAATTATTAAATAAATAAATATATGTATATGAACATATACTAAAATTTCTTGAAGATTACACACATCATTGGATAATGACGCATCCTTTCATGGTATAAGGTGTGAGGAAAAGGACATCACTTATTAATTCATAGAGTTCTTGTTTGAATTTGTTTTAAAATAAATGTATGTTACCTATTTGGATTTAATAATAGATGTGACATGGTTTAGCTGTGTCCCCACCCAAATCTCACCTTTAATTGTAGCTTCTGTAATTTCCATGTGTCATGGGAGGGACCCAGTAGGAGGTAATTGAATCATGGGCCATGTCTTTCCCATGCTGTTTTTGTGATAATGAGTAAGTCTCATGAGATATGATGGTTTTCTAAAGGGGAGTTCCCCGACACAAGCTCTCTCTTAGCCTCTACACCATGTAAGATGTGACTTTGCTCTTCCTTTACCTTCCGCCATGATTGTGAGGCCTTCCCATCCTTGTGGAACTGTGAGTCAATTAAACCTTTTTCCTTTATAAATTACCTAGTCTTGGGCATGCCTTTATTAGCAGTGTGAGAGTGAACTAATAGAAAATGAAAAATGAAAAAAGGAAAAGTATATATTAGCTACCATTCATAATAGGGGAAAATAGCATACCTATATTTTGGGAGACAAATGTATATGTTTATCAGAATCTTTACTTTTTGTTCAAAAATTTTGTTGACATCCTGTACTAATTAATACTTTCTTAGTTGCAAATATGTATATCTTTGTTAAAATAACCAATCTCATATGGATAGGATTAGAGCTTACTTTGTAAAATACTGAAACCAGAAACATACAGAGTCAGCCCTCTTTGTCTTCTCATGTCTTTACGTTGCTTCTCTGCAGACAGCGGCCTATCCCTGTGGGAAGGGCTCTGGCAATTCTGACCAATTCCAATACCAATTTGAAAATGTCTTGTAAGCTTGGGTGATGTGCCCATCAATTTGACTAATTACAATGATAGGGAGTGAGGCAAAATTACCTTGCTAAATTGCGTCTTAGGCCTTCTTATATCTAAGATGCTTTCAACAGACCTGGCTCTCTGGATTGTCACTGTGAGCAGAACACCACTTACACATCATCTGCCATAGGGGTGGTAGCTCTCTGGCATTTCCCCATACCTACCATGGGTCAGGTACTGTGAAAGTTATTTTCCTATATTCATTGGTTAATAATCCTGATAAACTTCCCATTTTAGTTAGTATGAATGCCAAAATTAAGGATTTATAATTTAAAATAATTTGTCAAAATTACAAAGATAAGAGACAAAGTCAGGATTTGAACAAATATCTATATTTGACTATAGTCTGAGATATCTTCAGCAAACCACTCAAACCACTGAGAATAAGAATTAGCTTTTAAAAAATATTCATCACATATACTTCATTATAAATGTATTTCTTCATCAAATGACAGAAGTCATGTCTACACATAAAGAGTTTTTTATGAGAACTGGAATACAGCTACACTGGCTGTATGTAGGGACAGCTCCATGAAGAAACTCTCTGGGTCTCACAGGATTTTTCAGTGGATATCTTTGGGAGAAATATATACTAATTCTGATCAGAAATGTCTAGAAAATCAGATATTGTCCATTTTTAATTGTAGGGCATTGTCATCTTTAGTTACACATCAATGTCCCTTGTTACATCAAAAAATTACATTAGTTATATATAGAAGTGATATGTTGTAAAATTTTTATATTGGAAAACAATAGTGATTTGGGGTAAAATAATTACATTTCTCATTTTGAATAGTATATCCCAATTTTAGCAGATAATTCCAGCTACCTGAGTAACAATTAAATATACTGATCTGTTAACACCAGTCCTAATTTTTCAGACAAAATATGTGGGAATGATTAATGGTGATGGGGGTTGGATGTGTGTTCTTAAAATATTCTTTTGGGTTGTTCTGATGTTCTGGGGAGATCGGAAGCACTCTTACAGACCATCTGTGTTCACTGTGGCAAATAATTTTTTAGAGTCATTGCAGAGGTAATTTAGAATCAAAGAAACAGTCTGTTCCTGTATACAAAATCACATTTGGTGAGACTGACATTTCTAGGTCTCTGCCAACTATAATATCATAAGAGTGGATTATACCTAAAACCATCGTTATATTGGATTTGGACAACATTTTTCAACTATGCCATCCCTAACCACTTATAACAATTAGGACTTTAATTCCTTTAGACTTTTTAACATTTCATGTTTCTCATTTGTAAAATGGACAGTAATAATAACTACAAAAGACACTTGTTAGAGTTTTGAGTGTGAAGCAATGTAAATATAAGATGTCATATATTCTTAAACACTTTCCCTTGTGAATTACCCTACTATCATTCAAAATACAGAGTCCGCCCCCTTTTCAGAGATTTTCTGAAGCTGTCTGGTTAGAACAAACCCATCTCTTCTCTTTGCACCTATACTACATGGCTAATCTCTCTACTCTAGAACTTCGTCTTCTATTTTACATCATAGTTATTTGTGTATATTCAGTCAGCCCTATTAGGCTTTAAGCACCTTGAGATAAAGACCTTTTCCTTATCATAATAGTGATTCTTTCGTGTCCATCATCAAGGCGTCCTTGACAGGGCCTTATATACAATAGGTCCTCAACAAATACTCATTAAACTGTGTTGATAAAGGTCTCAGACCACAGGACTGCATGAAGTGACTACTTGTCTATTGTTTATTACTATTTTACCTGAGACTAGCAACAGTATTTCTTTGCTCCTTTGCCTAATGGAAGGAACAATGTCTTTGAAATGAAAAGTTAAATGTTCTGAATCCATTCCTTTCTCTATGTCAGACTCTTATATAAGAGTCTAAGAAAAAAACATAATACAAGATAAATATTCAGAAGGTTCTTGCAGGACTGCTTTTACTACCCTCTATGCCTTCAGTATGTAATATCCTTGAAGCAAATTTTACAATTATGTAACATGATTAAGAGATAATTCTAAACTGATAGCCGCTATGCACTCATTCCTCTTAACTTGTGATATTTTCTAAATGCTCCAAATGTATGACCCAGAAGCAAGAGAAATCCTTTAATATTCATTATTATAACTTTTTGTCCAATTTGTCTTTTAAATTATGGATAGGTTTGTTATTGCTTCTCACCAAAATGTTTCTTTTTCTGGTTATTAAAATGGCTGTTGTTTTAAATTTGAAGTTCTATAGCATCAGGGACATTCACAAAAAAAAAAAAAAAACAGGTTTTTTCATCTTTTGCTTGTTAGATTTTATTTATTGAATATTTTCTTCATATCTATGCTGGCAACATATGATTGCCCAAAAATTCAAAAGCTCCTTTTAAATAACCAGAAGGAATTTCAAACAGCCTGGAAACATAGCAGCTATCAACCCAAAATGGAAAATCATAACAAACTTAAGTTACAGAGCTTAGATATGGGACCTGCTCCATGAGCAGGTGGAGCACAATCTAAAGACGCAAATGACTACTTCAGTCACTATCATTGTCAAATCAATATTCTGTTGCAAGAAAGATATTATATGTGTAATGGACATGTCTCATTCTGCTTCCTGGTTTGCATGCAAATGATCAAAGTGGCACATGCACTAGCTGTTACAAACAAATGGCTTTTTAAGGACGGGATGTAGAAACAAAGAAAGAGAACACTGAAACCCTGAAAGTTCTGTCAGCAACTAGAGGATCCAGGAAAAAAAAAATCAATAACGATGAAGACATGGGAATCTAAGAATCAGGAACCCAACGCAAAAGAGATATAAAGAGAATTACTGATCACACAAAAGGAAGATCCAGAATGACAGTTTGGTTACATGCTAGAGTGTTCGGCCATATAAATAGAGTTTCTGAGGTATTGGCAGAAAAAAAGAAAAGATAAAATGACAAATTATCAGACAGGCTTGATTTTCCAGAAAACTATTTAAAAAAAAATGGTGCCAAGCAAATGAAATAAAAGGACCAATTAATTGCAGGAAAAAAAAATCCATGAAGGCCTTCAAGAAAGGAAGGAAACTCACAGAATGCTGCTTGACTCTTCAATTTTAAAACGTTACATATTTTGGATGGTGAAAATGAGGTGGGAGGATTGCTTGAGGCCAGGAGTTTGGGACCAGCCTGGGCAACAAAGTGAAACTCCATCTCTACCAATTTTCTTTTTAGTTAGCCAGGTATGGTGACATGCATCTGTAGTCCTAGCCACTAGGGAGGCTGAGAAGGGAGGGTTGCTCCAGCCTAAAAGTTTGAAGCTGCAGTGAGCTAAGTTGTCTCCTATAGTTACTGAATGAACTTTTAAAGTTTCACTGTTCTCTTTTTTTGTTTCTGCATCCCATCCTTATTTTTTTATTTTATTTTACTTTAAGTTCTAGGATACATGTGGTGAACATGACGGTTTGTTATTTAGGTATATATGTGCCATAGTGGTTTGCAGCACCTGTTAACGGTTTAAGGCTTGCATGCCTTAGGTATTTGTCCTAATGCTCTCCCTCCCCTTGCCCCCAACTCCCAACAGGCCCCGTTGTGTGATGTTCCCCTTTGTGTACATGTGCTCTCATTGTTCAACTCCCAATTATGAGTGAGATTATGCAGTGTTTGGTTTTCTGTTTCTGTGTTAGTTTGCTGAGGAAGATGATTTCCAGCTTCATCCATGTCTCTGCAAAAGACATGAACTCATTCTTTCTTCTGGCTGTATACTATTCCATGGTGTATATGTGCCACATTTTCTTTTTCCTGTCTATCACTGATGGGCATTTGGTTGGTTCCAAGTCTTTCCTATTGTAAATAGTGCTGCAGTAAACATAAGTGTACATGTGCCTTCACAGTAGAATTACTTATAATTCTTTTGGTATATACCCAGTAATTGGATTGCTGGGTCAAATGGTATTTCTGGATCTAGATCCTTGAGGAATCGCCACACTGTCTTCCACAATGTTTGAACTAATTTACACTCCCACCATCAGTGTAAAAGCATTCCTGTTACACTGAGGAATGCTTTATCCTTGAGGAATCACCACACTGTCTTCCACAAAGGTTGAACTAATTTACACTCCCACCAACAGTGTAAAAGCATTCCTATTACACCCTCACCAACAGTGTAAAAGCATCCTCACCAGCATTTGTTGTTTCCAGACTTTTTAATGATCGCCATTCTAATTGGCATGAGATGGTATCTCATTGTGGTTTTGATTTGCATTTCTCTAATGAACAGTGATGATAAGCTTTTTTTCATATGTTTGTGGGTCACATAAATGTCTTCTTTTGAGAAGTGTTTGTTCATATCCTTTGCCCACTTTTTGATGGGGTTGTTGGTTTTTTAATTGTAAATTTAAGGGTTTTTTTGTAGATTCTGGACATTAGCCCTTTGTCAGATGGCTAGATTGGGAAAATTTTCTTCCATTCTGTAGGTTGCCTGTTCACTCTGATGATAGTTTCTTTTGCTGAGCAGAAGCTATTTAGTTTAATTAGATCCCATTTGTCAATTTTGGCTTTTGTTGTAATTGTTTTTGAAATTTTTGTCCATGCCTACATTCTGAGTGGTATTGCCTAGGTTTTCTTCCAGGGTTTTTATAGTTTTAGGTTTTACACTTAAGTTTTTAATCCATCTTGAGTTAATTTTTACATAAGATACAGGGAAGCATCCCATCCTTAAAAAGCCATTTGTTTGTAATTACTAGTGCATGTGCTACTTTTATCATTTGCGTGCAAACCAGGAAACAGAACGAGGCCTGTCCATCATACATACAATATCTTTCTTACAATGGAGTATTAATTTAATAATGATAGTTTGATATTTGATAATGATAGGCTAAGGGCCAAGCCCCATCTCAAAAACAAAAACAAACAAACAAAAAATCATGTCAATAGAAATGAGACTTCTTGGCAACCACAGTTTTCAGTATATGAAAAATGAAAATTATTTCCTTTTTAGCTCTGAATATGTTGAATCAGGCATTCCCAACCCCCAGTGCTGGGGACCAGTACTAGTTAGTGGCCTGTTTGAAACCTGACCTCAGAGCAGGAGGTAAGCGGCTGGCTGGAGCATTATCTCCTGAGCTCAGCTTCCTGTCAGATATAGGAGTACAGGAACCGTATTGTGAACTGTGCTTGTGAGGCGTGTAGGTTGCCTTCCCCTTTTGAGAATCTAACTAATGCCTGATGATCTGAGGTAAAACAGTTTCAAGTTTCATCCCTAAGCCATTCCCCCTGACCCACTCCCATCCCAGGACAGAAAATGTTTTCCAGGAAACCCTACCCTGTTGCCAAAATGGTTGGGGACTACTGTGTTAAACAATGAAATTGAAAACCAAAAAAAAAAAGAAATTGGTTTGTGGGGATTTTTTGTATTAAAGAAGCTTCAAACTCCCCAAGATAAGACACCTTCAAAAGACAGCCTGTGTGTGTGAAACAGAGGCAATATTTATTAAAATAACCACACACATCTGGCACATTCAACTTGTACCTATGGATATCAGCCCTCACCAATTCATGGTGCATACATTCTACTCTTATGAATATTCCACCAAATCCACCAACAATACCCCAAACAGTTAGCTGTTTGGGCCACCAGCATCTGTGAATGTGGAGAACCTCTATAAAAGGAATCATCAGTGTCAGGCACAACAGAGAGAGAAATCAGTCCTCAAAGTCATCACTTTTAGACAATTGAATGAAGGCAATTCTCTATATTCTCTAGATAAGATAAATATTATTATTCCCATTTTCCAGATGTCTAGGTGAAGCTGAGAGAGCCTAATTAATTGTCTAAACTCACAGAAGAAGTTCAGTTGAGGTTTGGTCCCAAGTGTCTGATTTTACCCTGAACCAAGCAGTTATCTTCCTGTGAGACAAGTAGACCATTTACCATGACAAAGACCTCTGGTGCTGAGCTCCTGGCACAAGGGATAAAATCCCACATATTGGTAGAATTTTTCAAAGTGCATTTTTCCCCCTCACATTCACTTTAGAAATGTGACAAGGGAAACATTAGCATCAAATGAGCAAGGTGAAGAGGTCAGCTCAAGTTCTCATTGCTGGTTAGAGACTGAGTCAAAACGAACATAGATATCCTGCTCTAGGGATGCTTATGTTGAAGAAATCACCTCCAATGGGAGGAAAGGACCCATCAGCCCTGAAGTACCCAAACTTAGCTTTCCCAGATAGAGCAGTGGTTTGGAAGCATTCTTACTGTTTCGAATTATTAAATTTGAAAAGCACATTTGTCCCAAATTTGCTATTAACTTTTAATTTAAGCATTTTGTCTTTTTCCCCGTACAATAAAGGTCAAATTCAAACTCCACAAAGGTGAATTAAGCACTTCTTATTGCTTAGACACTTTTACATATCATATGCCAGTTAACTCTCTTAATAATTCCATGGTAACAGAACCATGAAATGGAGACATGAAGGTTGAGTTCCTTTTTTGTTTCTAATAAACTTAGGTCACTAGGGTTGACATGGTTCATAATATAAATGTTTACTAATATGTAATATCACAGGATTAAAACCCAGGTCTCAAACTACAAACAGAAAGGGAATCGGTACAGTGTGTTAAGGAGCTCAAACAATTTAGATACATGTCTCACTGATTTAAAATATAAACAACCCAGTTCTCCATCAAGAAAAGTTGTGTACTTTTCTTTTGAAGCTCCGAGTGTGTGCCCTTATATAATCTATAATAGAATACTTATAATACGGCAGGCATAGTTCCAATACACTTGTATCTAAGAATTTACTTATTCATCACTATAATTCTGTAGTATAGCTGTTAATGTTTTATATATGAAGAAACTGAATCATGATCACAGAGATGTTAGGTAACTTTCCCAAAGCTACTAATAGTAGAATCAATATTCAAACCCAGATCTAAAACAAAGCCTTTCATAATGACCCTTTACTACTTTTCTATATAGAAAGTGTGATAAACATATACCAACAAAATAGCCCCAATTGCTTTTGTATTCCTTTTCTTTTCTGTACTAGTTTATCCTTACTTCAGTGTATCATAATGCAGCTGATGGAATTATCTTTCTAAAAGGAAGATCTAAACACAAGACTTAATGGTGCAAAAGTAATTTGATGGCTCCTATATCTAACTCCTTAATATGTAAACAATTCCTTTCACAATCTGACCCAGTATACCTGTCTTGCTGCATCCCTTTGAGAGGTGGTACTATCTACTATTCCAGGAGCAAATTAAGGAAGCAAACCATTACAAGCCCAGTAAATTGAGGACCTATTTGTTCCAATGCTGGGCCAAGAACTTGTAGATCTGAAGCTTTAAATTTTCACTTTGATTTTGTTACAAGGGAAGACACACAGCCTTTCTATTTTCTCCACCAGGGCAAAAATTTGCTGTTTCTATCTAGTCCAATTTAGACTCCTAATGATATTCAAATACATTTAGATTAACTCTGAAAATTAACCAGACCCAATCACCCAGTTGCTGATAAGGTTTTGTGTTGTAAATTTCCAAAAAGGCAGTTTGTGTGTGTGTGTGTGTGTGTACGCGTGTGCACGCACATGCACATGTGTGTACCTGTGTATTTGTTTGAAAAAGTGAATCTAATAACTGGAATACTTACCACATTCCCAGCACACTGGGAAGGCTTCACTTACTGTATTCCCTCACAGCAACCTAATAAAGTATCATTATTCCAATTTTGTGGATAAGAAAAAAAGTAAAGCTCTGAGTTTCTGAGATAATACAGAGAAGACAACAATGTTACATGCCAAAGGCTTAAAAATGTTCACAGTCCTTAAATTATACCCAGATTCCTTAGTGATGACTAAAGCTATCAAATAATCTTGTTAGCAACTAATAGTTTCCCAGAGACTTTCCATCATCTTAAACAAACATCCTTATCACAAAATTTGGTAATGTAATATTAAGGCAGCAACACAATACTCAAGCAAAAGGTATCTAAGATCCTGAGGTAAACATCTGTATTTTAAGCAACGTGGAGATTTGCCATTAATAATTGACAGAGCAAGTAACTTTACTATTTAATAATTTAATTTAGAGTGCATTTCTGTTTGCAGGTTTTTCTCTTGTGTCAAACAGTTCTGTACTCTCTTAACAACTTCCATTAAAACGATCTCTGTGCACATAATAGGCATAGGGTTTTTCAAAATTTGCAAAGGAAAGCACCCCTTTACCTGTTATTTCAGCCAGTGTGTTGTAAAGCACCTCTCATTCTCTTTGATGCTACACTGCAGTGTATCTCATAAAACAACCTTTTTTAAAACCTTCCATTTCTTTGGTCAGAGATTAGCGTGTTTGATGTCATATATAGACAATAAAATCCTTTTTATCTCAGTGATATTTCATTATACTTTGTGACTTAGAAACAAAACGAGCTTAAAGTCAAGCCAAGACACATCTTTAAGATTGCTATGATAATGCTAATATGCCCTTTAAAATTGAGGCCAGCTGGGAAATTGAAAGGGTGACAAGTGGAACCAACTTACATCAAACTGGCGTGACACCAGACATTGGCATGGCCTACGTGACAGCTGCAGCATCTGGAGAGAGCTTGATAAGAAAATCCTGTTATAATATGGAGCTGGTTTCTCTTAAATTATATCTTATACAATTTCATAGGTGCCATATTTTATTTTAGAACAAAATGCATTCTGTTTTTGAAACAGAAATACTCTTGTCCTTAAGCAAATGTGAAGGAAGTGGTATTTGGCTATCCTTTGGCAAAGGGAAAACCCATGTATATTTAATGAGCCCCTTTACCTGAGGGACTTTCGTTATGAGAACAGCGTGTGAGACTATAACTTTGAGTAGCAATGTAAATGCTATCAGGGCATTCAAAGCAAAGAGTTCAACAAAAGAGCTGCTGTGTCAGTTGTAACAACACACTGAGAGGTCCTGGGTGGCACTGGATGAAGCAGAACTTGATCTCTGTTTCATTCCCCATTGAGTGTCTTCTTTGGACAGAAAATCAAGAGGGTAACTACCCAGTTGTTCTAGTTTATTGAGTACAACAAGGAGGCCCTCTGCCATCCTAACTTCATTGCAGGGGGAAATACTCTAAGCAAAGACTGCTCTCCTAACATCTCAGCCTACAGCATCAAACTGTGGATGTGTGCTGAAGGAGGTGGCTCCTGTGTAGCCTTTTCTCCAGGGGACATAAAAGGCAAATTGTCTGTTCTCTATTTTTCATTCATTCAATATATTCGTATCAAATGAACACTTTATGACAGGCATTGTGTTTCTGTGATTTGTGCTTCTAAGGCATAAAAATAATATGATATAGACTCTCCCTCAGCTCACAGACCAATAAAAAGACAGCTGTATAAACAAACAATTGAAAAATGGTATGATGAGAGCATCAATAAGAATTGTACAAAGAATTATCACCATCACAACCCCTCTTGGCTTTCCTGCCATGTAGAAAATGCATACTCTAATTTTTGAAGATCTAATCTCTTTTCAAATTTCAGAGTGACTCTTCCTTAAAAGCATGCAAGCATCTATTGTCTGTGACTTTTTAATTTTGACTGATCCTCTAGAAACATTAAAATTTGATCTATCACTTCTATAAAACAGTCCAAACTCAGAAATTAGGAGTTGTGCAACCCAAAAAGGAAATAAAAAAGAGCCTGGAAAACTTCTACTCAGTGACGAGACATACTTTATAAATTTTTAAAATCACAAATTAAGTCATAAAAAAGAAGTCATGCTGTTGGGGACACATCAATTTATTATGTTAGCTTTCGTAAATCTTTTCTGAAATAAGATGGCATATACAAAAAAAATCAATGGTTACAGGATTCAGGTGTGATCATTGCACTAATGAAGAAATGATAAATAAGGAAAACAATGTAATACAAAAGAAAGGTTAATAACAAATTCTTAGATACGGTGTATGATATTGGCAACAAATTAGTAGCCACTAGCAGCAGTTTACCCCAAAGCCAGAATTGGCAATAATTTCTGATACACATAATGATAACATTTAATAATGACAATATCATAGACATATTAGTCAAAGAGCCGTAAGTATAGAAAGCTGGTGTCATGTTGGTGAATTAGTATAATGTCCCAGTGAGGATCCCAGGAAATTACAGCCTCAGAGGTGAGTATCACCTTCTCCTCTAGGCTCTGCTTCTTCCCCTCTGCTGTCTTGGCAAAACTTATGCAAAATTTCAGACAAGATTCCCTATGCTCTACATCCTCCATTTTTTAAAAGTTTAATGATGCTTACCCAACTAACTAGTTGATTCAAAAATACAGTACAGCAATTAGAACCAACTCGGATGGTAAACCTGCTATCCATCTGCTGGCCTCCACCACTACCTGAAAGACAGTCCCCCTGCATTGTAGCTATTATACTTAAAAAGGATAAAGGGGCATTGTTAGACAGTTTGCTCAAAAGTCTGATGTTTAAACCTATTTCACAGACTATTGACTAGGAATACTCCCCTATAAAGTATTCATCATCTGTAGAAATCTATTCATTTTAGTATGTCATAAAAGTATTGCAATTAGACATTTTTCTTTTACTATACTTACTGTTTCTACCCTGTGGACTTGAAAATAAAAGACTCTTATAGAAAGAAAGAAATTGAGAGGCTTCTTGCCACCCCAATTTTTATAAATTCCTGACTGTAAATTCAGCCTCCGACTTTAATTCAGACATCCTCTAGCTTTCAAATTTGTCAGCCAGCTTGGACATCTCAGCTCTCTGCCACCAAGGGATCATAACGCATCCCAGGGCTTGCATTCAATTGCATGCTGAGAAAATGAAATTCTTGGCACCTGAAGTTTTTCTCTGCTCTCACCATTCTCAGTTTTTTCTTTGTTTTTTTATTTTATTTTATTTTATTTTTATTATAGAATCATCTTGTTATACCACCAATGGGACTTTTACATTGGAGCAGCAAAGGAAGTACCTGTAAGATAATACACACTGGCTAAGAATAAAGAAAAGCATCAGCTGAGTTAGAGATATTATTCTGATCCCTCACTGTGACCTAGTCTCATTCATTCTTTTGTTTTGAGCCAATTACACCCTGCCCGAGCTTATGACCAACTTGCTCTCTTGACCAAGCTCAATGCATTTTGCATGACTCCAACCAATTTTAGCTGGTTGTTTCCCCAGGCAGAATCATATATTATTTGTTCCTTTGGATGAATGGCCATTCAGCAATCATTACCCAGTGCTTTAGTAGTGCCTGAGGACAGGAATTACATCCAGAAATAAGTAAGGACATCCCACACACTGCCAGCTGTTTGTTCACTACATGATTACAACACTGCATGCTGCAATCTACCATGCCGATTTTAAAATAGTTTAGTCATTTTAATATGAAAAAAAATCACTGGCTTAATGATGGTTAGCTAGAGATTATAGATTATAGATTTTATATACATTTAAGTCCCAATGTGGTATTGTTTGTTGCCTAATCAACAGCCATTCCCAATTATTCTCTCTAATGGACCCAAATTCTCTTCTGTGATCAAGTAGTTATGACCTTAGGAGAGCTCAAGGATTCCCAAGACCCTGGGCAGGAACGCGATTGGTTCATGTCAGTCATGGTGACATTTGCCTTGATTATGAGTATTTTAGTCATGGGAACTGTATTAGTCCAATCTCACACTGCTATGAAGAGATACCTGAGACTGGGTAATTTATAAAGGAAAGAAGTTTAACTGACTCACAGTTCAGCATGGCTGGCAAGGTTTGAGGAAAATTACAATCATGGTGGAAGAGGAAGCAAACACATTCTTCTTCATATGGGAGCAGGAAGGAGAAGTGCAAGCAGGGGAAATTCCACATGCTTATAAAACCATCAGATCTCATGAGAACTCACTCACTATCCTGAGAACAGTGTGGGGAAACTACCACCCTGACTCGATTATCTCCACCTAGTCCTGCCCTTAACATGTGGGGATTATTATAGTTCAATATGAGATTTGGTTGGAGACACAGCCAAACCATATCATTTTGTCCACGGCCCCTCCCAAACCTCATGTCATCACATTTCAAAACACAATCGTGCCTTTCTAAATGTATCCCAAAGTCTTACCTCATTCCAGAATTGACCCAAAAATCCAAGTCCAAAGTCTCACCTGAGACAAAGCAAGTTCCTTCTGCTAATTAGCCTGTAAAATCAAAAGCAAGTTAGTTACTTCCTACATACATTGTGGGTACTAGCATTGGGTAGATATACTCATTCCAAATAGGAGAAATTGGCCAAAACAAAAGAGCTACAGGCCCCATGCAAGTCCAAAATCCAATAGGGCAGTGATTAAACCTTAAAACTCCAAAATGACCTCCTTTGACTCCATGTCTCACATCTAGGGCACGCTCATGTATAGGGTGGGCTCCCACAGCCATAGGTAGCTCTGCCCATTTGGCTTTGCAGAGTACAGGCCCGAGACCCAGCTGCTTTCATGGCTGGATTGAATGTCTGCAGGTTTTATAGGCACACAGTGCAAGTTGTCAGTGGGTCTATTAACATTCTGGAATCTGGAGGATGGTAGCTCTCTTCTCACAACTCCACTAGCCAATGTCCTAGTGGGAACTCTGTGTGAGGACTCCAACCCCACATTTCCCTTCCGCATTGCCCTAGCAAGAGGTTCTCCATTAGAGCTTCACCTCTGCAGCAGAATTCTGCCTGGACATCGAGGCATTTTCATACATCCTCTGAAATCTAGGCAAAGGTCTCCAAACCTCAGTTCTTGACTTCTGCACATCCATAGGACCAACACCACATGGAAGCTGCCAATGCTTGAGGCTTGTACCCTCTGAAGCGATGTCCTAAGCTATACCTTGACCCCTTTTTGCCATGGCTGGAGCTGCTAGAACACAGGATGATAAGCCCCTAGTCTGCACACAGCAGGAGAGTCCTGGCTCTGGCCCAGGAAACCATTTTTCTTTCCTAGGCCTTCAACCAGAGATAGGATGAACTGCCATGAAGCTCTCTGATATGCCCTTGAGACATTTTCCCCATTGATTTTGTGGTTACCATTCAGATCCTTATACTTATGCAAATTTCTTAGCCATTTTTAATTTCTCTCTGAAAATGAGATTTTCTTTTCTATCATATTATCAGCCTGCAAATTTTCCCAACTTTAATGCTCTGCTTCCTCTTGAATGCTTTGCTGCTTAGAAATTTCTTCTACCAGGTACCCCAAATCATCTCTCCCAAGTTCAAAGTTCCACAAACTTCTAAGGCAAGGTCAAAATGCCACCAGTCTCTTTGCATAGCAAGAGTGACATTTGCTTCAGTTTCCAACAAGTTTCTCACTCCATCGGAGACCACCTCAGCCTGATCTTCATTGTCCTTATCACTATCAGCATTTTGGTCAAAGCCAGTCAACAAGTCTCTAGAAGTTCCAGCTTTCTCATATTTTCCTGTCTTCTTCTGAACCCTCCAAACTGTTCCAACCTTTGCCTGTTGCCCAGTTCTGAAGTTGCTCACACATTTTCAGTTATCCTCATAGCAGAACCCCACTCCCTCAGTACTAATTTATTATATTAATTCATTCTTTGAAGACATATCCAAGACTGGAAATTAAAAAGGAAAGAGATTTAATTGACTCACAATTCTGCAGTGCTTGGGAGACCTCAGGAAACTTACAATCACGGCAGAAGGGGAAGCAAACACATCCTTCCTTATATGATGGCAGGAAGGAGAAGTACAACCAAGGGGAATGCCAAATGCCTATAAAACCATCATCTCACATAGGAACTCACTATCACGAGAACAGCATGGGGGAATTGTCACCATAATTTCATTCCACTGTCTCTACCTGGCCCCACCCTGAACACATGGGGATTATCACAATTCAAGATGATATTTGGGTGGGGACACTGTCAAACCATATCAGGCATATCACACAATTCTGGTTAATTGAAGCTGAGGGCTCTGCTGTGGTGTTTTTAAGAAAGAATTCCTGATTAAGAAAGTGAGCTGTATTGGAAGAAAAGTTTCTCTTGTAAGTATATGTCATCCAGTCTTCATGTGATTCCTGGAACTACTTCACCTATCATGGAATCATAAGGAGAAGCTCACTGACACATTGATAAGGTAGAGTGGAAAATATGGATAGTGCCACCACTAAGGTCCCCAATGAGGTTCTTGAACTGCTGAGTTAACCAACCGTGGATTCTGCTGCCCTCTGATTTCTTATCACATAAGATGACCGATGACCTATTTTGAGTCACTTTTAGTGGGATTTTCTATTTCTTGCAGCTAGACACATTCTAGCAGGGATAGCCTGCATTTCCAATTTGCAGTACATTTTATTCTCTGATATAGATTGGATCTTTGTTCCCTCCAAATCTCATGTCAAAAATTGATCCCAAATGTTGGAGGTAGGGCCAGCCTAGTGGAAGGTGTTTAAGTCACAGGAGTGGGATCTCTGATGAACTGCTCAGTGCCATCCTCACAATAGTGTGTGTTCTCAGGCTATGAGTTACTGAAGGATCTCATATTCTAAAAACAGCCTAATACCTCTTTCTCCTCTCTTTCTTCCTCCCATGTGGCATGCCTGCTTCCCTTCCCTTTCACTATGAGTAAAATCTCTCTGAGGCCTCACAAAAGCAGATTGTGGCACCATACCATACTTGTTGTCCAGCCTGCAGAACCATGGGCCAAATGAACCTTTTTTCTTTACTCAGCCTCAGGTGTTCCTTTGTAGCAATACAAAACAGACTAATATATTCTCTTACTTTCAAAATCCAACCATTCTCATAGTAATGAGAGTAAATTTGATCAATTGCCTACTCCTCTAAATTTTATTAAATAAACACTATGATTATATCTTCTCCCCCATTATGAAAGCTGGAACTATTTAAAAATCTTATTTATGATAACATTTTTGAATCCAGAGTATGAAAAGCAGAATAAATCACTAGGAAAAAATGAAATAACTGAAAATCACTAGGAAAAAATGAAATAACTGCATCAGAAATAATTATAAAAAATAAGCTATTTATCTTCTGCTCTTCTGTCAGTTTGCACATGTTCTCACTCATAGGTGGGTGTTGAACAATGAGAACACATGGACACAGGGAGGGGAGCACTACACACAGGGGTCAGTTGGGGGGAAAGAGGGGAGGGAGGGTGGGGGGTGGGGAGCTGGGGAGAGATAGCAAGGGGAGAGATGCCAGATGTAGGTGATGGGGAGGAAGGCAGCAAATCACACTGCCACGTGTGTACATATACAACAATCTTGCATGTTCTTCACATGTACCCCCAAACCTAAAATGCAATAAAATAAATAAATGGGAAAAAAATAAGCTATTTAAACAAGAATATCTGAAACGTTTTCTAAAAAAGAAAATCCTAGAGGGCTTAGAGAAGTCATAATGACAAAGGACAGCAAGGTGACAACAGCACAGTAGCTGAAACATCAAGGGTGCTCTAATACTGAAGTGGGGAACTCAGATGGTTTAACTACATACTTTATTGGTCTTCATGTAAAGTGAAAAGCTTGGACCTCTTTTTCAAAAACTGTTAAGAGTTTAAAGACAGAGACAGCAGAACACTAAACCAATGTGGTCTTTAATGTACCCTCAGAAAGGGTGGGCCCTTAGCAATTGCATGGGTTGCATACCCATGAAGCCAGCCTGACATCCAAGAATTATGATTTTTCCAGTCCGCCTATAAAGATCAAAATGGAGTGGACATGGTAATGAGGCTATTGACACAAGTGAATCTGGGCCAAATAAGACTGCCCTGGCCAGAGTTTAATTTCAGTCCGGAGCTAAAAACCTAAGGAGATTGTGGGTAGAAATCATCTAGAGCTAACCCTACAATGTACTACAATGTACCTCTTCATATTTCAGATGAAAATCATAATACAGAATATTATGTAAATGACAAGGAAATGCTTAATTTTTTGTTTTGTTTTGTTCTGTTTTTGGAGACAGAGTCTCACTCCAGGCTGGAGTCAGTGGAGTGAACTCAGCTCACTGCAACCTACCCCTCCTGGTTCAAGCAGTTCTCCTGCCTCAGCCTCCCAAGTAGCTGGGGACTACAGGCACATGCCACCATGCCCAGCTAATTTTTGTATCTTTAGTAAAGACAGGTTTCACCATGTTGGCCAGGCTGGTCTTGAACTCTCGACCTCAAGTGATCTGCCCACTTTGGCCTTTCAAAGTTCTGGGATTACAGGTGTAAGCCACCATGCCCAGCCTTAATGTATAATGTTAATAAAGATAGTTGCACATAAATTATACATATATATGTACATGTGGGGCATATGTATAAATAGACTCAAAGGAAGTAGTACTTCAAAATATATAATCTGTATTAGTTTACTAGATGCTATAATAAAGTACCACAAACTGAGAGACTTAAATAATAGAAAGCTTATTGTCTCACACTTCTGGAAGCCAGAAGTCCAAAATCAATGTGCTCGAAAGATTGGTTTCTTCTGATGGCTGTGAGAGAAAGATCTGTTTCAGGCAACTTTCCTTGGCTTGTAGTAGGCTGTCTTCATGTTCACATGACTTTTTCCCTGTATGCATGCCTCTCTCCAATTAGCTTTTTTATTAAAAAGGTCACCAGTTGTGAGATTAGGGCCAATCCACTGACCTCATCTAACATTGATTATCTCTGTAAAGACTCTATCTCCAAATAAGGTCACATCCTAAGGTACTAGGGGTTAGGAGTTAACATAAATTCTGGTGTGTTAGAGGAAATAATTTAACACATATAATAGGTTAACTATATGGTGGAATATAATATTTTCTTTATATATTTCCATAGTTTCTAAAGCTCATTCAATCAGCTTTATAATAAAAACGTAGGAAAATATGAGTTTAATAATATTCTAAATTACAGGCTAAAGAAAATAATAAGATATTGGACTGATAGAAGAGTCTTGGTGAAGAAGTTGGGAAAATAACTTTTGAGGCATAATAAAAGTCTGTGTCATGCAGGACAAATCATATCTGCATTGCCTACATAAGTAAAACCTCAGAGTAAATAATTTTTACCAAAAGAATGTCACACTGTTAAAAATAATGGTCCCAACTGCCAACCTTCACCATTTCCCACACAACTTATCTTCCTAAAATATTTATTTAGGATTCCAGGTCAATATAAAAAACTACACCAAACACTTATCCATTCCAGGTTCAGCAACCCAAACTAAGTGCATCCGACAAATTCTAAGGGACAGTCTCAAACCCTGTTTAGACTAAAACTGACAGGACCCACATCCATTCAGAATTATATCCTATTCTTTACTATGTTTTACTAGTCTGATAAGCCTATATTTTCATAGCACTTTTTCACTTTGGAGCTATAGATTCGTTATAAATACTCTGCAAGATTGTTGTAAAAATTGATGTTAATTATCATTATTTTCATGTTCTATTCATCCTGTCAGATTTATTTTTATTTAGAATCCACACTGTGAAAAAGACAATACAGGACATATTTGTTCATGAGGCTTTGAGTGAGGCAAGCTGTGACTATATTCAAGACAGTGGCTCAAATGTTAGAGAAACTAAATAAGTTTTGCTCTATTCCATTTATACAAACTCAATACCTCAATCTCCTTTTGACCATGTGGAGTCTTAAGGAAACAAACAACATGGCCCAAGAACATAAGATATGCTATCAGCTCACCAGCATATGCTCTAGGTAGAATTAAGCATAAACACATAAAGATACCGGATATATGAAGTTTCAACAAATACCAAGATCACTAAAAAGCATGTTGGATACATTTCAAAAGAAGTTACAAAAACGTGTCACCCATCAAAATCAAAACACTTAGCTGTCACTAAAATTTTATAAGACAAATTGGAGCTTCCAAAATCTAGAAATTCCTTCCACTTCAAAGATGGATATAGTGTTTACATTCCTGCTTAGCTTAACAGCCACAACAAAGGATAGATGAAACTATCAACACAAAGACTCTTCTAAGAGCTTAATTGCTCAACATTATGATTTTCTAGATATTATCATATATTTTAGCTGACATTAACAACAATTGACTTCAAATTGTAATTCATAATACAAAGCAGCAATTATAGTTTTAGATATCATATATTAAATCATATCCTGACAAATGGCAGGCTTATTTGTTTGCCATTATGAAAGATTATGTTTGCTTAATATGATTTTTTTACAAATATGACAATAGGAGATTCAATGTATATTCTTCATAGCAATGTGGTAATAAAGAGGTTGAGGTGCCTCCTATATAGATCTTCATTATTTATAAATTCAGAAAATGCAATTGTCTACAGAGTCTAACGTTCACTGACATATTCATTTTGAATCAATATAATTTACTTTTCAATGAGGTTTAAGTGGCTACCATGCCTAAAGCATTGTTTAATATTCTGCATGACTTAAAAATACACAGCCAGTTTCCATTCTTCAATAAAGCCATAATCTAAGAGTATAAATAAGATATAGGGAATTTACATGACCAGATAATATAATTGGTATGCAATTGATGCAAATAAATATGAAGATTTAAATGCCGTAGAGCACTTCTTCATACAGTGTGATTGAGAAATTCACACAGTCCTAGGTGAGACTGATTTTCAATTTCTAACAGATGGAATATTTTTAGCCAAGTCATAAGGGGAGCAAAGTACAAAAGTGTTTGAGAAAATGCCGGAATTATACTTGAACTAGAAGGAAAGGAGGCTAAAAATTCGGAGAACCAAAATCACAGGATAGGAAAAGGAAAGCAAGAGACCATGGAGCGCTTTGGGTCCAGAGATGGCAAGACCAGCAAGATCACCATTGCTGACTGTGGATAGCTCTAATAGTTTGACTTGTGTTTTACCTTAACCACCAGACCTTTCTTTCCGTAGCTCAGGAGAGCACCCCTCCACCCCATTTGCTCACAATGTCCTGGAATCTTTGTGCTCTTGCTGCAGTTCCCTTTGGGTTCCACATTTCCCTTGCTCCCTCGCATGCCTCACTGGATTGCAGAGTTAAGTTTATAATTATTAAAGAAAAACTAAATAACAATTAAAAAAACAGAAAAAAAGTAATTGGTAATTGACTACGGACTTTAGAAAAAAATGTTTAAACTCTGTCACATTTCATTCTTTATTTTCCATTCCTGTATCATTTCTACCAGATATTATTAACAGAATTAAGGATAAAAATAGTATGATCTTATATTCCTAATACTCTTTATACCAAATTAGTTACTTAGAAAGAGCTCTGTGAAAAGTTATATAAGTTTTCTTAGCTTTGGTTTTCCTATTTGAAAAGAAAAAGTAATGCTGTTTAAATGAGGCTTTCCATGTATCATTGCATGATTCTGAATTTCCATATTTTATCTTCCTTCTATGAAAAATGACAATCTCAGTTGCTCCTTTTAGTACCAGATTGTGCCATTTGTACATTATGATAATTAAAGTAATGATCAGAGACTAGATTTTCAAGTACACATTTTGGTGTGAATACATTTCTCAGTCCTCCCCTTCTGGCTTGGTAGGATGTCCCAGCCCACTCATGCCAGCCACTGAGGTTAGGATGCATTCTGCCTGTGAAGATCCCAGATTTTCACATCACATTGGCTTTATCAGCTTCCACAGCTGCTGGAAATCACAAGGTCCCAAGAGACTCTAAGAGACACTTAGACACCTGTCAAACCAGGTGCACTGGGGCAGCAACTGCCCACTAAACATTCAGGCTGGCATGGAGCCAACTCCTTCTCTACCCTAAATTTTTTTTTTTTAAGGCAATGTGATCACATTTAAGTAATGCAACTCTTTCCCAGACAGACATTTTTACAGGCACTGAAAAGACAGAAAAGTGTGCTTTTAAAAAAATCTGAAGCAAGGTTAGGACAGAATCCAAAAATGAAGCTTACTCAGCCTGTTCTGAAATGTTACCTGCTTGTTAATCATTAATGAGATGCTAAATTTATGAAACCTTGAAGCGAAACACAAGACTAAGATTTTGGCATCAGGTTTCATTCGATTCAACTTTCTGGGGGAAAAAAACAGCTCAGTAAGTTGAACTGCAGGCTGTGGGGGCTACCCCAGGGCATCAGTGTTGTTCTGTAAAATTACACTATGTCATCAGCATACATGTGCACAAGGGAGAAAACACATTAGACTGTAAGATAATCATCAAGCAGAGGAAATAAAATATGCCCTCAGGCGTCCCATTTGTAATTCCCTCGAATCTATGTTCACAAGGCTCTTTTTTCTATACAATTTGACAAGTTAATGCAAACCACTTTATGTAGTCACTACAAGGCCCCAAATCCCTGAAGTTTTGTAGGGATAATTTATGGTCAGCTAAAGAAAATGCCTTAGTGAGGTCAGTAGAAATTGCTTCTATCACAGTCTTCATCTATTCCATTGGAGATACTGTGGGTACCATATCCTGGGTGATTGGTTTGCTGTGAAGCCTGACAAGAAGGGAGTCAGCAAGTCCTTTTGCTGTAGATAGTTTGAAATGTGTACGTGTACATTTTTTTTTTTAACAGGTAGAGCCAAAACAGCTTTCTGCTGAATCAAACCTCTTGATTTCCTTTTTGTGGAGATGAACTATACTGGCATGTCTTCAGACTTTAATGAGGGGAAGACCTCAGAACAAAGATATTTTCTTTGCTATTAAAGGAATTGGCATGTAAAGAAATACAGGCTCTTCACAGATACTGTATCGCAACTTCGTACTCATCAGGAAATGATTCCAAACCTTCCAAATGCATAAATGAATCTCTCTCAAATAGAAATCCACATTAACCCCTCAGAGTGCATTTATTTGTTTGAAGGCAAAATCCTCACCACCCCCACCAAAAGACGCTGGTAAAAAAGATAATGACATTAATAATCTAGTGTTTGTCAGTCTTACTGTTTTAAATATTTACATTTGAAATGGTTATAGTTATTTTAAAGTATTTTTCACATATATGTATGTGTGAATAAGGTATAGGTATTGGGAATGATCTCCACCCTTGGAAAAAAAAATGCAGACATTTCCAGAGATTGATTTCATGTGTTTTTATGAGTATTAAATTAAAAAGCAGGAAGATCACAAAATGCTTCTCAAAGACCAATATAACATTCTTAAATGTTACTTTTTATTTGTTTGTTTTAATCTGAGTGTTTCTCTCTTTGACTCTGTGGTACCTCTGGTCTACCAGCACAGGAGAATAGGAAGTAGGGTGGTCTACCATTCAAGAAAGAGTACTGGAAGGGTTCTCTAACTTCTCCAAAATATATAACAATCTTGTCCTCTACACATCTAGATTATAACATGTATATTTGCTCTTGACTGAGGGGGAATATTTTTATAATAGTCAAAGTTTGAACACGAAGCTATTTTATTATTCTAAGTATGAAGGATTTCAATAGAAGAAACTAAAAGTTTTACAAAACTGTGGAATGGATTGGGGAATAAAGAAAGGAAAGCTCTCACCAGTATTTTCAGCCTATGACACTAAAGTGGGTTGTTCTTAAAAATTCCTGGCACTAAAGTGGATTGTTCTTAAAAATTCCTCCAGAAGTCACTGAAATCTCAAGAACTGCTGAGTGGCTTCCACTGACTATTTGAATCTATAACGCCAGGGAGAACAATTCTCCAGAAGTCACCATGAGCTATCTAAGCTATACAAAGCCTAAAGCATGTGAGGTAAAACGCTGTCAGCAAGCCGCTGTGAACTTCCTGTCTGTCATCTAGCCACACTCTTGGCCTCAAAGGCTTCTGAAGAATAATCCTCTTTTCTCTTCTCTCTTCGAAATCTCACTTTAGTTCATCTCACTGGCAGAATGTGACCTAAATCGTGGGGAAAAAGTAAATTGAAGAAATGAATATTCAGGCTTGCTTTCTGTAATAGAGGTTAATAGTGATTGATTTTATAATGCACAAATATGTGTTGCAACTAAAAAATATCAGCAATACAACTTCAAAAACTTTATTAAAACAAATCACATTTGTGTATGACTAATAAAAAGTTAGGCAGTCACTTCTAATTTCAGGTCAAATATCTAAAAAGCTTAGAAGTCATACTCTCATCTTTACAAGAAGAAAAAGCTAAACGAACAGAAAATATACTACTTTTCTTGGACTCTTCAGAGAAGGGAGGTCATTGGGAAAATTACTGTCCCCAATCTGAAAAGATAGGTGAATCTGAAGAACTACAGCTAGATTTGCTTTTCTGTAGCAGAATCCATAGAAGCCATAAACCTGTAAGAACACATAAATGGTAATTCTGATGATTAACTGCATGCAGAGTGAAAACTTACATGATGTGAGAAACACCTGGTGCTGCAGTCTTAAAGGGCCTCACACTTCCATGGGGGCCTCACCCTTCCCTGGGGGCCTCACACTTCCATGGGGGCCTCATACTTCCATGGGGGCCTCACACTTCCATGGGGGCCTCACATTTCCATGGGGACCTTACCATGTTCTCCAGTAAAGAGCTGGGAAAGTTCCTTTCGTGAACCCAATTGGGTGCAAAGAAGAAGAATCACTGTGAAATATACTAAGCAGGCTAGGCACGGTGGCCCACACCTGTAATCCCAGTACTTTGGGAGGCCAACGCAGGTGTATCATTTGATGTCAAGGTTTCAAGACCAGCCTGACCAATATGGTGACACCTAGTGTCTACTAAAAATACAAAAACACAAAAGCCGGACATGGTGATAGGAGCCTGTAGTCCCAGCTACTGGGGAGGCTGAGACAGGAGAATTGCTTGAACCCAGGAGGCAGAGGTTGCAGTGAGCCAAGATCGTGCCACTGCACTGCACTCCATCCTGGGTGACAGAGCAACAGGGCAAGACTATCTCAAAAAAAAAAAATTAAATTAAAAAAATATATATATATAGCACATTCTTCCTAAGGGGCTTTTTTATAATCTAAAACCAAAAAAGACTTTATCAGAGCCTTTTCTCACTTGGCGAAAGGGCACTGTTTTCCCGCTCTAGCCCCTTCTAGCCTTCCTGTTTCACTTAAGGAAGGAAAATGAAAACTAAGTTATTTTTGCAAAAGTTAGAGCTCAGAGACATGTATCTCCTGAGACACTGAGATTAAATCATAAGATGATGAAACATGTGCCCTCCTCCACAATCCAGCACCACACCAACAGACATCCAGCATAACAAGGGATTAGTGCTGAAAGAGTCGCAAGATGCAGACTCTTAGGAGGAGCAGTTAAGGAAATCCAAAGTCAATAGGAGATTAAAAAATAGGACACAAGAGGAAGTGGAAACTCCTGGCACCTATAGATGCAGTAAACATTAAAGACAGCCTAAATTCCGATTAGATTAACAGAAAGTCTCATGTTAAAAGCCAATTATGCCAGGCAGAGTGGCTCACACCCTTAATCTCAGCAATTCAGGAGGCTAAAGCAGGAGGAACACTTGAGGCAGGTAGTTCCAGACCACCAGCCTGGGTAACATAGTAAAACTCTCTCTCCCAAAAAAAAAAAAAATTATCCGGGCATGATAGCATGTGTCTATAGTCAGCTACTTGGGAGGCTGAGGCAGGAGGATCAATTGAGTCCAGGGGTTTGAGGCTGCAGTGAGCTATGATTGTGCCACTACACTCCAGCCTGAGATATTAAGTAAGACCCTGTCTCAAAGAAAAAGAAAAAGGCAATTTATCTCAGTTTCTATTACTTGATACATTATGCCTGGCCTTCAACAAAAATATTAAAAGACATACTAATAAGGCAAAGAAAAGAATAGTTTAAAAATACCAAGCTAGCATCAGAATCAAACTCAGAAGTAACAAAAATTTTAGAATTATGAGATAATTTAAAATAACTATGATTAATATGTTAAGGCATCTAATAGCAAAGAAGGCAATGTGAAGAAACAGAAGAGTAATGTAAGGCTCATTTGTAGACGGGGCATGCCACAAGAAGGAATAAGTGATATTGAAGATAGGTCAGTAGAAGCTTCCCAAACTGCAAAGGGAAGAAATAAAGGAAGGAAAGAAGAGAGAGAGTAAAGAGAATTCAAGAATAGTAGGATGATTTCAAAGGTATAACATACAAGTAGTTGGAATATCAGAAGAGAGAAGAATAAATATTTAAAGTAATAATGGCTGAGAACTTTCCAAAATTAGTAAAAGACACTAAAACATCTTGGTTGCTTCCAGTGTTGGACAATTATTAATAAAACTGCTATACCTTTTCACATTCTAGTTTTTGTGTGTACATCAGTTTTCACCACGTTCAGTTTTATAAGAAATTGCCCAAATGTTTTCCAAAATGGTTGAAGATAATAGATATTTATATATTATATAATTCATAGCTATTTTTTATATTGTAAATTATCTGTAATTGTATTTACATATTCAGGGTGTGTACATATGCACAACTGTGCCACCGATTTTTAAATATCTGATTGATTCTTACTTCATTGTATCAGCAAGCTTAAATAGTCTTCCTCACTTCCAACTTTTCATTTTAAAATTTTGGTATGTGTAGATACAGCCCCAGATGTGACCTATTCTGCCAGTAAAACATTTGTTTTGCAGATCAAAAATGGAGTTTTAATCAGTTTCCCCTTTTATATAAATAAGGTGAAATGGTTTATTCCACATTCTAGGTCTACTGTGTTTGCTTTTTTATTTCATTCAAAATTTACAGAGGTTAACGTATTATCTTTTCATTATTTCAATCACCCTCCAGTTTTGTAGATATTTTGGTAATCTCTATAGGGCATTTAAATCTGCTAGATGTCAAGAATTCTTTCAGGATAGCCCTAGTATCCATTATTTCTTCCTGACAATTTACCCAGAATTTTACCAACATTAACTTTCCTCTCATCACCTCAAGTATCTAGAAGTCTTCTTCATATATTAAAAAAAAGAGAAGGTCATATAGCTTTCTTATAGCAGAAAAGCTATAAGAAATACTATGTCATTCAGAAAAGCAGACAAGTAATTAACTCATCCAACTTCATTCATAACAAGAAGATAAATAGTACCAATATCAATTTTATTCCTCATTAAAGTTGTAGCTTAGAGAAATATAAATAATATAATGTAGTTTTTATATAGTAGACACGTATAATATTTTCCAACTAAAGATCTAATGAAATGAACAGCCAAACATATTATTAGGCTCATAAAGAAATGTCCTGGAGAGAATGATAAATGAAACTGGGAAATGTACACTGAGCATTTACCATATCAAAGAAATGTGCCAGGTATTCATCATTAAGACAACGTGGATTATGATAAAGTTGAACAACAAAATGTTTAAATAATCACTCAAAGCAACTATAGGAGAATGACATTTGAAATGTACAGATAAAAATTGCTCTAAAAACATAGAAGGAAATTATCACTTCAGGCTAAGGTCATCAAGAGAAGGGACAGGAATTTGAATTTAAGCTTATTCTTGTATAACATTGAATTTATACAGAAGCCAAAGTAAACAAGGAAATAGAAATAAAGAAAAATAATGGCTATATACAATATTTATTTAAGGAAAACAATACAATATGATAGATGTAGAAATAGAGCGAGATGACAAAAATAATATCTTAAGTGGTAGAAGTAACTGGTTATATAGCTTTAAACAGTCACCTAAGTAGATAAATGGATATTAGGAAATTTAAAATGAAAGAAAAATGACAGAAGAAAACTGCAAAAGATTAAAAGCTTGACCATTATTAATAATTTTAACAATTCCAAGCAAAATATTCAATGAATTTTCTTATTTTTCACACAACTCACAGTCTCGGTGGGACTGTGTTACCCATGAGAACTAGAGGATACATCAATTGTTCCTTAGCTAATATTCTTCTTCTCTATTGTTTCAGAAATTGATTTCCATATTAATAATTCTATCTATCAGTTCAGTAAGGAATCAACAATCTAACTCCAGTTTCACCTAGAATAGTATTTCACTTTAGTTAAAATACTAGAGTAGTGATTACAGTAACTCTAGCTCATTCATTTCCACAGTTGCTCAATATTCTACAGTTGGAAAATGCCGCATTTTAACTATTACTCTATAAGTTACAATTATGTTGTTTGTCTTATTTTCTATTACCAAAAAATTCTGCTAGGTATTTTATTTTTACTTTTCTTTTTAACAACTTTACTGGGGTTTAACCGATATACCAAAAGACCGAACATATTTAATGGATACAATCTGATGACGTTAGACATATGCATATACTCATCATATTTGAGGTAATAAGTACATTATCAAGTCTAAAAAATCACACTGTGCCTCATAAATATATACAATAATGATGGTTAATAAAAAAAATTAATAAAATTATTGTATATATTCGAAACATGTTAGCAATTTGTAATTCTAAGCAAAGGATATGTGCATGTTTATTATTTAGTATTGTAACTTTTGAAGGTTTGAAATATACAAAATAAAATGTAGAAAATAAAAATGTTTCTAACGAGTAAGAAAAAAGAAAATAGAGCAGCAAGTAGATTTTATAGTTTCACACATCTGGCTATTTCAAAGCTAGATTGTTCTTTGCATATTGCTCTTAGACACTTTGAATAGCATCCTTTTCCAAAGGAAGCTTGTTTTCTCAGGTTTCTGTAATTGGTATTTTGAATCACAGGATGTAGAATTCTCAAACTTGATATTGGAAATTCAGATCTCTAAACTGGTATTGACTTTTGTTGTAATCCTATGGTGAAGAAACTTGCTGAAATTACCTCACAAGGACAGTACTTTGAGAATCTGAATATAACTTTCTTTTTTCTTCATTTATTTTATTTTTCCAAAGAAATTATGCATTTAATTTACTAACATCTCAGCACCATTCACATATATTCAACAATTTTCAACAATATTCATGTAGACAAGAAAAGAAGCAAAATATATTGACTCTAGGATATGCATTGCTTTTTATTAAAGAAGTAAATTATCGATTCAAATTAATTAATATTTACAATTGCTAGAACACAATATAGTGTATACCATAACTCATTACAATGGGCTGTATCTCATATTATATTCAAATATCAGTTCATCTTTAAATCATTCTATATTTTAAGATGTTACCAATTACATTAAATTGAAAATATACAATGAGATTGATTGATTGTAGTGGATGTCTCAACATTAGTAATTAACATTTGAATAATGTTTGTTTTTTATATATGATTTGCAAAGTATTTCCCACACCAGAAAATCCCCAACAAGTTCTTTAGCTGTTTTGTATATAGGTGATATCTCCATCTCAAGAAAATCTTACTGAAAAAACACACTGTTTTAGAGTTCTGATTCTCTTCGAACAAAATTATAGACATTAAAATGCCATAGAGATATATATCTTTTAAACCCAGAATCTCTTTGACCATTTATTTTCATAGATTATTTTATCTTTTCTCATAAGAAGCAAAGTTCAAATCTACTTGGGTTTATTTGAATAGAATCAAGGCATCTGGACCTCAAAGGCCCTGGAAATACCACAAAAAGTAAATATTACAGTATCTACATGAAAATATGGAACTATTGTCTAGGGGTTTCTTTAAAGTAGAAAACATCATGTTCTTGGTTAGCTTCAGATACTACCACAAGTGTGTCAAATAGTCATTCAGTTTTTTGTGCTTTATCTTTTATTCATGGCCTCAAGATATAACTCCTTAATTTCTAGTGAAGGTAGAAAGAACTGAATAGGAACATGAGCCAGAGAAGAAACAAAATAAAACAAGCAAAGATACTAATCATTGTCTTCATGCACCTGTGTTAAATCTCCTAAATATAGTGAAGCAAATAATAACACATTATAATAACTAAGCAATCCATCACCTGTTTATTGCTGTTTTTTATAAAATGCTAAAAGATAAATCACTCGCAGAATGAAACACTAGTGAAATTTTACAAAGGCAAAAACCACGTCAGAACTCTCATATATTTTTGGTTGGAGTGTAAAATGGCATAATTACATTGCAAAATAGTTTTACAGGTTCTTATAAGATTAAGCAAACACCTGATTGAATAGCATATTTAAAATGAGATCATCTTAGTATATTTAAACTATTCGTCAATAAAGTTAATTTTAAAGTTTAAATTCAATTTCGCAAATAGATTTGGGTTTCTAACAACTATTTTTCATTAAAAGTTATCACAGTTTAGGAGGACTGTTTGATTTCAAATTTGGAATGTCTCATAGGACCAGAAAATAAGAAAAGTTCAAAAAGAAAGAAAGAGATAAAGGAGGGAGGGAGGGACAGACAGAGAAATGGAGGGAGGGAGAAAGAAAAGAAAAAAGGAGGAATGAAATCCAGCCTGAAATATTTTATAATTGTAAAAGTTTAAACTTAAGCAACAAAATAAATATCATGTTGAATATAACCCAAATAATTGTTTAAGATGACTCCATATTGAAATAAATAAACAACTTGATAGACAAATAAGTGAGCTATATGTGGCAACTCTTCCCTACAGAAGAATTCCAATTTATAAATATAAAAGAAACAGGGGAAATAAAAAAATATCAGTTAGGCTGTCACTGTAATAATTGTTATAGACAATATAAAGTGGTAAATTCTAAAAACAGATAACAAAAATACAAGATATTTGCATAGTCCCAAATATAATAGAAACTAGATATTTGCAGTCCTAAATTCTCTCTTCAAAATATTTAGCAACTCCAAAAGGAAAATTTGGTTTTATAGCTAAGAATTCTGGCAGAGACCATCTTAGCCAAAGAATCAAGTACAGCATCGCTGCGATAAAGAAATTCCAACATCGTATACCTTCTGATGTCATATACTGAGAAAAACACCCCACCTCCATAATATCCTTCCCAATAATGAATAACTTCCATCTAAATGCAATAAATCATAAAACAAGCACAAATTGAAGAACATTCTATGTAATAACTGACCAGTACTCTTCAAAAATATCAAGGTCGTGAAAGGGAAAAGCTAAGGAACTGCCAGAGATCAGAAAAGACCAATGAGACAGGACAACTAAATGCAGGAATCAGAATTGGACCCTGGAACAGAACAGAGATACTAGAAGGACTGATGAAATCTGAATAAATTTTGTACTTCAGTTAATAGTATTGTTCCAAGGCTAGTTTCCTGGTTTTGATAAATTTTCTATGGCTATAGTCAGAAGTTGACATAAGGACAAACTGAATGAGAACACAAGAAAATTCTCTATATTATTTTTGCAACTCTTCTGAAAGACCAAAATTACCTCCAAGTAATTATTGTTTAAAAGTTTAAAGTATTATTGATGATATTTTGTTTCCAAAAATATGCAGAGAACTGGATCCCAAGCAAAAAGTTGGAATTGTTATCTTTGAATCAAAAATTAATCAAATTAAAATCATATACTGAATTCTTGCTCTATGCTAAGCACAGAGCCAATTTCCCATAGAAAGGAAGTAAAATATCCAAATTTAAAGAATATTCTATTAAAGTTCATTAATTCAAAAGTTATCAAACATTTACTATGAAAAAGTACTATGTGAAAATATGTATAGCAAAGCTAGTTTAAAATATTAGGAAGTACAATAGGACTTGCTATGTCCCATGAATGTCACTCTAAAATGGCCATAAAAATTATTTTCTTGTATAATGTTTTTCTGTTGCTTTAAGAAAACTGGTTTTTAAATTTCCATAAAAAATTATTGTTTTGCTCTGAACAAATACTTGGCCATATACGTAGTGAATTATTATTATTCTTACCAATGTATACTACTTGAAAGAATTTCCACTTGCTAGGAGTTAATTTTTAGAAATACCTTGACATTGTACGTAGCTTAAGTTAGAAAACATTAAAATGACAAAAATAATTACAACTCCAGAACAAAAAAAAAATGTAGGGCAAAGGTGAGTACTATCTATTAGCTCTTTTTAAATCAATAACCTTGAAGAGTCACAGAAACTCCATTGCTTCTTTTAAGTGCTTTTTTCTATATGTATTTCTTGTATGCAACAGATAATTGGGTTTTATGTTTTTAACCCAAACCTACAGTCTCTGCTTTTCAATAGAGGATTTCAGACCATTTGTATTTAGTATAACAACTAACCTATTTCCTTCAAGTAAAAGTATTTTATCCTATTTTGTTCCTTCTTGTTAAATGTTTCTTACTTTTATGGCTGCTACTTGAATGCTGAGTTCTTTGTCAATAAAACATGAATACAACAAGAACAAAAATAAAATGAAAAAGCACTTTGTATCTGTGCATAGATATTTGTGAAATTTTGAGCAATAGGAAGTCTTGAATTAAACAGTGTGTGATTTTACCTTTTGATTTGCCCAAAAACAAAAGCATCCTCACTGCAGTGTTCTATTATGCTGTTTATTATTGAACAAAAGAAATAACACCCTGTGTTATGTACCCTGGGTACAAGTTGAGTTTGTTCATGTCTTTGAGCAGAGTAAACCAGAAGCAGCTATGTCTCTGTATAATGCCATCCACGTTAATATCTCCAGAGTTTCTTATATAACTCTAAAGCAAATTACCAAGGAAGATGGTAACTTTGCCATTTTTCTACATTTGACAATGATTTAAAACTATTGATTTCTCTCAGTCCGTCTGTTATCCGTCAAAGGTGGCCAGGTTCTTGGCGTCTTGAACAAAGAATTGGACGACACTCACAAAAAAAGCAAGGAGAGTAAAGCAACAAGAGCAGAGATTTATTGAAAATGAAAGTATACTCCACAGTGTGGGAGCAGGCCCAAGCATAGGGGCTCAAGATTCCTGGTTACAGAATTTTCTGGGGTTTCACTGGGGTTTCAGTACTCTCTAGAGGTTTCTCATTGGTTACTTGGTGTATGCCTGATGTAAATGAAGAGAATAAAGTTACAAAGTCATTTACCCAGTATGCGCCCTATGTAAATGCAGAGGATGTTGCTTTTTGCCTGTGGCCTATGTAAAACGAGAGGATGTAACATGGTGTGTGCGGCCTTTGTAAATGGAGAGGATGAAGTGAAGTTACAAAGCCATTCACATTTCTGTCATTGCAGAAGTGTTTCCATTTGATTTCATTGTAGAAAGTCAGCATGAATCAGCCTTATGCTGCCTGCCTCCAGACCCTATTCTGCATCATATCCACTAACTGAGTTTAGTGCATTATGTGCTGCTGATGGCATCACAAAAGACTGACTACTTTAAGGGCTCCTGTTTGAAATTTCAGATATTGTCACCCTCCTCAAAATTGACATTTGTGTGTGCATTAGTGTTAGGAGCCACATTTGACTATGAAAAAAAATCCCAGTACTCTGTAAAGACAGATCTCTGCAATAACATCTGGTTTTTCTGGTTTGGTAAAAAAAGAAGCTTCATGCTTCATTATTTCTTGATTTCATACTTTGATACCAAAGACTCTGCCAACATTTCTGAATCAAATTTATACACTGCTCAGAAAGGATCCAACTTTATTGAAAGTAGGGCTTACACAAATCACTTTTCAAGTTTGGTCTAGAAAAGAAATCATAATATGAAGTTCTTCACTATCACATAAAAGTGTATCATTAAATTATTATCAGAAATAGTATTAGAATGGGAGAAAAGGGGAACCCACTTTCAAAGCAATTTAAAACAGTGGCACTGATTCATGGCCTCATAGTAGATATTTAATAAGATCTTATGTAATTCAAAGTAAAATTATTGAATAAAATTTCTTCTGAAATCATTTGAGACATTGAGAAATCATAAGATTATTGGCTATATTGCTCTAATGTGTTGCTTATTGAAGGCACACAATTATGTGAATTTCCCAAAGCTCAAAAAAATTTTTTCTGATAGGTTGATGTGTAGTGACAAAGCAATGTCCATTTCTCCCCCAGTGGAAATTTATAGAACTCATAGACGCTGAAGAAATTTTACTTCTGTTCAAACAAAATTAAAATTGAAATTGGATTTACAATCATTTTCTTATTGATCTAGATAAGCCACATTAATAAGACAAGGCTTTCTAAACATAATGTCGTTGGCTTACAGGCAAACAGGATTGTTTAACATAAATTCATGGCTGAGAATTAAAATCCAATGTTCTTAGCACAAGTCTCTTCATCTAGCAAAGTGGACCATATGAAATTTGGGAGACATTTTTTACCTATACTTGTAAGGGTTTACAATAGTGCTTGCTATAATCAAAATGCCAAGTTAAAATTTATGTGATTTCAAAAATGCTAGATAAAAAACTGGTCAATAATTTTGATTCTCGGTGTCACTTTCTCCCATGCCAGGTATCTTAACCTTCCCTGATACCTCTAAGGAATGTGAGTTCTCTAATCTTACCCAATTAGTTTCCAGTGAATCACAGGCTACGTATTGCAAGTCTTGATTTATTTATACTGGAATGACAAAGTAGTCAATGGAGAAAAAATTGGCCTAGGGTAACCTAGAAGTTACTCTTGGATATACATACTTACACAATTGTTTAAAACTCTGTGTTCCTTTTAATTTAGACAAACCACAACAGGACACCTATAATTCAATCATTTCTCCTTTTATTTGCTACTCCGTTAGGGTCATATATCTCTCCTATCATGCACCTCCCTCCATGTTGTCTCATCATGGTCTAAAAGTTCATATCAAATTATATTCATAGGTCTATATCTTTATTACCACATGATTAAAGAAATGAAGAATAATTTCTTGTTTTCCTCATTTAACACCTGCATAATCCTTAATAATGGTAACCCTGAAGCTACTTGATTTTCTTCCCTAAAATTCTTGATCTTCTGTGTAAACAGTGATTCTATTTCTTTGTAATATATATTTGAATTAAAAAGTTATTTAAATTTTAAAAATAAATGAAAGTATGCTTTAAGTAATTTATCATTTTATCTAATAGACAACAATTTCTATTAAACTAAACTACCCATTTTTTTCACTTAAACATTTTATTCTGTTTTGTACAAACTCTAAGTCTACTTTTCAAACTAATTCATATTGTATGAATATTATTGTATTATATGAACATATTCATGCTGCTTTAGTCCAGTCAGGCTGTTATAACAGATGCCATAAAATTGGTAGCTTATCAACAGCAGAAATTTATTTCTCACTATTCTGGAGGATGGGAAGTACAAAATCAAGGCAGATTTGGTGTCTGGTGAGGGTGTACTCTCTGGCTGATACATGGCACCTTCCAAATATATCCTCACAAGAAACAAACTGGCTCTCTGGGATCTCTTTTATAAGGGCACTCATCCTAATCATGAAGATTTTGTCCTTATAACCAAATCACCTCCCAAAGGCCTTGCCTCTTAATTTCATCACATTGAAGTCTAGGATTTAATATATAAATTTTGGAGAAACACATTCAGACTATAGCACATGCTAACATATAATGTTGCTAAATTATGCTCCTGACCATTTTACTGACCTCAAATTTCATATTCTCTTCATGCTAAATAACAGTATTTTTATTATTGTCATTTACCTTTGAGTAAAATTAAAGTTTAGGTTTTGGCTTGTTTTCAGTTTGAATTTAATTTTATTCAAAGAATTTCCATTGTACTTTTCTTGAAATGTGAGAAAAATCTAATTCTTTGTATTGCTTTTATAACCTACCTGTATAAGAGAAAATATTTTTTAGTTTTGTTATGATAATTTTGAAGTCAAATCTTTTTATTTTACTACTTACCATGAGAGATATATCACTGTTTTTTAAAATTTACAATTTTAATTGGATGTATTTTCTTATTTCTCTTAGAAACAGTTAACCTCCTACATTTATATATGCTTTTTAAAGTAATTTCACTTGCATTATATCATTTGATATAAACAATGAGCATATAATAGAGTGGACCAGCCCTTCATTTGACCAGCCCTTCCCTCAGCATCCTCCAATTCTCCAATTTCAATTTATGTCACAAAATCAAGGATACTAAAGTTTGTCTTATGGGTATGTAGCTTCTGAAAGAGGACCTAAAACCAATATTTATCCTCTTGATATAGACTATTCCCTCCCTCATGCCCCTTTGATATTCTGTGGGAAAAGGGAATGAATGGAGTTCTTTTATTCATAAATTGACTCAACATATCAAATACTTCCCCAGAGTTAATAAATTAATTAATCTTGATATCTATTAAAATCTACCAATATTAGAAATAATGGAACAAGAAGGACCATAAGGTGCATTTTTAAATTTTTAAAATTCTAACATATTTTATACATAAATTCAGGGAGTGGGGGTCTAGGGGAGGGATAGCATGGGGTGAAGGGATTGGGGAGAGATAGCATTAGGAGAAGTACCTAATGTAGATGACAGGGGGATGGATGCAGCAAATCACTATGGCTAGGTATACTATGGTGTACATGTATACCTATAGGTATACCTATAGGTATGCATGTATACCTATGTAACAAATCTGCACATTGTGCACATGTACCCCAGAACTTAAAGTATAATAATAAAATAAAATTGCTTAACTGAAAAAAAATCTTTACTTTTCCTCTTCTCTGGAAGATAAAAACTATTTTGCACTGAAATTATCAAAATTAGGTCAAACCTTTATTTCCCCAGCCTACATGTGTGATTGAGTTAAGATAATGTTTCAGCAAGAAACATTTCATCCTCTAGATACTTTATTGGATTTAAAACATTTGATTGATTCTTAAACTACAGAAAACTATTGAAGACAAGTCCAGAAGATCATTCTAAGAAGATTTTGAAATCTCTGCTATCAGGTTGCATTTACATTTTGATTGTTTGGTATTTAATAATATTTACATTAATATGTAGCTAATTCATGGAAGTTATTTTTGTTAGAGAATCACAGGTTTGTTTTATTGACTGACTGAGTTGCTTTGGAAGTAGAGTGAACAGAAGACCTTTATCCTAACGTTTTGACTTTCTATCAAAAAGGCTGCAGAAATCAACAAACTTTTTCTGTAATGTCAGTAGAAAATATTTTAGGCTTTGAGAATGGAAAGGAAAAATCAACAATATTATGTAAATACTTATACAATCATTTAAATGTAACCATTTACAAATGTAAATACCATTCTTAGCTTTCAGATACAAACAGTAAGTTGGATTTGGCCCAGAAGTCACAGTTGGCTGGCCCTTACCTTACACAGCTGAGTAAATCTCTCTGACCCCAGTTTTCTTCTAATCTGTAAAATAAAAGGACTAATAGGACCCTCTGAAAGGAAGGTGGGTATCTGAAAGGAGCAGGAGATTAAATTCTGCTTCCACCAAGTTACTCTCAGTAACGACTCCCAAATCCTCCTTGTTTAAAATCCAGGGCTTCTTTTTCACTTCTTGTCTGATCTGTAGGCAATTTGTTGTTGTTTTTGTTTTGTTTCATTTTTTATTTTTAATTATTTTTATTTTTTGAGACATGGCTCTTTCTATGTCATCCAGGCTAGAATGCAGTTGAACATAGTTCACATCAGCCTCAAATGTCTGGGTTCACATGATCATCCCACTTCAGCCTTCCAAGTAGCTGAGACTACAGACTCATGCCAACCAGCCTGGCTAATTTTTTTAGTTTATTTTTTGTAGGCATGAGGTCTCACTATGTTATTCAGGGTGGTCTCAAACTTCTCGTCTCAAGTTCTAGCCAGCTTCTCAGTCCACTAATGAACCTTTTTATCCTTGAAAAGCATTCCTGTCTTGGAGTCTAAGTCAACTTTCTTCTATATCCACAGAATTCCATTTACACACCCCACAGTAGTCCCCTCTTCCACTACCTAGACCTTAAATACTGGTTTTTCTCCATGTTACTTTCATCCCAGAGCCTCTCTACCATCCATCCTTCCTTATCAATCTTATCTACTTCTCCCAGCAACAATCATCTTTATGTTTACTAGTGACTTCTAAGTTTTGTTCCTCAGTCCCAATGCTCTCAGGCACCAGACCACCAATGTCTCCCACCAGGCTATCAAGTTTTGCTTAGGACTGAAATTGTTTCTACTTCTGCCTCCCAAATTACCTCCCACTACTTTCTCAAGTTGAAAACTTTTCTCCTTTGTTCAATCAGCCCTTAACCATTTGGCTTCTTTACTCCTTATATCAAGATAGTTGCTATAATAGTCTGTTCTCATGCTGCTAAAAAAGATATACCCAAGACTGGGTAATTTATAAAGGAAAGCAGTTTAATTGACTCATAGTTCCACATGACTTGGGAGGCCTCACCATCATGGCTGAAGGTGAGTAAAAAGCAAAGTCACATCTTACATGGTGGCAGGCAAGAAAGTGTATGCAGGGGAACTCCCATTTGTAAAACCATCAGATCTTATGAGACTTAATCACTACTATGACAACAGTATGGGGCAAACCATCCCCATGATTCAATTCTATCCACCTGGTCCTGTCCTTGGCACATGGGGTTTATTACAATCCAAGGTGAGATTTGGGTGGGGACACAGCCAAACCATATCAATCACCAACTCTGGGGATTCTGCTTCCTGATTATTACTCCATCTCAGGGTTCCTGGAATCAGGACACATCTTCATTGGAGCCTCTGCTTGAATTTTAATTAATACAGTTAGATTTATAGTCTCTTTTTAATTTCCTATAAAGTCAGCTCTACAGTTAAAAGACATTAGTGAAATTTTCTTCATGCTTCTCATATATATTGTAGAAAGAGCATTTTTGTTTATTTTTCTGTTATTTCCTATCTCAAGTTCCCTGAGACTGAATCTCTGTATTCATTTTCTTATCACTGAAAAGTATGTTTCATTTGTTGCATATACATTATTGTCACTCTTTTCACCCTATAATACCCTTTTATTCTCTTTATGTATTTACTTATTCAGTAAAGCGTTCCAAGGACACTCAATCTGGGTAGTCTCCATAAATTGAGTCAGTCCTTAGGAAAATTCACAGGTTTTGCCACTGCAACCTTTGGTAATTAAGCTACTCTGACCACTGCCCTCTTTCTATAGGCTGCCATTTTAGGCTGTTTCACCAGCCTGCATAATACAGGCACAGGAATGCCAAACAAGTATCCATGCTAAGTTCTTCCGAAAATCTCTAGTCCTGCACTGACAATAGCAAGAAGCAGGTCTGAACTGGAGTTTCAGAAGAAAACCATTTTCTGTTTGAACTCACTTTCACTTGAGGCTGAGTACAGAAAGAGTACCTCATCCTATTTTCCAGAGCACTCTCTCTACTCCTAAAAATTCTCTTTAAAGAAGTCTCTTCTGGTCTGAACTTACAGGCTTCTCTAATAACAGGCTGAATATGGGCTAATGATTCAAGATTCAACTTATTAGCTTTTAGCAAATCTCATAGGGATGCCATGATCTTTGGAACTTTGTGTGTCCCTTTTGTAGAGATCCAGTAAAGCATCTTCCTATGCTATAGAAGATTTACATCTTTTTAGTCATGAGCAAAGTGTTGTAATTGAGTTATGCTGAAGTTCAGATACCTGTAGAAGGGTGTGCGTGACTGCTCACTAGCCAGACATTTGACTGTAGGTGTTTGCTGTTAAACCTGTTGTCTCTCAGCTTTAAATCCACCCATCTAGGCTGTGCTTTGTGAGGCTTGGACTGGAACTCTGCAAACTGTATATCTCTTTGGACTGCTGGCTTTCTGTCAGACTCTTACAATGGAGGGCACTGAAGAAAGACATGAAGCTCATAGCAGAAGCTGATTGCAGGCTTCAGCTTCTTTGGTATTCTCAGAACGAGCCTTACTGAATAATCTCTAACAGCAGCATCAGCTGGCAGCAGTCCTCAAAGGCCTGAGGTCCAGCTCCACTGGAATCTTCCTCTAAGACTAGATTCTAAGAATCACAGTGTGTTTCCTGGTGGTGACAGTTGCTTCCTGTTATATTATCCTTATGTTCCCTTTTTAACCTTTCAGCCCTACATACCTATGCTCCTATAGTTCCTTCTCTAAAAGTTATTTGTTGAAATGCCCAGTATGGTTTCTATTTTCCTGGCTGATAGAAAAGGATAGACTTTAGTTTAATTCAGGTTGTAAACAGATTACTAATGGAAAATATCAAAACCGTTGTAGATATTTTGAAAGCAAAGCAGGAAGCTCAGAGCAATAATCATAATTTCAAAAATAAGGTACACCGTTGAGTGTCTATGATGTCCAACATTCTAATAAGAACTTTATTTATAAATCCTCACAAAAGCCTTTCAAAGTACTATCACTATCTCCACTTCATAGGTGAAGAAACTGAGGATCAGAGAGTTAAATGACTTGCAAAAAATCACAAAGCAAGTATTTGTCAGAGGGAATATGAAAATCCTATTTTATATGATTCCAAATTATGACACACTTACTCTTATTAGATGGATAGACAGACGGGCTATGAATATGCTCAGTGAATAATACCACATAGTTAAATAGGATGGAAGACTAAAGAGAAATGTCAATTTAAAAGGTTTGCTTTAGAATAATAATAAAGGAAGAGGGACGGGACTTTGGAAGGTAACTGATATGTTTATGGTCTTGATGGTGGTGATAGTTTTACAGGTGCATCCATTTCCTTAAACTCACTGAGATATATACATTAAATATGCACAGCTTTTATATGTTAATTATATTTCAATAAAGTTTAAATAAATGGTTTTGCTTCTATGAGAATATGTATATGTAACAAGTTCAAAGAAAGCAAAAAAATGTACCGTTGGAGACTGTGAGAATAGAATTCTCAAAATGCAAGGAAAACGTTTGAGAACGAAGGGACATATTCTATTTGGGACACCTATTTGAGTCAATTTGGAAAAGTAGTTTTGACTTTAATATCGGCTACCTCTGGCAAATTCACTGTAAGTCATATATTCATGTTATGCTAGAAATAATTTAATTTTTAGGTGATTTCTCCAACTATTTAGAGTTCCAACTATTTGGTCACAAGAGCTCAATTAATTAAGAGAAGAATGTAATTCCTAATCTGAGATCTGGGACTTGAAACTTGGACACAGAATTTGGGCATCAGTTGTGGTGACAGTAGCAGGATAGTCCAGTGGGACAATGGTTATCAGAAATAATGGCTGTGGAAAGGCCATTGCAGGGCCTTTGGAAGTGAAAAGAATCAGAGCATTTTCCAAAATGGTAACAGCATTGGATGGCAGCATTTTTGGCATTTTAAGCATTTGGTGATTCCAGTGTCTAGTGTGCTTCACAAGATGTGACATAAGCAGTTATTTTAGAGTCTAGATAAAGCCTGTTATACTGTCACACGCCCTGTACTCTAGCTGTATTTGACCTTGCCCCTAAGTATCTGATGCATCATGAGCTCATGAGCTCACCTTAAGCACTCAGTAATGGAATGCTATTAGCAAATCCTCCATCTGAAAAACATTTACTCATTCTAAATACCAATTCAAATTTTATCTGTTTGATGAAACCATTTTAGGAACTATCAAAGAAGTTAATGACTCACTTATGTGATTCTCTAGCACTTTAAGCCACTCTTATTCTGCTTACTTCTGTGTGCATACTCAATTATTCCTATATCTTCTTCCAACATCACAGCTATGGACAGGAAATTTGTCTTGTTCATTTTCTAAACTCATTTAAAATGGTTGCTTAAAATAGGTGCAAAATAAGGCAGGTGCAGTGGCTCATGGCTGTAACACTAGCACTTTGGGAGACTGAGGCAGGAGGATCCTTTGAGCTTAGGAGTTCAAGACAAGCCTCAATAACATAGGGCAATCCCTGTCTTTACAAAAAACAAAAACAACAACAACAAAAAAAAAACATTTAGGCAGCATGGTGGTGTGTGCCTGTGGTCCCAGCCATTCAGGAGACTGAATTGGGAGGATTGTTTGAGCCAGGGTGGGTGGAGGCTGCAGTGAGCACTCCAGCCTAGGTGACAGAGCCAGATCCTGTCTCCAAAAATACAAATAAAATAAAGGTGCAAAGTAAGATAGAACTTTTCCTTCACCAATAGTTATTGAGCAAATTAATATAACAAATTAATAAGTTAATTAAATACACAAATATAAGTTGATTAGGAGGAACAAACTATTCTACTGTCTATTAAACGTAAAGTTAAATGCAAGGGAGAATGAATAATCACCAAAACCCAGAAACAATGACTCTAAATGTCATAATTTTATAATTTAAAAATATATCAATTGAAGAAGTGCTATACATTAATGATTTCTAGTAAATTAAGCAACTTGGGTATTCAGCCTTGCTGTTTAATTATATCTGTTCTTAAGTGTTACCAATTATCTATCTTCTTTATATAGAAAAAACTGTGGCTGCAAATCAGTAATGTATTGCTCCTTCTGGAAATGAAAAGTGAGTAGTTAATTAGTGAAGAAGATAAAAATGTTTCCTTTTAAATGAGCCAAGTGGCATTCATCAGCACCTAGAGTATGGAGTGAGAAATAAGTAATGTTAGGTTAAAAGTCCCTTGAACTGTGAATTCTACAAATTAATAACAATAAATATAGGCTAATATCTACTTGTAGAGGGGCGTAGAAAGTGTAGGAAATCAAAAAACTCTCAACTAAATGTGTAGTTCATGTGTATGACATTTGCAACAACTAAATACCCTTTCTTTGAAGTTTTTAACAATATCATAATTATGTGATCAAACAGAAATGCCAGTGTTATTACTACTCCTGGTAACAAATATGTCAAAACCATGAAGTTTGTTCAGTGATTCTTCCTCAGTTAATTCTTCTTCAATTTTGAATACTTTGGCCCTATTCACATATTTTAGTTAGCAATATTTCCCCTTTTCTTAAAAGCTTAGATTATAAAGTTTATCAAACACAAAGAAAAGAGGTCAAATAAGTAACATTTTGTTGACATTTACAAATAAAAGTAAGTTTTAAACTACCAACCCTTTCTTCCTCTTTATTCTCCTGTAATCCAAATCTTTTGGCTTCTGATTTATAGTATGACATTTGTGATATTAAAGGTGTTTCTTTCCTAATAATGATGTATGAGTAAAGAGGTAAATATTCTGACAACTAGTTATTACTTGATGCTTCTCTAGAACTATGAGGTTCTCAGATGCAATTGAACTCTTACCTTGCACTCTTGACCAATGATGCATCTATACATGAAACTTTTGTTAAGCCTCTAAAAAGCTTAAGAGCCAGTTCCTGCCAGAAAAGGGCAGCATGGTAGGGCAAAAGGAGACATAATGTGGTAAAAACCACCAAACGTTGGCTAAGGAGAATGAAGTGGTAGAATTGTTTCCCCTCTCCAAGGATGTTTGTTTTAGCATCTAAACATGAAAGTATTAGCATCACTTTTACAGAGTGTTTTGAGAGGGTTAAAGATGATAGTATCTGTAAAACACTTCATTTGGCAAACATTGTAACTTATCATAGATAGTAGCCATTTCCTCCTGAGCATTCTACATGTCCCAGCTTTCTGTGAGTTAGGTATGGCCACATGCTTATGTTCTGGACAATGACGGTAAGCAGCAAGACTGTGTATGATTTATGGTAAATATCCTTTCAAGGCGTACACTTATATTTTCCTAACATGTTAAGTGATACACTGTTAACTGTTAATGTAAATATGTTGGGTGTAGTTCAAGCAGCCTCTTGGATCATCAGGTTGCTCATGAGGGATAGAACAAAAAAGTGGAAGGAATCTATTTCTCTACAGGCATGAGGTTGCCAAACCAACCCAGTACACCCTACTTCTGGATTCCTTATATGTTCAAAAATTTTAAAAAAAACTTTTACTTTTATTATTCCATGCTTTTATACGCTCATTTCTTTGTCCCTACAAGTTCAGCGTAACCTAATCTGAATTGATGCAACTGACTACTCCTATTATTTCAGGGTGATATTTATTAAAAGAACAAAAATTAAAGGAATGGAGATCAGATAAGAGACTCTTGCTCTTGTTGGGACTATCTAACCTAAATAAATAAATAAATAGATAACCTAAATATGCAAATTATAATAGTGGCAGTAGAACTGGAAGGTATGCAGCAAATAAAAAATTATTGAAAAGTGAGAACAGACCTAGACAGACATTTGCCTTTTATTATTAAAATTATTATATGGAGTAGAATGTAACTGAGATTTTATTCAGAGTGTCAGGAAATGTATAGTAGTGTTAATCAGAATGGAAATTAACATTAATGAAGCTGTTGTGGAAGAAGATAATAAGTTTGATTTTAGACATTTTGAATTTGGTGCACTGACACACTATCTTGGGGAAATGTAAAGCAAATATTACAGTCTTATATACATCTGCCTGCTGTGAACATAGGTTCTAGTAGGTTTATTATAATTATTCCTTAATTTGTTCAAAAGTTTTTCTTAAGCATCTACTTTATAACAGATACTGTTCGGGGCCTTTGGTATTCGGCAGTGGATAATACATAGTCCTTGTCTTCATTCTAATAAAGAACACATTTTATCCTCTTCTAGGACATGAAAAAGATAACTTCATTTTGCAGATTTCTTCTGTGTTATGATAGCACAGTAATTGCATTGATACCTTAGCAATGTCCAGTATCTTAGCCAAAACTTTACTTTTTAATGTAATTTCATTTTTATTGTAACTGCTAGCTGCTTAGCCTTGAAATTTTCAAAATGAAAGAGTAATAGAAATAAGGTATAGAACAGAAACTAAAGGAAAACAGCCTTACACATTCCACTGATTCTAAGCAATAATTTTCTGAGTAAAATCTGGAGCAGCACTTTGAAATTGTAGGCATTAATAAAGCCCATTTCTTCCCCTTGCCAGCAATTTGGAGAGTATACCTGTATTATTGCAAGCATAAATTCAGCTACAGAACCATGTAAACAGCTCTATTAATATTTATTACCTTCTTTCTTTGTTTCATGAGGCCTCAGCAAATGTCCTTATTTTGGTCATGGGAAAAAATACTTAAAATTATATAATTCTGAGACTACTAAAAAGTAAATGATTATTCCTTAGTAAGATGCACATGTTTATATTGATTTTATTAACCACCTCTAACAACTTTTACATTCTTTAACTATTTTATCTATACAGAATTCTTCAAACTGAGAATCACTAATATTCTTTTGCTGCAATTATACAACAGAAATATTAAACTACAGTTTAGGACTGGCTTCTGACTAGATAAATGGTTTTGAACCAAGTCATAAACTTCAGATGACTGAGCAGCTCAGTTCTAAAATATTTATGTCTGGCATTAAACATTCCATAAAAATACCAACTTTGGTTCCCTGAACTCTTCTAACATTTTAAAGGCTTACATACCAGTTGCTTTGGGGAGCTTTCAGTAACCTTTTTTTTGTAATGACGTAAGTTGCTTATTTAACACGCAAACCATAGTTTATTAAGTTTGCTTATATTAATATAATACTGTCTCACTACTAAGTTGCCTGTCATGGGTTTGAACAATTAGGAGCAACTTTAAGATGAATGAATTGTATTCACTGATTTAGATCAGCAAGAAATCTCATCATTTGTGGAAGGACATCATATAAGTTTGTATTGCATCATATAATTGTAATTGCAATGCCTGCCATTTATTTGACAAACAGCTACAGTCACAGATATAACTGATAACTTCATTCTAAAAACATCTCAAAATCTTATTCATTATATAATATTTTATATTACTTATGCAAAAAAGGATGTGAAACCTATTTTTACCTAAATATGTTTTTCTGGATATATAATTTAGGTTATAATTATCATTTATATCTTCTTGATATGTCTATCCAGCAGTTAGAGGCTTTAAAGCAAATGTATAAAATATGCATAGGCAATGTCAACTTTTTAAAAACTTCAAAGTATAGGATCACAAATTATAAATATATGTGTATGTTTGTTTAAGTGATTTAAGATTGATTTGCTTTGTAATAATTTACTGAATTTGAGGGGGAGTAATTATGATAAAATAAAGTCTGTATTTCATGAAGTCTGAAAAATAGATAAGGCTTTGGTCATGATGGCAATTAACATATAAGACACTAGACGAAAGGCTAGGAACTTAGGTTCAGGTCCCAGCTTTGACATTTACTCACTAAATGACCTTGAGCAATCTTTCAGTAATTAGGGATACCAGTTTTCTTCTTTGAAAATATATTTCTGTCTACCTTCAGGAAAAAACATGGGATTCACATGTGATAATTTATATCAAAGTACCTTATGTTTCACTCAGATGAAAAAAATGATTAATATTGATATTGTGTAGTCACTACTGTTTTGTGGATTGCTGGAAAGCGATTATATTATACCATACGCTCCAGGAAGGACAGTCAAGCTCATCTCTACTCATTTCTTTGTAAACTGAATTTCCTCAGCCATGACATCTGATTCTACTTATCTTCTGTTCACACATTCCTGGCCTGTCTTTGTTGTATATGTCAGGAAGATGATAGTAAGTCAACTTTCATGGCTCCAAATAGTGATTCTGCTTCAAAACTTCAGTTCTGAGATTGATTTGGGGTGGCATACCTAAAGCTGCTTCCTGAAATATATTCTCTAGCAGACTATCAAAGAAATTAGAAATAGACTTAAAAACCGAGATGGGTTTACAATCCAGCTGTGATTCACCATCTCCGTTTGTCTTTTGCTATCCTCCTCTTATACTGCTGCTGAAGTTCCATTTTATTACCATCATTCTTTGATATAGAACTGTGCTTGCGTTAATCATGAAGGAAAAATTAAGACGACCATAAATTCTAAATACATTCTCTTCATTAGGTGTCTCACTACTTCTGTTTAAAAGAAAAATAACTTCAAGAGAATTGTCCAACATTGTTAAAGAACATTTAGTTAATATTATATTTATGAAGAATGGCATATGTACTTCATAAAGATGTACAAATATTAATATTATATGCCAATACAACATTTTTTAATTAAAAAATGGCTTTGACCATTTTTTTTCATCTTTGTCCCTGAGAAAATATTAGAATTTCAGTTCTCATTCATACTTTCAGATCTTAGATTTCTTCAAGGTATTCCTATCCCAGATTTTTCGGAAGGATGTGTTCATCAATTCATTGTTTGAGAAGAAATTAATAACATCGACATAAATACTCAAATAATGTCTTAGTTAATTTTTATTGTTTTGTAATAACAGCATATTACTTGTCACTTTTTTCTACCTTAATTTTTTTCTATTCAATTCCTCAACTCTCTTCCTGAACCAAGAGCGCCCATGAGTGTATATGTGTGTGTGTGGGGTGTGTGTGTGTGTGTGTGTGTGTGTGTGTGTTTAAACACCAGACATGTATTTCTCAGTTATGGAGGCTGGGAAGTCTAAGATGAAGATGCTGGAAGATTTAGTTCCTGAGGGCTCTCTTTCTGGCACAGATGGCCGCCTTCTCACTGTGTCCTCATATGGCAGAGAGAGAAAAGGAGAGAGTAAGAGAGAGAGATTTTGAGAGAGAGAGAGAGTGCACACACACACACACACAAACACACACACTGACTATAGTGTCTCTTTTCTCATAAGGGACACTAACCTCATCATTGGGGCCCCAGCCTCATAATCTCATCTAAACCTAATCACTTCCCAAAGGTTCCGCCTCCAAACACCATCACATTGGGGATTTTAGGGCTTCAAAATATGAGTTTTGGGTGGACACAAATGATCAGTTCAACAGCTCTTTTAACTCATTCCAGTGACTCTACTTTTATAATTGTCTTTAGGCCTTTAATGCAAGATGGCAGTAACCATTTTTTAAAAATTAATAAAAATGTGCAATACATAACACATTTTTTCTTTATTAGGACTAACATAATTTGGGAATACTGAAGGATAATGAAAGACTAGTTTGTGAATTTTTTAAGTTATTTCTATTTAAGCATATGAATGTATCCTTTAAACAAATTTATGTTCCTTAAATATTTGTTTCAAGTAAAATTCAAAAATAGTCATTCGATCTTTTCATAACATAGCTTTGAAACATTTAACATTTTTATGGGACCGTACTGCTTAGGGACTAAACAGGTTATAGCAAAACTGCCAAACATGACCCTTGCCATTTGTAACGTGCAACATAAATGGAGATAATACACAAGCAGGCACATTCGCTCACAGAAGCTGCAGGAACTATGACTTTTTGTTCACTACTTCCTAACATGATGCCTAACAAATAGTAAATACTCAGTACATGTAATGATTTTGAATTGAATAAATACATAAATGTCACAGAAGAGTGAGGTTATCTTTGTGGACTCTACAAAGAAAGAAAAGGGACAAGGTTATATGAATTAAAGCCACAAAATACTACATGGAAAAGTTGAAACACTCAGTTTTAAAGGCAGACAGTCTTTGTTTAGGTTAAAAAGGCAAAATACATTTCAAGAGAAAAGTACTTCAGAATCCTGGGAGATGGAGATCTTGTGTTTATATCAGTCAATTAAGTTTTACCCCACCCCAAAAAATTATTTATGATTAAAAAAAAAGGTGAGGATCCATTGAATATTTTATGCAAAGCAATTTTGCATTATAAAGACTAAGAATAGTGACTGATTTAAAAGATTTTTAGCAATGCTTAGCTTATGAGAATAAGAGTCTTGTTTTTTGGGACTTAATTCTTTTCATGGAGAAAGAAGGAAAGAAGGAAAAGAGGAAGAAAAAGTTATTCTTAAAGTTTATGAAATCTTGTTTCTAGTGATCTTAGTCACAAGTGTGGCATCAGAATGGGAAAAGGAAATTATATTTAGAGATGTTTTAGAGCTGTCAAAAAAAGATATAAGCTACATTGTGAAGCAGATGTTATAATTCTGTATTTTATGATGGTGATGAAATCGCTCTTCTCCCTTCAAAACAGAACATTTCAAAAAAATATTTACTGGGGGAATTTCTGTGAGGTACTAGCTTGTATAGAAATCAACATAGTTGAGTCGAAGTTCCTGTGCCTACATTCCCTCTACTGACCAGCTGACCCACAAGCTTCTTTTTTTTAAAATAACCATTGTGTCTATATCTAAGATATAGAATTGTTTCCTCAAGCTTTTCCTAAAATGACCCGTATGACATTTTGGTACAATACGAATGATATAACCCATAGAGAGCCAGTCAGAGCCACAAAGGAGAGTCATGTGTTCTGTTACATGCGCTTTTTTTTCTGGAAGTGGGAAGTATAATTGGCATCATATGCTATGATCCAGATGACACATATTCCTCCAGAGACATGTTCAACAATAGTTAGAAAGTAAATATGTAAAGAAAACTGCAAAAATGCCGTAATTCGTCCTTTTCTCAATGTAAACACAAAAGTATTGTTGCTAAAAAAGAAGCAATTTTGTGTTCTGTAAAGTTGGTACCATCCTAGAGTAAAATACAGTGTCCATAAAAATTCAGTAATTATCTTTATCTCAATTTCCTCCAGCAGTTGTGAAAAATAGTATTGCTTGTGGTACTCCATGTCCCAATCACAGCAGGATATCTAAGTGCTCGCTTTTCACTGTTTCTGTCATAGCAGATCATTAATAATATGAGATAAATAATTCTTAAATGTTGATACACCTCTAATGTAAGTCAGGTATAGACGAAGCTTACTCTCTTCTCATTCACAATAAAAGCACTTTAAATCTCCCATGAAGAAAAAAATTAAGATAACTTATGTAGCTATTTCATCCTTAAGTAGAGGACACAACTCCCTACTCCAATTCTGGACTGTGCATAGTGAGTTTCATCCAGAAAGGACAGTATTGAGAAGGAAAAAGGTATAGTAACTTTACAGTAGAGAAACTGGTAACTTATCTTTACCAGGTAATTAAAGTTTTTTTCAACAGTACCCTAGATATGATGAAATCAGAATTGGCACTTTCCCTCTGTGTTCTTTCTCTCAAAAACAGATACTCTAACATTGAGAAGAAACATTAGAAAATTCCCAACTGAGGGACAGTCTACAAAATACCTGACTAGTAACCCTCAAAACTGTCAAGGTCTTTAAAAACAAAGAACACCTGGTAAACTGTCACAACCAAAATGAGCCTAAGGGGACATGACTAATGAATGTAATGTGATATCCTGGATTGGATCCTGATATAGAAAAAGGACATTTGTGAAAAACTTAGTAAGTCTTAATATAGTATAGAGTTCAGTTAATAATTTTGCATCAGTATTTGTTCATTACTTGTGATAGATACACTATATTACTAAGATATTAATAATAGGGGAAACTGAGTTTGTGGTATATTAGAATTATCGTACTCTCTTTGCAGTAATTTTGTATGCCTACCTAAAATTGTTCTAAAATTAAAAGTTTATTTTAAAATTAGGTATAGCTTATCTTAAGCCCAGACTACTTATGACAAAAGACCTGGAGACAAGCCTATGAGGGATGTGTTCTTTGAATATCCAAAGATTAGGCTACTTGGGAATATATTCTGCTTAAGGAATCATCAGTATAGTCAAATGAAAATTTCAGGATGAGATTCATATTTTGGGAGTAATAATAAGTCAGAAGTAAAGATTAGAGTTATAGAATTTGAAATATTAAGAATAGAGAAGAATTAGGGATAAACGAGTTAATAAAGAAGTTCAATGAGCAGAGAAAAGACAATGAATGAATAGCCTGGGAATTGCATTCACTGGGCCAGTAGAAGGAAGAAGAGAGACTCTGAAGAATTTCAGAAAAGAAGGAAAGAAAGGCATACTAGAATACACAGGCACAGAAGTAAAGAGAGAAAAGTGTTTTAAGACAAGAAGAATGCTATTCAGAATCATGAGCTGAGAGATAAAGGAGTTATGATAAGGATCATAAAAAGCTGGTAACATGAAGGTCATTGCTATGTTCAAAACACTGGTAGAGAGGACACTTGATGTAAAGAACTGAAAAGTGAAGAGAAAATGGGAAAGATATGAAGTGGTATCATAGTCAGAACCACTATTAAAAAAAAAAAAAAAAAAAAAAACTAAATCCTGCAGTGGTGGAAGAGGGAAGCAGGCAGGCTTAAACAACAAACATGTATTTCTTATGGTTCTAGAAGCTAGGAGGTCCAACTTCAAGGTGCTAGTTGATTCCATGTAAGGTGAAGGCCCTCTTCCTGGTTTACAGGTAGGCCCTTTCTTGCTGTATGCTGACCCAAAGAAGAAGAGAGGTCTATCTCATGTTTCTTTTTCTCTTTATAAAGGCATTAATTCCATCCTGAGGGTCCCACCTTCATAACCTAAACTAACCCTAATTACCCCCAAAGGTCTCACTTCCAAACCCCATTACAATATAGGATATTAAATCTTCAAATTTTGAATTTTATAGGTACACATTCAGTCCACAGTACATTGTGAGAGTTTTGTCAATCATAACTTGAATTTTCCTACACGCACTATACCACAAGCCAGCTGTATCAACATCACCTGGGAACCTGATAAATATGTGAAAATTCAGACCCATCCTAGACATATGTAGTCAGGATCTGCATTTTAGCAAGATCACCTGCAGATCCAAATATACTTCAAAGTTTGAGAAACATTGGATTATATTATTATTTCAAGAATTTGGCAACATCAAGATGGGGGAAAAATAATAGTTTAAGAAACACATTTTAAGTTTTTTTTTTTTTACTGAAAGAACGAGCACATGGGTGTATATGTAGCTGCGAGGAAGGAGAAACAAGTGAGGAGGCAGAGATATAAGAACGAAATACTGGGCATAAAATAAGGCTTTTGAAATTACTCATCATAACTGCCCTTTTCCATCTTTATTCAGCATATCATGACTCCTTCTTTCACTTGTGGCTTTGCTGTTTACAGTAACTGAAAGTTGGGGTGCTGAAAGGGGGATTTCCCAAATCTTTTGAAATAAGTCATCCAGTATCTGTCAATTTTCTGAAACTTTGATTTCCTCTCCACTTTCCTAAAAATGAGAACACTGAACAAGAATCTTTATAAGGAATTAAAATTCAATAAAAAAGTTTTCCAACTTTGATGGCCCTTAGTCAGCATTAACTAAAGAAGCATAAAAAAGACAGTTATTCTGTTTGAACTCTCCTTATAGAATGTACTTTATGGACTGACTTTCCCAATTAATTGTAATCTTTTCTGAGTCTCCCAAGAGACACACAGAGCTGTCCTCACCTGCTAATTAGGAAACCAGCAATGTACTGCTAGGCTTCTTGGAGTACCTTCCTTGAGGAAGTGTTAGTACCAAGTGTTTCCCTTGGGATGGTCTGTAAATAATTTTTAATGAACAAGATATTATTCTTAATGATCTTCTGGAGATTTGACAAGAACTAAGATACTTTAAGAAAAAGTATATTTCCATCAATAGCCATTGATATGCCACTGGCTTGACTTAGAAAATGAAGCAGGCATCGTTGCATCAAGAATTGAGAAACCAAAGTCATCAGCTTGATTCTATGGCAGTGGCCTTTTATTTTCTTTAAGATACAATATTCTCATCTGTAAAATGAGGAAATGGAACTGACATGAACTATCAAACTGGAAAGTCTGGAATTAGATGTGACCCACATGGGTATTTGCTATTGTTTGTATGTTTATGTCTAGCATAGTACACAGGCCAGTTTAGCTGGCCATATAAGATTTGCTTTGTAAGCTCTATAGCACTGTTTAAATATAAAGCCCTATTATTAGCACTGTTGCTAATCTGCTGAAAATAAACTAATAAGCATCAGCTCCAGGAAATTTATTCTAGAAGGAAACTCATTGTGTGGAATCAGTAATATTGTCCCTGTATTTTCAACAGAGTGTAAAAAGAAATATTTAAGCCACAAAAAAGAGCCAGACGCTCTGTCTGTAACATAACTTATAGACATTGTAATTTTGAGTATTTAAAATTGAATATATATGTATATATGAATAAGGAAATAAGATTAGATAGTGCTAGCCCCAAAGCAAGGTTCATCACCAGAATAATGCAAAAGGTAAAATGACCCAAATCTTTAGCATAAGGGAATCAGTTTGGTAAATTATGTCCCTCCTGCAAAATGAATTGTTAAATAGCCCTTGAAGTTATATTTATGAAGAAAACTTCATGACATTATCAAAGCAAAAATAAGATTAAATAAATGTAATTTGTGCTATGTGATTTCAACTTGTTAAAATAATAATTCAGAAGAAGCAGGAACAAAATATGGCAAGTTTTTAAAACCTCTGTACCCTACCTTTAAAGTGTTATAATAACGTATTTCACAGGGCTGCAAGAGAACTGAATGAGCCAGGAAGCCAATACAGCACAGAGGATGTATCCTCAGAGCCCTAACAGGAAACAGATGGCACACTCAAATTAGGCAATCAGAGATAACTTGATAAAGGAACTATTTACCAAAGTATGGCAAGGGTGTAAAAAAACATAAAAGAAAGAGTAATGTGGGACTAATAAAAATTGGGGTATGATTATCTACCCTGGATATGAAGGGGCTGTTAGCTAATCCCAGAAGCAGAGAGCTCTGTGTGGAAAGGATTGGTACACAGAAAGATCTGATCTTCTGTCCAGAATGGAAGTCAGGCTATAGCAACCCAGCAGAAAGCAAGTCAGGGGAGTAAAGACCCCCAAAATACTCTTTCCCTTCTTTCTGTATAGATCTGCCTTCCAGAGTAGAAAGCAGGATGGAGAAAGGTGGAAAGTGGCCTGGGGGATCAATGAAAGTTATTCTACACAGTTGAACCCCTTTGCCCTTTTGCCTCCACTCTTGTCCTTCAAGCAGAAAACATGTGTTCCCAACACAGGGATCAGATGAAGTTCTATCAGGTCATTTATCTGTGTGAGATTTTGTTGGTTGAATCCCAAACTGAAAGTTAAGGTATCTAAAGGATCATAAATGGTTATATTGGAAAAAACACTATGAGCCAAAAAGGCAGGCGATTTTATGTTTGAAATACGTGTCCATCACCGGAATAAAGGAATGGTTCCAATATAATCAATGTGCAACCAGTTGTTTTGGGGAGATAAAAAAGTTTAACAAACAAGTGATAATGAGATTTGAGGGAGGGAAAAAAGTGAAATACCTTGACTCTCCCAACAGAGTTGGCACGACATGGCTGAGTCCCTTGCCTAAGGCCTCAGATTCTGTTAGATAGCTCTATCTACTCAGCATTCCCAGTTTTCAGATTCCGATAATCATTCTTTTTTTTCTTATTTCTTGAGCACCAATGATGACATGAACTATCTCTTGTGAGTTTCCAAATGTCCTGTGCAGATGACATTGAATAGACTTTTTATCAAGCTCTCCTCAAATTACCCAATTAGATTTTAACATCTGATTATCCTCTGCAGTGCTAACTGATAGAATAATTGGAACCATCACTGGCCTCAGGAAAGAATGTCAAAATGCAATTCTGGGACTGGGTTGCTTGTATGTTTGAGGAATGTAGGGATAATCTTTCTGGCAGAAGGAAATGAGGAATGAATAATCCATGGCAGGTGGTAGCAGGACAATAATTCAAATTACCACTGGTGGTGGCTTTATGTCTCGGTCTGCTTAGGCTGCCATAACAAAATACCATAAGTTGGGAGCTTTAAAAAACAGAAATTAATTTTTTTGCAGTTCTTGAGGCTTGGAAGTCCAAGACTAAGGTGGCAGCATGGTCAGTTTCTGGTGAAGCTCTCTTCCTGGCTTGCAGATGGCCTCCTTCTCACTGTGTGCTCACATGACCTTTTCTTGGTGGTATGCACAGAAAGAGAGAGAACTCTGGTTTCCCTTCCTTTTTATATAAGGACATTAGACCTATGGATTAGGGCCTTTATAATCTCATTTAACCTTAATCACTGGCTCACAGGATCTATCTCCAAACACAGTCACAGGCCCTATCCCCAAATACAATTAGGACTTCAATATATGAAACAGGGGTGGTGGGGGAGCACATTCAATCCATAACTTTTAGAATAAAGCACAGAGTGAATGCAAGAAGTTATGAGATCAAATAGCTGTGGCAGTGAGTTGCTACTGCGACAATAATAACCTAAATATTGATTACAAAAATGTCAATGTGAAGTCATGATCTAACTTCTGAAGTCTTGGAAAATGTCTAAGAGGTAACAGAGAACTTGAGATGTCTGACTGTCCGTCAGAGAATGAAAGTGGGCAATTGGAAAGCTTCTTCAGGAGCTTTGAAGAGCTCTTTATTTCCTGCAGTTGGGAAGCTGACATGGCTGAAAACCAAGCCCAAGGCCTGATTGTAATGGTTAGAGTTGCAATGTCAAATTAAATGTTCAATCCAGCCAGCTAAGGGCACTGGCAGGAAACAAATGAGAGGCTAAGACATGAATACAAACATTTAGGCAGACGTAGATAAGACTGAAAAGTTTGAAATTTTAAATCATCTTGAAGCTCCCTTGTGAATGGAGGTACAACTACCCTCACTTTGTGATGAAGTCAGCATTTTCTGAAATCAGCGTCATTCAGTGTTTGCATTTAAGATGATTTACCCAAGACCTCCAAACCCACAATGGAAGTCAGATTCCTAAATAGCCCAGATACAAAAGTACAAAGCTTGACCCAGGAAGAGAAAACCTATGTGAAGAAAAAAAATGTGAGACTTCATGAGTCTGTATAGGCAGGAATGCACAGCGTGTGTGTGTGATTGGATGCTAAAAGCAATTGCTCCCCAAAGCAAGAAAAAGCAAAAAGCTTGATAACAGTGGAATTACCTAAGAGTCAGGATTTAATGTGTTAAATGTCTACAAGGTTAGCTAATTGAAGCCTAGGCTCAACGGTGGCCTATAATTTATGAGATTGAAATGTCAGAACTTTGGTGTATACTATAGTCTTTCAATTTAAAGTTTTGTCCACAAACCAGTAGGATCACCTGAGAGCTTCTTGAAAAGGCAGAATCCTTGGCCCGAAATTCAATCTATTGTCAGAATTGGCATTCAAACATGATCCCCATTTGATTCATATGAAACTTTAAATTCAAAAAGCACTGCAGGTAAATAAAATAATCCAAAATTTCTACCTGAGCAAACTCTTCAGCTAACCATGACCCTATTAAAAGACCATTTTTCATCTTTCTCTTGCATTTCTGTAGAGAAATGATTTGTGAGTAGAGGTCCTTACTGTCTTTTTTTTCTGGACTGTATTTTTACTTTTCCACAAATATTTGTATAGCGAACACCCTCAGAAAATAGACGTAGTGTTTCCTCTGGAGCAAAAGTCAGAGATACTCACTATCCAGTATAATAATGTTAATGTCTCTTATGGAGCAAAAGGCAGCCAGGTTTGCTGTCATAAATGATTTTGGTTTCTGAAGTTCAAAGATGATTTGGATTCCCTAAGCTCTTACACCTCAAACCACAGCATAAGCAGATATCATGTATTCCTCTTCATATCACCAGGGGATTAGAACAAGAAAATGCTGATATGTTGACTATTATTGTTGAGAGAAATAAAGACTTTTGTGTCTGACACAGGTGTTTCATGTTTTCTGCCAGCATCCATGGATAGACTAACTTATCTTGAAAGTGCAGTAAAATCTCAGATCCTTTACAGTTCTTGGTAGTTATATTAAAAAGGATGTGAAGCTGACAAAGACATGGCTATCTGGAATAGAAAAAGTAAGGGACTTCCAAGACAATAAATGGGATTTGAGGCAAGCCCATGGGAACTGGTAATGAATATGTTGATCAAACCATATGACCAACCAGGCCAAATATAATCTTACAATTTATTTTTGCTAAATAGAAAGAATCGGAGACACAGTTGTAGGTCAAGTACAAATAAATGGGTTCAAAGGAAGATACCTGCCAAATTGGAGTCCTCAATGTGTTAACTCTCTTTCAGGTGACAGTGCTTCCTCACCAATAGGGTAGTGGGCCTCAAGCTTTGTAACTGCATGGCAGAAGTTCCTAACCCTGGTTAGTTACAGTTACAGGAAAAATCACACCTATGCTTAGTATGCAAGGAGGCAAACCTGTGACTATTATTGGTTGAAACCAGGTGAATTATGAGAACTGTCATTGATTTTCTAGGAAGATGAGAGAGTGGAGAATGTAATGTCTAAATAAAGAAGGCAACAGCTAGGCCAATTTAAGGTTCAGTAGCTCCTGCAGTCTGTTATGCTAACTTCAATCCATTTGAAGAAGACAGTAAAAGTTTTTGGAGACTTTTGCAAATTGATATTTGCCTAATATCAATAACAGGATATTGACAGTTCTAAGCAAGTTTTTGCTCTCAGATTTACAAGAGAAAAACACCCATAGTAAACCATAGATTTGGCATTGAATAGTATCTGAGCTCTTACTGCCCTGGATTGGCTTAACTAGGGATGAAAATAAGTCCCTAGAGAATGAGAAACCAACTCAAAGAAATCTAGAGAAAGGTTTGCTGTCAGCACCTCTGACCTGGAAAACTTACCTCGCCCTTATGCTAAGACCAGGATAATCTAAGAGATATTCTCAAAACAACAGAAAAGAAAATTCCCCAGTATAAAATAGATTGCTTTAAAACAAACAAACAAACAGACAAAAAACACTGTGCAAGTGAAGTCCAAGTCAGCCAAAATTTCAAGCCCTGAAGTCCTAGTTATGAAGCAGTGTGGCTCTGGCTGCTGAGTCAAAGGGTCCTCAAAGCTTAGTTAAATGTTTTCCAAAGTTACAGTGACCTTGCTGCTTTATATATGGAGGTAAAAATGATAAAAAATATTTGCAGTTTGTTTGGTTGAGACATGAGCATCCACATCATTACTTGAAATTAAATGAAAATGGGCCTTGCTTCCTTGCAAGAGCTCCCCCTCCCCCTTTCCTGTTCTATCTCAAGCTTAGTTAAGAAGAAAAATGATTAAAAGGGAGAGGCTGAAGTCTTTCTCTCTCAAGAGGAGCTAGAGACTATAGGCACTCATTACTATATGCTTGAAGACTTTGGAAAGGGAAAAATTCATACTTTCCGTCACATTATAGTTTAGAAGTGCCCAGATTTTCATGAAATTTATCATAATCTTGACATTTTGGCTTGGAACTCATTCAGATCTTTAATAAGTTGTTTGACCTTGCATAACACATTAAACTTTTCTTGTATATTGAAAACATTAACAGTACATATTTTATTATAATAATGTGAATATTAAATGTGGTAATATATGTGAAGATTGTATACTTTGATACAACATACTTTGATATTTCTATTGTTTTAAAAACATTTTTATATATAACCCACCAAAATTTTTGTAATACAAAGGACAAGCTTTGATCCCTGTTTAATAATAAAAAATGACTCAGAAATATTTAGATTCCAAAATCTTTATTTAATCCTCAAAACACATCATAGGCATTTGGTTGGCTCTTGTCAACAATTTTTCAGAGTTCTGAGTAAATAGAATAATAATATTGACTAACAGAAAGATCTTTATTCATGAAATATTCTTTACAGGATGGCTCTGGCTTAGAGTCCCTCATAGTCAATAAAACTAGAATCTAGAGATATACAAAGCTTAGCCCCATAGACAATGTTACATAAGTGATGGCATAAAAGGGAGATAAGTAAAATTCTCCTGCTGTGTGAAGGCATAAATAATCTCTCATTTGAAGACACATCAACCCTTACCCAGGGAGAGAGCATGTCCTCTGCAGGAGGAAGAACTTAGGGAACTGCCTTCAATGTCTCAGAGAACTGCCTATTTTCCTTTAGCCAACTAATTGCCTTTAAGTTTATTAACAGGGAAGAATTTTGATTCATGTGAGCTAGATTTAAGGATACAAATTTTGTATTAGCTCAAAAACAAAATTACATGCTTCTTAATACATTTCTACAAATAATAGTTTGATTTTTAAACGTAAAGGGAAATGAATATTTATGTAGAACTTACCACGTGCTAGGTGATATTCCTATGTTATTTCTCTCTATTACCTACCATGTGAGGTATATAGAATCATTCTCATCTTCAAATAAAATTAATAAGACACAAAAAGGTTTTTTTTTTTTAATTTTTATTTTTTTATGTGCACTTACCCAGCTTCTAAGTCAGGGATCTGGCATTTCAACCTAGATCCATCTCTTCACCACCTACTACTACATATGAGAAAGCTAAGTCTTTGAACACTGTTTCCATGGGTTTAATTCAAGAACCAGTTCTCTACTTTAGAACCTGATGTGAAATTCCAAGTGTATTAGAAAGCATTACTTTCTAGGTTTTGCAGCCCTCTACATATCCCCCTCTAAGCCTTATTCATCCAACAAATAATTGTCTTTGGTTAGATATACAGAACTAGGGTCTGAGACTCAGATGAAATGATTCTCTATCTAATAAAAGTTTCTTTGAATGGCACTCAGCACCCACTCTTGAGAAGTCACTTCTAATTACACTTTGACATTTGTTTTGCTTTACACCAAAGAAATAAAAAAACAAACCCCATGACTTTTAATAACATGGATATGGGTTTTGCCCTGGTAGTAGGTCAAAATTGAAAGAAGTCATCTATAAAGCTTTTGAAAGAGTTTGAATGGAATTACTTCATTTTTTTCATCTAAAAATAAAGTGATACTTCTGTGCTCCACAGGCAGAAATAGTTCTTCTTTTTTGACATATGATCCAGGGATTTTTAATACTTCTATGGAAAAAAACGAATTCTAGAGAGGCTAAGATATGAATAATTACAAGTAACAGAGTTCTCATCTTTTGATGTTATTCCCAGTTCCTTCTAATTTTGAATAAATAAATATTCTTGGGGAAAAAAAGGGCAGTGAGGAGTAGGTGCAGGTAAGAGTGTGTCATGTTATACAACCCTAGGATTCATTAGCAGGTGGGCATCATCCCATGAAACCAAACTCACCGGTGAGCAGATGGTATCCATACATAAGCAAGGTCACTTGGGCCACACCTTTATAATTACACTCACCATATATAATTCACATAAGAAAAAAGACAATTCTCTTGTTGCTCCATGATTTTCACTATTTTTTCAGCATTCACAGAGTCCCTTGGTAAAAGAAAAAAATGTCAAAATATCACAAATGACAGATAACTAAAGCAGACGTGATAAAAATATATAAACTCTAGATAAGCTAGTTAGACTCTTTTACAAGAACTGTTTCTATGACAAAAGTAATTGTTTTTGCTGAAGTTGTTGTTTTTACATGAATTAACAGTGTTAATAGTGCCAGTCATTTCATTCAGAACAAGCTAATTTGATTGTTGATATGGTTGGTTCTTTTAGTGAAAAGTGGTAAGAGAAAAACGTTCCTGGTTTCAAAGCTTCCTACCCCAAGGGTATGATGGAATGCATTCACATGCTGTAAATTCTTTTAGAAAGATCAAAGTAATTGACTCAATTAGTTATGATAGCATTATGACTTGCTTTTATAAATTGAGGAAGAAAGTGTCTCTGCAGTTCAGAAGCTGAGTAGAGCACTATTGGGGTAGATGCACCGTGTCTTTCCTTTAATAATCTACCTTCTATAGTCTTTTATTTTGTGTAGCTCCTTAAAGTGTTTTTCTCACAATCCATTCTAAATTTATGCCAAGTTGAAAAATGATGAAGAAATACACATTGCTCGTATTTGTCAAATTAACATAAGTAAAGTTATATATTTGTGAAGTTCTATGTGTGTATGCACACACATATATGCAGAACAAGAGAGAGAAAGAGAATAATTGAATTTTGTTCAGTGCTTCTCTTGGTAAATCAACGAAAATTCAAGCGACTCCTAAATGGTGTTTTCTCTGAGGCAATATGGTCAATCTCTCAACATGTCTTTTTCTGTATTCCCAATTTTCCTGCTGACGCTGTTCCTATTTGGGAATAAAATTAGCTACTATTGAACATAAATATCAGCAACCAGATAATCAGGTCTTCCTACTGCTTTTCTGAGGACCCATCTTAGACCAGAAACTTTTTTGTTCTAAGAAAATATATGATACATATGTTGAAATAAAGTTTCTGAGTTATCTGGGTTTAAAGAGAGCAAGTGAAGAGGCCAGGGAGATTGAGGATAAAGGGAGAAAATAATAGAAGAGTATTTTATTATAGAAAGTCTGAATAATGCTATTTATTTTTTATGAAGATAAAACAATCAAGAAGCCTTCATGTTTCTAACATACTAGTTAAATTAGACTCTCCCCCTCTTTCAACGTCACTCCTTTCTCCCTAAGTACTTTTTGTTGAAATTCAGCTAGTCTAAAACTGATTTATCTTTCTCCCATAGTCTATTTCTTCTTCAGTTATCACCACCTAGTGAAGGATATAACCATTGACTCAGACAACCAAAGGATCTAGAAATTTCTAATTACCCTTTGATTCTTCTTTCTTTCTCACATGTAACATTCAGTCAAAAGCTAAGTCTTGTGCTTCTAGTACCTGGATAGCTTTTCATATTTCTCCTTTCAGCCCCTACTGCATTAGCTGTCTTTCAGCCCTTACCACTTCTCACCTGGACTAAAACAAGAGCCCCTGAACAGGTATCTCTGTATCTCTGCAATCTCTCCTTTCCATGGTTGCAAGAATAATTTTTCTAAAATCATATTCTGTTACTCTCTTTAAAATAATGTAGAAGTATTATAGCGCTCTCTCCCTAAAGTACAGATGTCTTACATGGTATGATTATCTTCTGGACTCTGGTTATCCTCAAAGGACTCCATTGCTTGAGCAAAAATATCACTGTAAATTGGGTTATCTTTATAGCAAACATACACTGTAAAGAAAAGTTGGTTCTATATATGTGAATCTTAGCCCTCTTTCATAGGTCATATGAAACAGATTTTGAGACTATAAGATTTTCATACTAGGCACAAGGCATGAAAAAACAACATGTATGAAGGACGAACTTAGCAGAAGGAGAAGTTGAATTATGATGCTGTTGCAATAGAGCCTTGGCCAGTCCTAGAGAGAGTTTTGTCCTTCAAAGATTTCCATAATAAAGGTGAGAGATCAAGCTTAGGTCCCTTACATGGACCAGTCATTGGAATATTGGCTGCCCTGGTAGAGTTATGGCCTGGGTGAAGCAGTTTTCTTCCAACAAAGGCAATTCCTGGAAAATAATTTAGCTTTAAGTCATCAGCTGTCAAAACTTCCAACAGCTAAAAAAATGAGTGCCTAGGTCCCAAAGGGGCACCTGGGTGGGGCATCCCAGCAATTACAACTTTCTACCAGAATATCTTTATCTCAGCAGTCATTGTGATTTAAACTTATTCCTGACATGACATTAATGAGAGCCAACTTCTAAATTTAAAAAATGATGACACATGATAAAGATGAGTATCCTAAAGCATTATATAGCTTGGCAATGATTTCCGAAACAAACATTGAGAAAATACAAGTGTAAATTGAAGAAACAATATATTCATGTTCAGCTGTGTTGACCTCTGGTTGTAGCTTGTTAAATATGTAAATTATTTCCTGATTTCCTCTTTTCTTAGGATTTCTATAAATTTAGAATAAAAACTTGGACTCTCAAAAGGCCGTTGAGAAATGGAAACATCTTCATTCTTTGATTGATCTCATTACTATCACATAACCCTGTTATTGCACTCCATATTTTCTGAATTTGTTAATGTTACATTTAAATTACAGAAATTAGCCTGGGCAATATAGTGACACCTCGTCTCTACAAAAAAATAAACAAAAATCAGCCGAGTGTCATGACATGCACCTGTGGTCCTAGCTACTCAGGAAGTTGAAGTGGGAGAATCACTCGAACTCAGCTGTAATTGTGCCATCACAATCTAGCCTGGGCAACAGAGCAGGACTCTATCCAATAATAATAATAATAATGATTAAAATAAATAAATTACAGAAATTGATTGATATTTTAAAGGTAATTTTTATTTTCTACGCTGAAGTATTGGCTGAACATTTACAAATAAATATGATATATTGATAGTTATTAACTATTATAATAATCAATATTATATTATTATACTCCCTCGAACTAAATACAATTAGAATTTAGGTAGATGTACTTACCACTCATATAACTTAAGCCAGACAGACTTACAAAGAATGCAGATAATTGTCCCTAGATGATTGTGCAAAAGACAGTGTGAATGAGGGAAGCCCCCTCACACACACACACCACACTCTTTTACAAAGAGGAATTGAATAGTTTATAGTTTCAAGTACTGTAAGAGACATAGGAAGTAAAGGCTCTGCTTAGAGTCTCTATATAAAGGCAGTTAGTAATGAAAATGAGTGCTGTAAAACTGCAGCAAAGGAATTTCAGAAAGCAGATTTTGTACAGATTTTCTAAAGTTCTGTCATCAGAACTGACATGATATTCCCTAATTTTTTAATAAGGGCAAAAAAATACCTTCAAAACATTTACAACCTATTCCAGCACTTGCAGCCAAACATACATTTTACCACAATATATAACTTGTATCTGTTCATCCCTCGTTAGCCTAGATTTCCACCCTTTTATCCTCTGTTGGCTTGTTCCTCACAGTGTATAAACACCGTGAAATCCTTTCCAGATAAAGAAGCCTTCCTTATTCTTGTCTCTATGTGTCCTTCTTAACCAAGATATTCAAAAAAGCAATCCACAATTGATAGACTCACTTGTTTTCTTCCTATTCACTCATTACATTATTAAAATCAGGATCTCATTCCATGTGCTTACAAAAGCCATTCAAACAAAAGTCACTAGTGACAACCTAACTTGTGAATCCAATGAGCTTTTCCACATGTTCATCTTATTTTACCTCTCTGTGGAATTCAGCACTGTGAATGTATGTATAAACACGCTTATTCACATACATGCACACAGAAATATGTATGTTTTGGAAGAATATATAACAATGAAGCTTTTAAATTCAATTTAATGTTTGAGTAATGAACATGTTTTAAAACACTTTTGTAATTTAAAAAAATTTAAAAGCAACGCTAACAGTTTTTCAACCCTGGAGAAAATGTTATAACCTCATGTTCTGCTGTGAGGACTGAGCTGTTTTATTACTCTATTTAGTTTGAGCTTGACCTCCACATCTTTCACAATCAGATCAAACTTTCAAAGAATCCCACACCACAGTCAGTGATGAAAAAAGAGAAAGGCACTCGATTTGATGTTATAAACCCAGAACCTCTTATTCACTCTATGGATCACTGCCCAAAGGCCACGAAATTTCCAATTTGAAACCATGAATGAGAAGAAAAGTTAGCCGCTGACTGGAGCACCTTCGTCCTGATTCACAGCAGCCCTTGCCTCTCGGGCTTGATGTGCCTCAGCAATGTTATTTTGGGTTAGTTACTAGGCAACTGCATCTGTGAGTCATGGGAGAGCACTTGGCAGCACCATCATCTGTGTCATCTTTCAATAGATTTCACACAATAGCTAAACACCAGTCACCTTTTCCTCACAAAGGCCCGTGTCAAAAATCAGGACGGGAGCCTGGGCTGCGTAGGATGGTATAAACTGCAGGACTCATAATCAGCTTTCATGTAATTTCGGAAATAAACACCATTACATTTTTTTTTTAAATAAATGGCTTACTAAGAGGGAGTCAACAATAAGGAATATAAAGTAAAAATTAATAAAATTCCCTAAGGTGGGATGGTCAATAAATAAGGCACTGCTGGAAGACTTATTATCTCTCTCAAGTCTCCAGGTTACAGCTCGAGCAATCCATGCCCGCTCTCAGTGTCCTAAAATAGACAGCTAGATTCTTCTCTTCTCAGTGTTCAGGACAATATACCCTATAATCTGGTGGAGACAAAAGCCTTCTCTCTATTACTTTTAAGCAAACTCAATTATGCTTTTGGTTTAAAATTTTGTTCCATCCCAAAATATAAAAGTTACTAGACACTAGGGTGTGTGCCTGAGATGAAGCAGGTGGATAATGCAGGAAACAAATACAGATTCTTCACAGGCAAATACCCAGCCCCGCCACGGAACACTTCTGATCAATATTCCACATATACCTGAATATGAACATTTGAGAGTTTACCTAACTCTGCTCCTCTTTCCAGATCACTTTATTGTTCACTAAGCATATCTACCACCATCTAACCACTCATGCTGAAAATAACCCTAATCTCCTTCCTCTCCCTTCATTAGGGCCAGCTTCATGGGTGTGTAACTTATGCACTCACACAAGACTCTATTCACTGAAGGACCTCATACTTCATTGAGTACTTAATAACTTACTAACTATGTATTCTGTGTTTTCATTTTGCAATAGACCCCAAAATTATGTAGCCTGCTCTGCCTTGCATTTTTCGTATCAAATTAGCCACTAATCCTGTCCATTCTACCTATTAACCTAACCTAAAAACCTATCGATACTGTATCTCACTTTCATGGTTTAGGCCTTCAGCCTTCTAATAATGAAACCTGATTTTGGAAAGGATTTTAAGGAACATGTCTCATTGGTAGTAAACAGGATCATGAGTAGGAGTTGCTAGAGAAGAGTGGGGAAAGAATATTCCAGGCACCAGGAACAGCAGTGGACCATTCAGATGCGGGAAATAGGATAGTAGGTGGATAGAGTGGGGCGTGGAAATCCTGGCTGTCTTCCCTTTATTCTTGCTCCTCTTTTCTCAGCCTGCGCCTGCATGTTATCCAGGCCTAGGACGTCTGGTTATTTTTCCTCACTCCTTGCCCCATGCACATTTGGATCTAACATGAGATTTTATTACTGTTGTTTTTAATCTGTTGTACTGTCCTTACAAACAGTTCATTGCGTATCCTCAGGACCTCTCTGTCTAAACACTTTACTGTTAGGTCTACCCCTACCCTATCCGCTATAGTAGAGGCAGGAAGATGAACAGAGTCTCATTTCTTAGCAGTTTTATACACATTCTCTGTAATATGACCCAACCACAACAACTTATGTGTCTCTGTACCTTTGTACAGGGTACTCTCTTGGCCTGTAACTCCTAACCTACTCAATTATCTAGAAGTGTAACCAGCACATTTCCAGCAATCTTTTCAGATAAATTTTATCACTATTTCTTAGAAAGGCTGAAGTTCTGGATAGCATTATCCCCCCTCCTCCTCATGTAGCTGCTTTGTTTCTTTCTACTATAGAACCAGCCACATGTGTTGGATGTTTAGGGGGAGGAAAGAAAAGACAGGAGGATGAAACAAGAGTTCTGGACTCCTCAGGAGAAAATCTGCAAATTAGGAAGTAAAGGCATTTGAAATAATGACACTATAGTCACCAAAGACAGCTCACCTACTTCTTAATTTTCTCTACATTTCCCCCCTCTGGAAATCACCAGGGTTTCCCTAAATGGGTTTGTGCCAGCATTCTCAAGAGAACAGCCTGAATGCTTTCCTTTCAGCCCTATGAGATGTAATAAACCAGAAGTCAGTGAGCTCAGCCACCCTAGCCTCCTGCATTCCTGTCTGCTCTTTGCATGCATAAAGGAAGTCTCAGCATTATCCCTTCCTTTCCCACTGGAAGCAGTGCATTGGCATTTATGCTGGTTCACTGATTCTAAAGGGTCAAGATGAGAAAGCCATGACTTCCTCCAATTACCCAGAATAGCTGAACTCAGCAGACACTGGAAGACTCCCTCCACAAACTCGTTTTCAAGCAGCTGCTGTAATCTAGCCATCTATTTATGTACAAAAGACTAAGTTATTTTCAGAAAAACAAAAACAAAACAGGTTACACATGAAAGATCTCTCTATTCCTTACCCCTTCCAAGTACAGTAATTCCAACTAAATAAGCTGTTCTGAAATTAAGAATTCAGTTGTACAATCAAATAACATCAAAATAATATGTTATAAATTTACTCAATAAAAGTCAATGCATGAATACTTTTATTTCTAAACATATTAAAACACAAACAAAAACTTTTACATTATTTTTGTATTTATTTCATAATTTAATATATATGAGAATGTTGATAAAATTCCAAAAAAAAAATTTGGAAAAAAAAGACAGGGCAATCACTTCTCTCTACTTAATTTTTACTCTGAATTTACAAATATAAAATATTAATACATCTGGCATATTAACATTCAGTGTCAGTAACAACATTACCAGAATTCTGTTATGCTGGTTTTCTTTTAATTTCTACTTCACCTTCAACTAATTTTTATTTTATTATCTCTACTCAGTTTACATTTTTGATTTTCATTTTCTGTCAATTTGTTTCTCTTGCCAGACTTTATTTTTATAAAATTTATAAACCATGGCATTCTGTGGCAGATAAGTACAACCAGCAGTCAGTTTTATTTTTCAAAAATGAAGTAATATGCTTACTACCAAAAAAACAAACAAAAAAGACCTTGATTGTACTTTCCTTTTTTTCTATGGTCATATCACCTTTGACAATGCAAAGTGTGTTAAAATTCAACTGCACTATGATATACCATTAATGATTTAATATTAGAAATGTATTAAAAAAATACCTTCATCAATTGCCACTGCTTTTGAAATTTCCTTGACATTTAACATGTGCTAGTGTTACTGTTGGTGGGAGTGTATATTAGTTCAACCATTGTGGAAGACAGTGTGGCAATTCCTCAAGGACCTGGAAATAGAAATTCCATTTGACCCAGCAATCCCATTACTGGGTATATATCCAAAGGATTATAAATTGTTCTACTGTAAGGACACGTGCACACGAATGTTCATTGCAGCACTGTTTACAATAGCAAAGACCTGGAACCAACCCAAATGCCCATTGGTGATAGACTGGACAGGGAAAATGTGGCACATATACACAATGAAATATTATGCAGCCATCAAAAACAATGAGTTTGTGTCCCTTGTAGGGACATGAATGAACCTGGAAACCATCATTCTCAGCAAACTGACAGAAGAGCAGATCAAACACCGCATGTTCTCACTCATAGGTGGGTGTTGAACAATGAGAACACATGGACACAGGGAGGGGAGCACTACACATGGGTCAGTTGAGGGGAAATAGGGGAGGGGCGGTGGGTGGTGGGGAGTTGGGGAGAGATGGCAAGGGGAGAGACGCCAGATGTAGGTGATGGGGAGGAAGGCAGCAAATCACACTGCCATGAGTGTACCTATGCAACAATCTTGCATGTTCTTCACATGTACCCCAAAACCTAAAATGCAATAAAATAAATGGAAAAAAAAACATGTGCTAGTGTTAAATCTTTGGGGTATCACCTTTCTGGCCAGAAACCTCTGGCTGATGGTACATTTGCTCAAGTTTTGTTCAGAACCACTGTGCTCATCCTGCCCACCAGGCCTGGCAGGCTGTGTTCAGCTCACCTTACCCACCTGGATCCCAAGCCTCCAAGGGAGACTTCGAGTCAGGCTTTGAGCGGCAAGGGGTGTGTGAGCCAGCATGGGGTCAGGCCACCCACCGTGCAGTCAGACAAGCTGGCTGCTGCTATGAGGCAGGCAACTCCAGGTGCTGGCATGGGCGCTGGCTCTCTGCAGGCTGCCGCTAGACCAGGTGCGCCATAAGCAGCTTCCCTGGCTGGCATCAGGGAATCTGGTGAAACCTGGTAACTTGGAGATGCCAGGAACTGCAGGGACCCAAAGAGGGAGTCACAACCCTAGCTGGTGGAGCTCCCAGGTCTAGGGCTTCCTAAAGGGCCATGGCTCTTCTCTCCTTCTCTTCAACCTGCAAAGTGGTGAGCCAGGGGGCTTGTTTCAGCCTGTTTGTGTTTCAGATCTTAGCCTGGTGGCGGGTCCCAACCGCCTGCAACCAGGAAGAAAGGTACACAGACAAGTGGAGGATGAGCAAGATGAAGAGGAGCTTTATTGAGTGGTAGAACAGCTCAGAGGAAACCTGCAGGGGGTAGCTCCTTTCTGCAGCCAGGGTGTCCTGGTGTGTGCTCAGCTCCTACCAGAGAAAGTAGCTCCTCTCTGCTAGGCAGATTGTCCTGACAAAAGTTCAGCTATCAGCAGAGAGGGTGGCTCCTCTCTATAGCTTGTCATTGGTTGTCTGTTCTGCACTGGCGGAGCCTTGGACTTTCATGGGTCTCATAAGGGAGGAAGTGCCTGTTGATTGGTCCATGGGTAGCCATGGGCAGTGGAAATGGCACCACATTTCCACTTGGTCTGTGTGACTGCCAGCACAGAGCCCTGCCTTCAGGCCCCCCTGGTCTGAAAATGAGGACACACTAGGGATGGCCACCTTCCACTGGAGAGCCTGTCTGTCTCCTGCCATCTTCCATGGCACTCAGGCTGCTTGCATGAAGGGGCATCTGCAGGTCAGCAAGAGCTGCTCTCAGAATCCCCATTGGCTTCCCACCCCATGCTTATTGGAGACCAAAGTCCAGAGGGGGCTGAGGTGGCAGAGGGCTGGTGTGTCAGCACTGCTCAGAGTGTGCACACACCCTGACGGGCTGTGTCAGCCCCAGGCTCAGCTCTAAACCTGTTCAGAGATTGGAGTGGTCATGGGGAGGAGGTAGAGGCCAGGTAATGGGAGTAGACATCCCTGAGCCTATGGGGGAAGAGGGGACCTTCTCAGGCTCCCAAGAGTAAAGAGTGCAGAGACCTCTGGGAGTCCAGGCTATGCTTCCTTGAAGCCTGGGGTGGGGACTCTGGGGCAGGATCAAAGTCACTGCAAGCTCCCTCGGTGGCCTCCATGCTCAGGGGCAGCCCAGGGCTCCCTTTTGCCCAGCTCGTAGTCTTACCAGTAGTGAGGGCACCTCTGGGAGTGGATGGTGAGTCCTGGATCGGCTATCTGGAGTGCCAGACTCAGCACTGATGAGTGCTGATGCAGTGCGAACCCCAGGTACGTGGTCCCAGGTGCCCTGCGCAGAGCCTCCTCCCAAGGCACAGGAACCCAGTGCCCTTGATGGGGTGAATGTGATGGCCCCCACCACTGGCCAGGTCTCCCAATGGGCACCACTCCTACTTCCTGCCCCGGGCCCTCAAAGCTTAGACCCAGCTCTGTGCCCTGGGCCTCTCTTTGACCACATTCCCTGGCTGGTGGGCAGCTCTGCAGTGACTCCTAGGGCGGCAGTCTCCGAGGGGCTCCCACTTGTCCCTGGCTCCTGCCAGCTCCATGGAGTGCAGCACTGTCTCTGGCCCAGCTGTGCCTCTTTCCCCCACCCTCCCTGTAGCGTTGGTGGGTGATAGTGGTGATGTGGTGCCAGGGGCCAGAGCTGCGAAGGCTCCAACCAGCTGCAGGAGGATGGGAGTGGCGCAGCTGACCACCTCAGGGACATGATGCACAGGGGACCCACCACTGCCACTGCCACTCTCACAGCCCCTCCTGCTACCACCGCCGCGCCTCCCCGCCACTACCATCACTAGCAACATCTGTGAAGACAATGTGGCTACCGCTTTTAATGGCATCATTTATTCAGGATGACTGAAATAAGTCCCCACCATGCTCAGCATCTAATAGTGTATGACTTGTACTAACTCCTATCCTCATCCATGTGGGGCAGCATAATGTCTACGTTATCTAAATTCTCTTAAAATTAATAACTCAGTTGATGATAGCTTACATTTTTTATAGAAAAGCTAACTCTCATATAGATAATTTGGAAAGTTAGATTTAAAGAACTGAGATATAAAATGTATATTCTTTTGTCTACTTTGTACTTTCATGTAGAAAAATGACTTCAGTACCACTGTACTACATTAATTTCATTATTACTAGTGTACTTTAAAGCTCATCCACAGTGCCCAAAACTCCAAAGCATATTCATTTTGCCTTTTTGTCTTTTACAAACAGAATGCTTAACTAAATTCTAAAGTATATAGAAATAAAGTGATAGTACCACTAAAAAATATAACAATAACAATGTTAATAAGATAGCAACTAACATTTATACAGAATTAACTATGTGCCAGATATTGATCTAATCCTTTTACAGGTATTAGTACATTCACTTGGCACCATAGATCCTTATAGAGTTTCCTGTTCAAATTTTACTCTTTGAGAAACAATTAAAAACTCACCACATAAGGTCTGCTATTTCTTCCACAATCACTACAAAAATCAATGCTTACAGTCAAGATTTCAAATGGCTCTGCAGTTCTACAAGTATGGCTTATCACCTTACACCTGTTAGAATGGCCATTCTCAAAAAGCCAAAAGTTAACAAGTATTGATGAGGACGAGGAAAAAGGGAAGCCCTTGCACTGTTAGTGGGAATATAAATTAGTACAACCATTATGGAAAGCACTGTGGAGGTTTGCAAAAAAAATTTAAAGTAGAACTAACATATGACTCAGCAATCCAACTGCTGGTTGGGCATCCAAAGAAATGAAATCAGTTTATAAAGAGATATAGGCACTCCCATGGTCATTGTCACATTATTCACAATAGACAAATATGAAAGCAATCTGGGTGTCTATCAACAGATTAGTGGACAGCAGTGCATTTACACACAATGAAATACTGTTCCATCATAATAAATGAAGAATATCTTGTCATTTGCGACCACATAAATGAACCTGGAGAATATCATGTTAAGTGAAATAAGCCAGGGACAGAAAGACAAATACCATATGATTTCACTTCTATGTGGAAGCTAAAGAAGTTGATCTCTTAGAAGTAAATAGTAGAATGACGATTATCAGGGGCTGGAAATTCTTGGGAGGATGGGAGTGTTGGGAAGAAAATTGGTCAAAGAATATAAAATTTCAGTTAGACAGAAGGAATGAGTTCAATATGTCTCTTATACAACATAGTGACTATAGTTAACAATACATTGTATTCTTGAAAAATGCTTAGAGAATGGATATAAAGTATTCTCACCACAGAAATGATAAATGTGTGAGGTAATAGATATGATAATTAGCTACATCTTATCATTACAAAATGTGTATATACTTCAAGACATCTTGCTATACATGGTAAATACACATAACTTTATCTGTCCATTTTTTAAAATGAAAAGGTATCTCTCTGTCGCCAAAATAGAGCTATTTCCATTAGATATGGCTAATTCTACTCGGTATTACCCTCACCCCCACTATGCACCACATGCCATGCAGACATAGTTTTCCTGAGACCATTTACTTTCACTAGGATAGTTGCTTTTCTCAAGTACCTCTGCCTCTGTGTTGGTACTGCTGGCTCCCTTAGAACATTAGCAGTAAAATGTTACATGAGACTACGTAAACTGACTGAATTTGTATGCTGAATGTGTGTCAAATTATATCTACACATCTATAATTCTGGAGATAGGGTTCATTTTACAAAAGTTTAAGAAATATTGCACAGTATATTGGCAAAATAGGTAAAATTCTCTTCTCCTGTCTTCATCATACTTTCTTAGCAGAAACTCAAAGTGCTGTAGCTGGTGCCCAAATATTTTACAGGATATTGATACAAAAAAAGGCTTTTGTAGTTTCTGCATGTATTTTCCCTCCTTCCTGCAAATCATAAATATTAGCTTAGGCAGCTCTTAGATGACAGTCAAATCTGAGGAGCAAATCCCTTGCTCTTCTTCTAGAAGCTCTTCCTTCCAAAGTTGAAGATTTCTTTATTTGGCCTGATTTGTGGTTTTATTCTCTCTCTCCCCTTAGGGTAAATTACTTCTCAGGAAGTTTCCAGGTCCTTTGGAAAACATCATCCCAGAGGACCTATCTCTTCAGTTCAGAGTATATGAGCAGCCATCTTCAGCCAAGAGGTAGCCATAAATTAAGTCTCAGTTAATTTCATTGTACTCAAATAATTATGACTCATTATTAGAAGAATAGTTTTCTCAAAGCCAGTTAGAATCTATGACTGCAAATTAAGGATAATTTAACGTTTAACCACTCTCCCTGGATTAAACTATGGTGCTCACCAAACATGCCTTCTGCTCCCCATTATTTCCCTGTTCTCTCGCATTTAAGCTCAGCCATTCAATTAGTTCTGGATGATGCCTATGAGTGGAAGCCAAGGCATAGAGGAGTCATGCACAACCTTCTAGATTCTTTTACCTGCCGTTATTGAAGTACCATGGTAGAGGTAAAAGAGAGTAGAATTTCCATCAGAATAGAAATCTGATTTGTGGCATTTGCTGATTTCCATGGTGTAAATACTCCCAACATGTCCAGTGTCAAGCTATTCATGTGGAATTACTAAATGGATAAGTGGGACAACCCACGCAGAATTGGCCCTCATCAACCACTATACACCATCTCTAGCATACCACCATAAGGTCCAAAAGAAGAGGACATACCTATAATTTGCAGACAGAGGCAGAAACTATTTCCCTGTGTAGTTGAAGTACACAATATTCAATATATGTACACTTGGTTGAGCTTAGATATATACATATGTAACACTGTCTAATGAATTAAGATGGTATGAAAATGTGTTACATTTAGATAGGGAATCTATCAAGGAGAAGTTTCATAAATTCATTTAAGGATGACAGGCAATCCCACATCCTGCCAAAGTAATCAGTATAAACTCAGATTCAACCAACATTTAACTGAATGAACATTATGTGCCAAGAGGAATGTTAGTTATTTTTACATATGTTGCCCCATTTCGCCGCAAACCCCTTTATCTTAGCTCTATTTTGCAGATGAGAAAAATGAAGCACATGTACTTAGCAAGAAATGAAAGGAGGATTTGAATCTAAGCACTCTGACTTCAAGCTCAACATGAGGATTCTGGATCACATGGCACAGTCTCCAAAATAAATAAATAAAGGTAACTAAAAGAAATAAAGCTTTATTCTGCTCAAGAATCTCATAACTTTCTGAAGATATGTATGGCCAAAGAAGTGAGAAGTGAGAAAAATGTAATTCAATATTTGAGGTATTTCGTTTCTTTCTCTAAATTCAGTGAAGTCAGTAAACGTTTCAGAAGCTCCTACATGCTTCATCAGGGAGTTAACGCTCAAGAACATATATTCATTATTAATTATAGATATCTCTAGCATGAAGAATGATTTATCCAGTCATTGCAGTTTAATAGAAGCATCTCTTTTAAAAATATCAATTTGTTCCATGTTCATTCTAAAACTCATGAGATGCTAATTATTCTGCCCAACAGAAAGGAAATTATCTTAGCAAATGTCCAATATAGGTAATCTTGCAAGATATATGTCCCATTACAATCTAATAATCTGACAATCTAGTTATACAACATCTTATCTCTTTAAGTTGTTTCTATTTTATAAGTAATCCAAAAAGTGATGCTATGTAGAATGCTTTAATAAAATAGATTTTCTGATGTTGGAAAATTTTGAAGCCAGGTCCTAGAATTACCGTGTTCCACCAAAGGTCTCTGACTTTTTTCCTATACATACCATTAGCAGTAACTAAAGTTTAACCACAGTTAACCATAAAGACATGCTAAAAGTTAATTCAAATTTAATTAAGTTAATTTATTTTTAAGTTAAACATAGCCAATTCACAGAATTAAATTGGCAACTTAATTAAATTTTCTGGAAGGATAGTTGATTTCATTCACCCCTGATATTAGAGACATTTTCACAATGTCTACCAAGAGCATTATTTTACAATTTGCAGAAGTGTCCTGAATTAGTTTCATTTTCAAATGCAAACAGATGAAGTTTTCCTATTCCCCAAACTCTTTTTAACTTCAGCACACCAAATAGAAAATTAGTCTCACCTATAGGTAAGAAGACAGAATGAGCAGTGGAAAGTTCATTAAATTGTTCTTTTTGAAGTCCTTCAAGGTAAAGATTATATAAGCCTGCCTGAAAATAGGATGACTTGATATTAAGTTGAAACTGAATTTAACAAGAGTGTAAAAACCCCATTGCCATCTATTCAGAGTTTCTATCAGATGTTGTGCTTCTGAATTCTCTCTTCTAAAATTTTTCAGCCTTTACACACTCCAGCCTACAATCCGTTTCAAAAGGTCACTGTCCTAACCAAATATTTCATTTTTGAATGGTCACTTACCTTCTGTCTATACGTTTCCGTTAGGGGCTTCCTCAGGTTCATAAACAACTTATCTGATATTCAACCCCTTAGATCCCTGATCAAATACATCTTAACATCTCTCTATCTTGAGCAGCAGATTTTACTCATTAAATGACTTTATTAATAGCCAATGCCATCTGAGCAACAATTCTGCTATTGTCAAACTACCCTAGGAAGGTATATATGAATGAGAACATAATATATTTTCCAAATAGAGTTGAAGCCCTGAGATTATTTTAAAAATATGAGGATTAACAATCAGGAGTTCTTTATTTTTGGTCTCAATTTTGGTATAATTTATTCCCTGAGCTTATGTAATTTATTCATCTCTCTATGACTCAGTTCCCTGACATGTAAAATAAGAAGGTTGAACTGAAATTCCTTTCATATATGAAATGCTAGTAGTTTAAAAATGGTAAAGGATAAACAAATGATCTGACTAGGAGTAAATTAGACCAAAGAATTCCAATCTATTTGATAACTGAGAAAGAATGCCAGCTACCAATCGTGTGCTCCTCAACCGTGCACTCTTCATGAATATATTTCATTCACCCTTACCAAACCCATAGTAAGCCTCACATTCAGTAGAAAGGACCAATAGGTGGACAAATCATCACACTGTACAGGAAAATTTCATATACACTAATCAAACTAGTTCAACATAATCATAAATATTATAAAAAATACAGATCACTGGATATATGAAGAGACTCAGTATCATGTTAGAAAAAGATCTAGATGAGCAAACAAAATTCATGACACTGAAGCAAATAATGCTAATTTAGGAGGTAGAAGGAATTTTTTACAAATTCTAGTTTAATAATTTTAAAGATGTTAGAGATAATAGTCTATTCATGAAAGCATAATTTTTCTAAAAAAAATTATATAGCAGAAACAATGACAACAGAGAGAAAAGTATTTTCTCTTTCTCTTTTACCTCCTTGTCCCAACTAATAATTCCTTTCTTCCTAGTTTCAAATATTTGATAAATGTGTCTTAAATCCCTTACTGGATGGCAATCTCCTGTTGGGATGCTTTGTTAAACATCCTTTTAAGTCATCTGTAATCTCCAATTCCAGCAATGGGAAAAAGTTTAATCTATAATAGGAAATATTTATTGAATAATAATTTAATAATTTAAGGAAAAATTTTAGAGCCAAAAAGCCTACCCAGTACCAAACATGGTAAGTGAAGGGTTAAAATAAATTACACAAGGAAATATTTTGGAAAAGCTTCATAATTTATAGTTCAAAATATAAAAGGTATTTTAATAATGAGCAAATAATTGGCTATATCATCAACAACATTCAGAATGATAAATAAAATCAATTTGTCACTAGGAGCAATCAATTTGTCACTAAGAACTTATTTCAAAAAAATTATCAGGCGTATGTGGGGGCATTTTCAGACATGCAAAATAATTATAAAATTTCCTATAGAATAAATTGCTCAAATATATGTTCTAGAATAAAGAACAAGAAATCTAAATATAGCATGACATGAGATACAATACAAATGGCAATATGACACCAAAGATATTTATAAAGTTTTATTTCTTTGATATTTTTCTGATCAGCAGGTTCTGTTGGAATAATTCTTGGACTATTATTTTAAAGAAAAATAATAACAAGAATATTTAATCCATCTAGGGTCCTACTAGGGTGAATAATATTTATATAATTATAACATTACAAGTGATATGTTGGAGTTTTGTATTTTCAGAATTTCTTTACACATGAAAGACAAAATAATTCATTCAAATTACAGAACAGAATGTAGCATCTACAGCTTTGACCAACTAAAAAATAGTAACAAAAATTAGAATAGGAAGCAGGAGAGGTAAAAAGGAGGATAGATGTGTTCATTTCTTTATGTTTCAAAGTAGGAGTTAATAAGGACTATCTAAATTAGATAAATCAAGAAATAAAGATTTAGAAAAGTTTGGGTAAACAACCTCAAAAAAACTAAAACTGAAAATACATACATTAAGAATTATGTACTCAAGAGGAGTATGGTATGTAATAGATACCAAATTTATCACATTTCATGCTGAAGAGTCAATAGATTTGATCAAAGTTGATCAATCAAAGTCTATGTATATTATCAAGTTAATGAAAATCACTAGAAGCACTCAGTTCAGAAATTCTTAAAAATAGTTGCCTCTGAAAAGTTGGGAGAGGAAGTATGAGTGGGAAAGTGGGGAGTATGACTCTTATATACCCACTTTTAAACTGTTTTGTATTTCTTTAACATACTTTATTTCATAGTATATTTTGAGTAAATGAATATCCATGATAGGAGAAGCCTAACATGATTTTAATAATATTAATAGCTTACATTAGCAAATTACTTATTGTTTATAAAAATGCTTTCAATGAATTATTTTATTCATGCCTAACAATTTTAAGAAAGTTTTTATCATCCTTACTATGTACAATCGCAGAAGAAATCATTGATTAGAGGGAAAAAATAGACTTGCTCAAAGTCACATAGCTATTAAGTACCATACTGAAACACAAACCCAGGTATCTCCTATTCTCAACACTTTTTCCCATTTTAGTTTGAATCGGACTAAGCACTGTTTACATGAAATGTTTTGTTTTAGTTGTTTGCTTTTGTTTTCAAATTTATGTAATTTATAATAACTTTCTTATTTGTTAATAATTTATAATAACTCTTAATTTATAATAACTCTTTCTTATTTGTCCCACAATCAAATTCTGAGACAGTGACTCAAGTACAAGTTGTTTCTTAGAAAGGAGATTCCAAAAAGCAGCAGTACTGGTAGGGAACTGAGACAGAGAAGGAAAGTAAGAAAATAAAGCATGTGTAATCAAGCAAGTTATTACTGTGGAAAACTAGAGAGGATGCCTTGAGGGGCCTAGGAAAGAGTGTGAAATACCCACCTCAGAGTTTCTCCACCTCGGGGGCAAATGAATTTGGATATTTCTATACTAACTTCCTTCATTCTTTGGGTTGATGGCCCTAGTGAGGGAGTTTAGGTTGGAGACAGACCTTGGCTATTTTCTTTAGATCCTGCTTGTAGAACTGGCTTCAGTGACTTTATGTGGAAGTTGGGGTTGCACGCACAGAAGTGGTAGTGACAAGGGCACGTTGGTGGGACACTGACAGGATTAGCTACTGTCCTCAACTAAACTGTAACATTCCTTATGAGCAGAAATCATACTTTGCTCTTTATTTTTACCACCTGTTATGGAACTGATATTGAGTAAATACATCATATTTCATTAGGTTTAGAATACCCAAGCATTGTGAACACATGATTGGTTTAGCACACAGTCTCATTTTAGCAAAAGCGAAGTTTTGTACATATTCTTCCACCAAATGAAAAAATTTTTCTGATGGCATTGATTCCACAGGTGCTGGTTTACAGTGCTGACATAGAAAGAATTGTTTACCAATCTTGGCAAATAAGAAAACATGATAAATTTCATAATTCTGTGAGATGTGTAATAGTTAAAGAACTGTGATTCAAAATCATCTTTAGTCTTTATTTTTATATTAAAATATTATTTTTATATAAATAAATTATAGTGTGAATGAATGATACTCCATTTTCCCTTTTCTATGCCTACGTGTTCCATTTTATTCCACTTTATATCCTTGGCTATTTTGTGCCTGTGATCACATGTTGTGATCAATTACTAATTAAAGTGACACTACTTTACAATATAAAAAATGTCAAATCACTAATATAAGCTACTTCTTAATAGCATTTGGTGGACTCATGAGTGATTTTCCAAACTTAAAATAGCCTTAAAATAATGGATGTGATTTAACAAGGCAACTAAGATTACCAGCACCTTTAAAAATGATAAATATGATATTTGTTTACTCAAAGAAATGAAAAAAAATGAACATCTGCTTAGCTATTTTAAGATTACATGGTTAACAAAGTAATTCCATTTACTTTGTGATTAATTATCTTTACTTCCATACCATGTAAATAAAATATTTCATTTTAAACATGTTACATATTTATTGAGGGAATGTTTTGCAAAATAAAGCATACATGTCTTTGAGGGAAAATGATATTTTATTATGTAGTTGTATTTAAAACATTCATATATTCAATACAAGATTAAAATAGCCTTTTTTTTTTTTTTTTTTTTGAGACAAGTCTCATCATCCCCTGGGCTGGAGTGCCATGGCCCAATCTCAGCTCACGGTGACTTCCGCCTCCTGGGTTTAAGCAATTCTCTTGCCTCAGCCTCCCAAGCAGCTGGGATTATAGGCACCTGCCACCATGCTTGGCTAATTTTTTGTATTTTAGGTAGAGATATGTTTCACCATGTTGGCCAGGTTGGTCTCAAACTCCTGACCTCATGATCCACCCACCTCGGCCTCCCAAAGTGCTGTAATTACAGGCATGAGCCACCATGCCCAAAATAGCCATATTTTCTAAGAAGACCATTAATGAATGTAGTTTAGTCAACATCTATCAATCTTCCTTTATAAAGTTAAATTCTTACTTAGTTTATTTTCATTAATTAAATGATTAATAATATTTAAATAATTTGGCTGAACAATTTGGAAAAATTATTAGTAACAATTTTTGTAATATTTGGGAAACTGGCAGAGCCATTTCTAGGTAAGTGATGAAGTCAGGACCATTCACAGATACAGGTAGGCCACACTGTGAGACCTCTGGCCAAACACATGCAGGTAGATTTAGATTAAAGTAACAAACAACAAGAGATTTTGAAAGAAGAAGAAAGTCGCCACAGGGAAGTAAGGGGCTGGAAAAAGGAAGGCCAATTTTGTGTTTGTTAAAGGGACATACTCAAACATCTCCTTTTCATTTATGGTTAATGTTCTTTATATACTGCTAAGTATTCATTCCAGGTTTTGTCATTTTTAGCAACTGTTTCATAACTTGTCTGATGTGCCTGCATTCCATATTTTCTATGTCTCTGTAACTTACCCACAAGGCAATGAGCAGAGATTTTTTTCAGGCAGAGTTTTAAGGGCATATGATGATTTGGCGTCACCTCTATTTGTCTTTAAATATCTGACAGATATCCTTTTCTTTATACCTAGTATTTTCTATGAACTCACTGGATAACATCAATGACTGAGAACAGCCACTGAATTGTGTCTAAGCCACTTCTATCTAATAATGTTAACATATAAATTGATGTGTGACCTTAATTGTATGGGGGTGTAGAGTCTACTGTTATTATTATTATTACAGTAATTGGCAAAGTCATCTAAAAGATTTAATTATCTTTCTAATACATACTTTATTGCAAAGATTAAAAATTTAGAGCCGATTTAGTTGTAAAATAATGGATTTTTAAACCCACAAAAAAGTACTTGAATAAATAGCATATTTCTTATGAATATTCTAAGAAATTATGCTAATAGCTATTGCTAAAGCTAAATATGGTTGAGAAGATTAATTACTTATATGCCATGAGCAACATGAGACAAAAATAGATGATTCTTCAATCTTTAATTCTCAACTGTCTTATTGATATATCCTTGATGAGAAAGGAAATAAAGATTAACCTTCTAACGTTTAGAAAATTGTTTTAAGAAGAAGCAATTAAATAATTTTTAATATGTCCATAAATGTATGGTTTATCTTTAACAAGTGCTATATGATCTATGAGATGCTTTTGTAGAAAATAATGACTTGATTGTAAGTCATTAACATTAAGAAGAAACAGGGGACTTTACTAGATATCATGATTAATTATAAAGCTAAAGTAATATATAAGATATTGTTGCAAAGATAGATAAAGAGGCCAATGGAACAGAAAAAAAAGGATTCAGAAACAGACTCACACTTGATACTCGGTCAGTGATAAAGGCAACACTTGATTGACTAGGCAACAACAAAGAATGGCTTTTTCAAAAGACGGCATTGGGCCAAATGTATATACATATAATAAAAAATAAATTTGACTCCTGCTTTTGAACACACATAAAAATTGATTCCAGGTGGATTGCCATTCTAAATGTGATAGCTGAAACATTAAATCTTCCTTAAGGTAGCATATAAAAATATTTTCATGAAATGAGCTGGGAGCAGGCATGATTCTCTTTCTTTATTGTCATCATAATGGAAAAAATTGAGATTACATTATATTAAATCAGAACTTTTCAGGCAAAAACACCATCAAAGAAAATGCAAGCCACTGAGTGGAAGAAAATATTTGCAACACATGAAATCGACAAAAGGCTTGTGTCTAGCACATATATTGAAAAAGAACTTCTATAAGTCAATTAGAAAAGACAGATAATAAAAAAAAAATGGACAAGAGACTTGAACCAGCATTTTACAAAAGAAGATATTCAAATGACAATCAGCATTTGAAAATCTGACTGACATCACCACTCATCGTGAATATGCAAATTAAAATCACAACTACAACTACACCAGACTACATGTACATCAAAATGGCTAAATTTTAAAGCAGACAGTGATGCTCAAAGGTTGGGGTTGCTATCCCTGTCATATACTGCTTGTGAGAGGAGGAAGAGAAAAGTGCATTCTTACAACCACTGTATGAAATTGTTTGGTAATATTGACTAAAATTTAACATACATAAACCCAGGGACCAAAATGCCATTCCAAACTAAATATCCAAAATTATGTGTGTGTGTGTGTGTGTGTTCATGTGTGTAACAAGCTAAGTGTTCTTCAACTGAAAAATAAATTATGCCATATTCCTACAGTAAAATACAACAGTGGAAATACATGAACTATTATACGCAACTACATGGATAAATATTATAGCCATAATGCTGAATGAAAAATCTAGATATAAAATGCATACCTAAAGATTTGTTTATATAAAGTTATATGAATCTATAGTATTATAATTGAGAGTATTTTTGGTTTTGCCTCATTTTGCTTTGTTTTGTATAGGGAGGAGGAGAGAAAAGGAAAGTTGTTAGGTATCAGCAATGTTCTTTATTTTGACTTGATTAGTGGTTACATGTATGTTATTATATTATAACTCATTGAACTGTACACTTAACATTTTATTTTCTTTCTGATTGCATTTTATATTTCAACAGTAAAATTTATTTTAAAAAATAGAGCCTTTGATTTTTCTGTCTCTGGTCAAAATAGGGCAGCAGGGACAGTATTTACCCTTCCATTTGAAATGACTAATAACAGACGAAATAAGTGAAACAACAGTTTTCAAGGCACCACACAACAGGCAATGAAGTACCATGATCCCTGAAAGAGAGCAAACAAGCTGAGACCTGCAATTGCCACAACTTACTGACTAAACAGAGCTTCCAAAAAGGGAAAATGCAGCAGATGCCCTCCCTGAGTTGAAAGTGTGGGGAAACCAGAATTGCTATTACTGGTATCCAGAGTGCCAGAGAGGAGAGACCAACAGTAAAACAGAACCACAGATATCTGCAAAGGATTACACTAGAGTATTCAACAGAGCATGGAATAGAACCTGTTTGCAAAGAAACTAAGACCAGAAACAGAATTACCTGTACAGATTGGAGTTTGGCTAGGCATGGTGGCTCATGCCTGTAATCACAGAACTTTGGGAGGCCAAAACAGGAAGGTCACTTGAGGTCAGAATTTTGAGACAAGCCTGGCCAACATGGCAAAACCTGACTCTACTAAAATTACAAAAAAAATTAGCCAGGTGTGGTGACATGCACCTGTAATCTCAGCTCCTGAGGAGGCCACAGCAGGAGAATCACTTGAACCCGGGAGGCAGAGCTTGTGGTGAGTGGAGAATCCGCCACTGCAATCCAAAGTTGTGGAGAGTTGAGAGTCTGCCACTGCACTCTAGCCTGGGCAACAAAATGAGACTCTGTCTCAAAAAAAAAAAAAAATGAAGAAGAAAAAGAAAGAAGATTGGGGTTAACAAGATACTCAAGAAGCTCCTGGGAATAGTGGCTGTTGTTTCCACTAGTCAGAATTGAAACTCTCATGTTTCATGGGACATTGCAGTGATGTTCAAGAGTCTTGCCTCAGTAGTGGGAATAGTTATCCCTCAAGTTAATGCAATTTTGATTCCGCCTAATGAGTATTAAAAGTAAGATTCAAAATAATCAAACTGTTTCTAAGTAGCAACATAATTCAAGAACAAATCTCAAAAAAATTAGGAATATAATAAAAAAAAATACCCAGGAATGAACAAGGTAAAATTTAAAAAGTTTGGCATCCAATTAAAGTTTTCAGGCATGCCAAGAAGTATTAATACAACCCGTAATGGGGAGAACTGAATTTAATCAACTGAAATCATTCAGAACTTATCCACACGTGAGAATTAGCACACAAGGACACTAATTAAAACAGTTATTACTATAAAATATGTTTTAACAGTTCAGTGGAGATATAAAATATATAGAAAAGACACAAATTGTACTAAAATAGATGAGAATGACAATATATAAGATGGAAAATATACTGAGCTGGATGGGATTAAGATATATTAGACATGGAATAAGAAAATATTAAGGAACTTGAAGACATTGCAATAGAAATATCCAAAATGAATGGCAAAAATAAAGAGCATCAATGGCCTGTAGGAGACAACTTCAAGATTCATAAAATATGTGTAACTGGAGTAGCCAAAAAGGGCAAGAATAGAGAAACAGAATATGAAAAGAAATAAAGACTGACATTTTTCCAACTTTGACAAAACCTATAAACTCACAGATGCAAGGAGCTCAATGATTCCCTAGTGAAAGAAATATGAAGAAAACTGCAAGGCATATTAGACTCAAATTGTTGAAAACCAGTGATAAAAAGAATAGGATCTAAAAAGTGGTCATAAAAATAAGACACGTAATTTAGGAATCTTGCTGCTATTTAGCCAAATATTTGAAATCAGTAATGTCAAAGAGATGTCAGCACTCCTATGTTGACTGTAATACTGTTCACAATAGCCAAGATGTGGAATCAACCTAAGTATCCATCAAAAGATGAATGAATTAAAAAAATGTGATATGTATACACAACAGACTGCTACTTGGCCTTAAAGAAATTTTATCATTTCCAAAAACACAGATGAAATTGGAGAACATTAAAAAAAACACTATTGTATTTGTATCAATATAGATGTTTTACATCTAATAGATCAAGGAAACAAACTAGAATGTCTAAAAATAGACCCACACAATCAGAACAATTGATTTCTGAAAAAAATAAAGTCAAAAAAATAAAAATTTAGTGGAGAAATAATCGGATTTTTTAATAATCATGAATTAGATATACACATGCCAAAAATTAAATTTAATCCATACATTACACCATATAAAAATTAACAAATTGACCAAATCTCTAAACATGAAAATAAAACCATAAAATTCTAAAAAAAAGAGAAAGAAAATCATGGTGAACTTGGATTAAATATCACAAGCATAAAATATAGAAGAATAATTGATACATTTTATTTCAACAAAATTAAAGCCTGCTCTTCAAAAGATACTTTTAAGAGATGGAAATTATAATCCATAGAGAGAGAAAAAATAATTTCAAAACAACTTTTTAAAGGTGTATTAATAACTTTAAAAACTCAAGAAAATACAACCTTTTTAAAAAAAAAATTAAAAAATTAAATGAACATCTCAGTAGAGAAGACATATTATTGGCAAATAAGCACTTGAAAAAATGCTCAAGATCATTAATCGTTTGGGAACTGCAAATTCAAATTATAATGAAATGTCACTACAAATTTATTAACATTAGAAACACTGGCAAATATATAGAGAAAATGAAATTCTACACTGCTCATGAGAATGCTACTCATCACACCTGTTTTGGAAAACAGTTAGGCTCTTTCTCAAAAAGTTAAACCTGTGGCTACTTCATGAGCCAGCCATTCTTTTTCTTGGAATTTATTTGCCCAAAAGAAGTAATGTTATATGTCTATGCAAACTATACAAAAACTTACACACAAACGTTCATAGCAGCTTCACTTGTAAAAACTCAAACTTTAAAAAAAAAAAAAGTCCATAACAGGTAAAAGGATAAACAAACTCTAGTATATTCACATCATGAAACATAACTCAGTGACAAAAAGTAATGACTACTAATACATACTACAAGATAGAGTTGCTAAGTGGAAAAAATACAAACAGGAAGAATGTATACTCTAGTATGCCATTTATGTGATATTCTAGAATACTGTATGCAAACATTTATAATACTGTAATGGAAAACAGACAAGCAATTGCCTAGTTGGGGAGGGAGGAGAAAAAAGGGATTATAAGGAGCATAATGAAACCTTTAGTGGTGATCAATATGTTTATTCTCTATTGTGGTGATGGTTTTATGGATGTATACATATGTCAGAACACTAAATTGTATAATTTAAGCATAAACAGTATAATGTATGTCAATTATGCCTCAATTTTAAAAACACTTTCTTAGTTATATCTATGTAAATCTGCATCTGTATTCTCTAGCATTGATTTATCTGGGCTTCTTTATATGACCGTATGTTCTGAGACTATATAATAATTTGCCAAAAATCATGTTCCCATTTGTAGTTGTACTCTTCTTCAACCAGCTATGAGTAGCTTCTTTCCTCAATCAGAGCTACTACTCAATCAAAATATTGTGCTCCTATTCAATCTATGTACCTTAAATATTTGAACTGAGAATGTTATTGGACTCTTCATTTTCTTTTCTCAACTTTCATACCATCTACTCTTGCCCATCAATGGGAATAAATTATTCATTCTGAGAGACAGTCTGAGTAACAGAAAGAATATCACATCAGGCAGCCAAAATTCCATATTTCCTCAGCTCAGTTTATTAAGTGACCATGGACAAACCCTTTAACTCTTCTGATATTCAGTTGCCTACTGGAAAAATCTGGACATCAATTCCTGTTAGAACTATTGCAGATGCAGATGATTTGTTAGGAATATTTTCAGTTTAAACAGTCACAACACTGTATATCACCAAAATTTAAAATTGAACTTTTTAATAAGTCAAAATCATACAAACTATTTTAGGAATAACTTAAAACAGATGTCATAATTATGTGAACGTCCATGGAAAATGCTTTCTATTTAGAAAACTTCTTTCTTAAAAGACTTCAAAATTTCTCTTAATGCTTATTTTTGTGCTTCTTTCAGTGAAATTATGAAAGAGATGTATGCATTTAATTTTTGTGGAAAATATATGCATTTTAAAAATATTGACTAAGAATTTTTCCTTGGCAACATTTTAAAAATCACTATCCTGCCAAAACACACACACACACACACACACACTAACACACTTAGCAAACAATTCCAGTTGATATCCATAGATTTTATAGCATTTTGGATAGCACAGGACCTTAGAGATCATGCTGTTTTAGCCTTCTCATTTTAATATGGAGAAAAAGCCTGAATCCCAGAGGGCTTCAATGACAAATCAGAGGCACTCTGCTGTATGACAGAATTTGGTGTGATGTCCTAATCTAGAGAGAATTCATAGAGCAATGAAAACCCCTATTTGTCCTGAAGACATGTTCAGATAAAGATATTCAATTCTCCTCACCTCTAAAATAAAACACTGCCTTACACAAATGATATAATTAGACTTGTTTCTGTGGCCATATTTGACCATTCAATAGAGATTCACACTAGAAATATATGATTTATTGTTATATCTGACCAAAAAATGTCCTTAAGGTATTTTTTCACTGTTGTCTTTGTAGTTTAAGTCCCATGCACTGGTATCTATGAGAACAGAGAGATATCACCCACATCAGTCCAATACAGGCAGATAATATTTTAAACTAATACCATACCATTGCATTCAATACTTTTTCATGTATTTCCTGGAAGCTATTAGTAAGTACAGTATTTTATTCTGTCATATTGAAAAAAAAGCATTTAATACAAACACTAAATGTGTTAATGTGCTGTAAGATACTAGGAATGATAGCTAGCTTGATTTTTCCAAGAATATATTCATATTTCTGATTAATGACTCTAACCTGACTAGTATTTAGTGTCAAATTGGGATGACTTGAGATAAAGTAATCACATATAACCATTAATTTCTCTGTTGCTTTCAAGAAATAGAAAAAAATCAAGTTACTTGGATCACTGCTTCTCATAAATTTTATTGAGCCAAAATAATATTGTATAAATTCAGTACCTAATGCATAGTCATTTTTTTAAAACACAAATGGCACTTATTTCTTAATCCCTTAAATATACTTTTGTCTATCAAATGTTTCGTAATACAGCAGACATTGTGTCTTTTTACTTTTCTGTGCAAATGTAAATGCTGCAAAGATCTCAATGTTTGCCTGAAAAGCAGAGCCTTGTCTGTTTCTACCAATTTCAACAACAGAAAATCTTTTGATATAGTGTAAAAGGGGAAATAGTCTCCTCCTAAATTGCTTTCAAGATACCTGCTCTATTATGCCTGATATAATTTGGCATATTCACTGCGAGATCCACTCCAGTGAAATAACAACATTGTCAAATTAGTAAGCAAACATGCCACATGACAGCTGTATTCTGAGCCTACAAAAAGCTTGGATTGCAAAATCATCTCAAACTTAAAAATAATCAACTTAATATTTTCAAGAGTAAATGAATTTTATTTGTTTTACTTTTTTTTTTTAAGTCCTAGGGTCCATATGCAGCTTTGTTACATAGTTAAACTTGCATCATGGGGGCTTGTTGTACATATGTCACGACCCAGATATTAAGCCTAGTATCCATTAGTTATTTTTCCCGATCCTCTCCACCTCCAACCCTCCAACCTCTGACAGCCCCCAGTATGTGTTGTTTCTTTCTATGTGTCAATGTGTTATTATCATTTAGCTCCCCATTTATAAGTGAGAACATGTGGTATTTGGTTTTCTGTTACTTGTTAGTTTGCTAAGGATAATGCCCACTAGCTCTATCAAAGTTCCTGCAAAGGACATGATCTCATCCTTTGCAATGACTACAGAGTATTCCATGGTGTATTTGTACTACAATTTCTTTAGTCTATCATTGATAAGCATGCAGGCTGATTTCATGTCATTGCTCTTGTGAATAGTGCTGCAATGAACAATGCATGCATGTATCTTAATAATAGAATAATGTATATTCCTTTGGGTGTATACCCAATAATGCAATTGCTGAGTCAAATGGTGTTTCTGTCTTTAGGTCTTTGAGAAATCACCACATTGTCATCCACAATAGCTGAACTAATTTACACTCCCACCAATAGTATATAAGTGCTCCTTTCTCTCCACAACCTCATCAGCATCTTTTTTTTTTTTTAACTTTTTAATGACATTCATTCTGACTGGTGTGTGATGATATCTCATTTTGGTTTTGATTTGCATTTCTCTAATGATCAGTGATGTTGAGCTTTTTCTCATATGATTGTTGGCCACACATAAATCTTCTTCAGAAAAATTTCTTTTTCATGTAAAAGTTTTATTGTTTTTTCCCTTAAAATTTGGTTAAGTTCCTTGTAAATGATGGATATTAGCCGTTTGTCAAATGTATAGTTTGCAAACATTTTCTCCCATTCTATAGGTTGTCTTTAAAATATTAAACATATTTTAGATTGACATAGTTTAACCAGTGCACAAAAAAATTTTCTCTTTTTAAAAAGCAATTATACCAATTTCCCAACTCAATTCCCACCCCCAATTCTATAACATAATATTCTATTTTTCCTCTGCCACAGCAGAAAGACCTTTTCTCATATCTTTTCTATTTAAAAGCTAAGATCAGTGAACGCAGATATGTCTGGCTTAGTCAATTATGAATAAGCAAGAAGATAAATGAATCCATGGAGCATGGCTAAATTGATGTACTAGTAATGTTCATATTATTACAAAGCTAACCTATACATAAGTGTGAAGGCATGTGTGTGTATTTAATTATAAATCACATGTCCACTTTGCAGATGATGAAATTAAAGTACAAAGTTAATTAAAATACAAAAGTTAATTCTAGTTCCTTCTGGTGAAGATGGTTGCCTTTTCAGTACTATTTCCATTAAGGATCTATTACGCAATCACCTCCCTCATCATTACTAAGAACCTCAAAAAGGAATGAACTTGGTTCCTTTTTTGCAGATTCAGGAACAGAGAAAGTAGTAACATGTGAAGGGAACATAATAAACAACAGAGAAATAAAGAACACATTTTACGGTGATCAAATGCTATTCATTCTCCAAACACTAGCATCATTCCTACTAATCCATGGAAACTTTTTGCAAAGGTCCAACACTGCATGAAATCCTATCATATTTGCGTTCTGTAGAACCAATATGACAATCAAACACTTTATGCCACATATTGTTACTTATTTCACAAATAAACTGTAAGCTGCTTCAGGGAGAAGCAATGAATTTTACTTACTGAAATGTTTCTCTCTCTCAACCTACTAGAGTTTAAAACAATGCTAAGTTTGTAGCTAGCTTTGAAGAAATTTTTTTGAATAAATTAATAAATGGATTGCACTGGGTTGAGCTAGGCCAAAATTAAATATCAAAAAATCAGAACAGGTTCAGTGAAAGGAGAGCTATTAAAAATGAGAAAAAGCTATATTTCCTTGCTGTTATTTTTCGAACAAACTAAGCTAATTAATTATAATTAGGCAGAAAAGTCTATATCTACTCCAAACTCTATTTTACTTTCTATTTCAATTTTCCTTTATCAATACTATATAAATAAAACCTCTGCTTCTTGACTGCAGCAAATTTATGAGTATATTAATTTAATCCTCTACGTATTTCTAAAATTCATACTAGCACTATTTCTATAGAAAGCACTTTTCTACAAAGTTTCTTGAAAGCCCATCTGGTTTATATTAAGTTAAATATGACAACCCCAAATATTAGGCATAAAGTAAACTCCATTTGTGTAAAAGAGCCGGACATGTTGATTTCTGCATTTCTTTGCACAGCAGAGTAATCTTAAATCAAAATATATGCAGGACCAAGAAGAATTTTCTCATTAGCCCCCATAAGTTACTGAATCTTATTGTAAGTCATCAGGCCTTGTTTTGTTGTACTCATAAGTCCCTTTAAAAATCTATTGAAAATTAGAGATTTTCTTCATAGCAAATACCTATATACCAAGGTTTTGATACAGTTTGGAAGCACATTCTGATATCTCTGAAGCTCAAGTTAAGTTTCTTCCCTTACTCCTTCGGAAAGCCATTCATTTGTAATTATTAAATATACGTGGTTCAACACGTTTTTGTCTGAGGCTGACTTGGTCTTATTTTGAAAATTTTCTGTTTTCCATTCTTGTTCCTGCCTGGAAAGCCCAGCTTTAGCATTGTTTCAAGGCTGTATGTCTCTGTTCTCAATCATCAAAATCCTTTCTTCCTTCCATCTTTACTCATGATACCACATGATCCAGGTGCATAACTTTTTATTAATATAACAAATAAATAATTCACCTTTGAAATGTCAATTTCTTATTAACCTTCATTTCCAGAACTAAGATTATGTGATAGTTACTGGTGAATGGACAAATGCCAACTATCGAAGTTCCTGGGTGCAGAGTCCTAACATATCCCATGCAGCGTGGCCAGAGTGCATTTCTACTTCATCTGAGGAAATTGTTTTTATTTACCACCCTTAATATTCTGAAAGAAATATATATTGAATAACAAGGGCCCCAACTACAGTAGAAAAAAACAGAAATGGGAGAAAGCATCAGCAATAGATTCTCATTTCAGAACTTTTTTTTCAAAATGGCAAGGTTTCCTTGAAGCTGCTAAGAAAAACATTCATGCCTTAAATTACTGCTTTTTCCCTGACAGAAAAATGAATCATGAAAGAAAATTAATTGCTGCACCATCAATGTCTAATCCCATCTGTTTTATTGCACTTATTTTACTATTGGGAAGCTCATATTTTAAAAAGCTTATATTAGAACATAATGAAGATCTCCTAGTGTTTAAGTATTCCTGCATTTACTATCAAATAGTTCGTAATTACTCTAAGATTAATTTGCTTATTTTACCCAAACCTCTGTCTCTCAGATTAAAGAAAAATTATAGATTTAAGCTTTTAAAATATTATATTTCAATTTTCCTCTATGTTAACTTAATTGATAAATAGACATGGGAATTTTCCTGATGGGAAAAGAATTTTAATTCACTTATACAAAGAAGTGAAACGGGAACTGGTTTCAAGCATAGGAATATTGGCATCATCTATCTCTTTATGTAAACTTCACAGAAAAATACATGTCCATTTTTGTTTGGGGACACTTAACTTCTATATTGATTAAATAGCAACTGGAAAAATTACACCTATTTGGCATGCTAGGCTTCAGCTTCTTCATCTGCATAGTGGAAATATCCTAGGGTCTTTCTGCTCAGAGTATTGTGCAGATTAGTACTGTAGGCATATCCTTAGTACTGGGATTTCAGCCCAGACCCATCCAAGACTTGCAGGTTCAGAACAGACCTTGACACAAGATCCACAGGTAATTTTAATATACATTCAAGTTTGGCAAACACTAGTCAAGATGATTTCACCAAGACTTAAGGAAATTTATACTGGAAAAAAAGAAAACTCTTCCTCTGCATTTTTAAATCTCCCACCTAATTGTCTGAAGTAATTATAAACTTTCCAGTCTGCTTACAGGAAAACACATGTGATCACTTATGAGTTCCATTAAGAAATCAAAGACAGTTTTACAAACAATGTTTTATATAAAAAAGCAAAGAGGGAAAAAAGACTGGACTAGCCAGATAAGGTTCTTTAAAATTTTGTCCATTTGTTTTATATGGCAAGAGAAGATACAAATAGATTCACTTCTCCAGAAAGACAATCGGAAAAATTTGCCTAAGAGCACAATATTGAGAATACGATACAGAAGCAAGGAAGCAGACCACTGACAAGTAACAAGAAAACAAGCACAGTATAGGAAGAATGTTGATTGTGATGCCTGGGAGTACGCAGCACTGGCGAGAATCTCAAAATTGTTTTTCCTTACTTCTGAGGCAATAGTGATTTGAGAAAATAAACAAACAAATAAAAAGGAAGAAAATGTCCACAGTCTAAGTTGGACTAAGTAGCAAAAACAGCAGTACTTGGCAATCGTGTTTCAAGCATAATAATATAAGGACAATGCCCTTTGAAGGAAGAAATATTTTCCTTCCACTTGCTGACTCTCTGAAATGTCTATAGGGTTATAAAAGATGTTGATAATAATAGAGTAGGTGCATCATCTGAATTTATCAGAGAAAATGTCCCACTACGTGTAGCTTGGAAAATTATAGCTATCTTTTTGTCAAACATTTCAAATAGAAAAATTTAGTTGAGTGCTGTGATTTGTTAAGTAATTCTTTAACATACCTGCTTTTTTCTTAATTCTTTAGCTATGTGCAGCCTATAGGCCTCTGAAAAATAGTATTTCCAGAAGCAACCAAATACTGTAAAGTGAAAGGAAAAAGCGTCCTTGCCAAAGCAAAGGAAATGGGTGCTTTCTATAGGCAGTATTAATTTTCTCTGTCAACAAATGTGTTTGTGGTAGGTGGATACAAAATACCTTGTCCCAGGATTGCAGGCAGATTTTTGCTTCCTTTGTCTAAGAAGTTTGGTATACGTGTTTGTTTGTTTGTTTGTTTCATATCAGCAATCTGAGCAAATAAAAACCCTTGGAGAAAGTTCTAATAAAAGGAAAGTACAAAAGAGTAGCTCTGCTACATGTAGGTCAGGCTTTTCCCAAGTAGAGACATAAGCAGCACCTCAAAAATAGCAATGAAAATGTTTAAACTACATAAAAGATGTTTTGGGAATATGGACTGTGAATGTCTAACAAGCCTCTAACATCCCCAGGGAAATTGCTTAAAAAAATCAATGCTTCATTTTCTTATAAGTTCAGTAACTTTTTGGAAGTCTTTTTAAGAACTGGTACAGACCATTTGCATAAGTAGAGGATTCTAAGCATTACGTCTAATAGAATGAGCACCAGCGTTCTATAAGGAGGTCATTCTGAAGAGTGTTTAAAGGGCATAATGGTGAAAACTGCATATGTTAGCCTCTTGGAAGAATGAAATTAGAACCATTTTACTCAAGTCATTGGTACAGATCCTGGAAACCAATTATTGAAAATATATAAACATGAAACAACAATGCTTTCTTGTAAACTGCAAATCTTCATTAAGTCTTTTGGCATGGATTACATTCACATGATTCACTTTGAACTCTTCTTAGTAATGTGAATTTAATGCATAATTTCTGTGTAATGACTTTTTTTAATTACCACATAATCATGGGTGAAAAAAAGTATCTTCCATTTGGTCCATTTTATGAGGCTAAGCAAATAAATCTATAAAATAATTTATTCTGCTAGTTGCTTGGAAACTGTATTGTTGATATGACAACCTTGGCATAATAAATCAAATTGCTACTTTCTTTTATTTGCATGTAAAAGCCATATATTTTCAAAAGAAAAGAAGTCTTCTTTCTTTTCCCTATGCTACAGTGACATCTACAGAAAGGAATGAAGAAAAATTGAGGGGAAAAATATTTCTTGCTTTCTAAGAATGCTCTAAAATAAAGTGCACTAAAACTCCCAGCTTTCAGAAAGAGGTTCAATGTTTCCTATATACAATCTTTTATAAATATATTTAAAATCTCAGAAGACCTAATTTATAGAAGCTTATAACTTCTGCTTCCTGGAGATCTAGGTAATAACAACTTTGCAAATACATTTGGTCACAATAATTACAAGAAGAAGTAATTATTGCCTTCATGAAGTTCAGTGAATACTTGCAGTTAAGGGATCAGCATTTGCAGTTATCTATAAATAATCATTTATCTTTCTAGCTTCTTTTAAAATGCTCCATCAGACATTTTGTCACCTACTACTGCATATTACAATAGGTGTTTAAATTTTTTTTATTATTATACTTTAAGTTCTGGGGTACATGTGCAGAGCATGAAGGTTTGTTACATAGGTATACACTTGCCATGGTGGTTTACTGCATCCATCCCCCTGTCATCTACATTAGGTATTTCTCCTAATGTTAGGCCTCCCCAATCCCCCCACTCCCTGCTATTGCTCCCCTAACCCCCCTTACCCCCCAATAGGCCCTGGTGTGTGATGTTCCCCTCCCTATGTCCATGTGTTCTCATTGTTCAACACCCAGTTACAAGTGAGAACATGTGGTGTTTGGTTTTCTGTTCTTGTGTCAGTTTCCAGAGGATGATGGTTTCCAGCTTCATCCATGTCCCTGCAAATGTCATGAACTCATCCTTTTATATGGCTCCATAGTACTCCATGGTGTGTATGTGACACATTTTCTTTATCCAGTCTATCATCGAGAAGCATTTGGGTTAATTCAAAGTCTTTACTATTGTAAACAGTGCCACAATAAACATACATGTGCGTGTGTCTTTATAACTGAATGTTTTATAACTCTTTGGGTATATACCCAGTAATAGGATTGCTGTATCAAATGGTATTTCTATTTCTAGATCCTTGAGGAATTGCCACATTGTCTTCCACAATGGTTGAACTAATTTACACTCCCACCAACAGTGTAAAAGCATTCCTATTTATCCACATCTTCTCTAGCATCTGTTGTCTCCTGATTTTTTAATGATCGCCATTCTAACTGGCATGAGATGGTATCTCAATGTGATTTTGGTTTGCATTTCTCTGATGACCAGTGATAGAGAACTTTTTCATATATTTGTTGGCTGCAGGTGTTTTAAAATTTTATACTAATAACATAATTTGAACAAGTGAGTCTTTGTTCTTGGAAGTGGAAGATAATATGAGTTCCACACTAAGCATGCCGATAGTTGCATCAGAAAAATAATAAATGCAACCTTTAATTTCTAATTCACCAAATATCCATCTTTTCTCTGACAACAGATTGATTTGAAAAAGAAAAAAGATCTTAATTCCCATCTTCTCGTGTCCATAAGTTATTCCACCTTCACCTCATTAAAAGAAAAAAAAAACTAGAATAGAAAGAATCTATTTTTTTGTCAAAAAAAGAATCCTCTTTTTTTGTCAGAATCACAATCACAATGGAGACTTTTAAGATAAAATGTCATTTTTAGTAGAAACTGTTGACACATCTCCCTTCCCCACAGGGCTTCAACATGTTCGACAATGACAGATCTCAACAGGACTTCTGAAAGGTAAAGTTATGCAAAACAATATGACAGAGTCTTTATATGCATGGAAACAAATTATTCAAAGACAATGCCAGGGATACTTTCTCATTAACTGTATTTCATTTAAAAACCAGATCAATGGGCAAGAGGATAATACCATTGTCATCAGCAGCAGCATCATATTATATTTGGCAGGGTACGTAACTGCACGTTATGGTAGTGATTATTACTCTAAAAACAGAATAGGTTAGTGCGGAGGCTGGCAATTTTGGGATAATCAATTGAAAAAGAAAAAAATGTAGTTCAAGAAAAAAAATTATGTTATTTCAAATGACACTTATAAATCACATTCTATGTACTGAACCTTGGGTTCACTGGCAGAGATACAAAAGAAAAATAAAATGTGACATTAAACATTAAAAAACATGAAAATTATTGTAAGACATGGTGGTATCCTAAAGGACTCAGTGCAGATTTGTCCTAGGGAGAGAGAGAGAAAAAATATTTTTCCTCCACAATAAAAGCATTTTGTATGTGCTTTGTATTTTGCATTTAGCTTTGCAGGAACATGTGTAATTATTAGGAACAGGAATACTTCATACTGTTTTATTATTTTAAATGTATAGAATGGGCATTTCTTAGAAAGGATATTGCTTCACCAAAGCAACACCCTTGGGTTTCTGTGCCTGGCATCACACAATTTAAAAGGGCAAGATTCGATATGTCAGAGGCTTTTTCTCTTGAAGAAAATCTCTTAATTCTGCCTTCATCTCTAAGAGTCAATGTGCTTATTTCAGTAAAGCTTTCTGGAATATTCTGAACAATATAGAAAGAAGTCCCACTTTGACACAGCCTCACCACTGCACATTTAGCTTTGGTCACAGCAAACATCCCAATGTTTGAAAGACAGTACTAATGAAACTATAAAACAAAGTAAGAATGACAGAATGTGAATAAGTGTTGAAGCTGAGGTTGAATACATGAGGGATCCATTAAACTATAACATACATCATACACTTAACATTTCTAGAGGAACGTTAACTTCACAAAAACGACAAAGATTCTGATTCTCTGATAATTGATCTACACTATTCACTACAAAATTTAAAAATATGTTTATAATTATAACTCATGCCATTTCTTTTTCTAAGATCACCAGATAATAAGTCCAAAATGTAATTCTATATCCAGCTCGCACCTGAAAAAAAAGGAGCTGGTAAATTGTTTAGAAGTTAGGAAATATTTGTGTGATTGAACTTCTTTTTCAATGACTAACATACCATAGAAAATGGGCTCTATCACATGGCTGGGAGCATGGGTGTGATGAAGGTCTAGAACAAGCATAATTCGATAGATATGACCCACAGGAAATAAACAAAACCAAAATTTTAAACTTAAAAATGTTCCAAAACCTGCCTATACCTGTCTTTTCCCTTTTGGCTGTATATAGACCCGTTATTTCCTCCCTTCTGTCTCTTCTTGACTGACCTGTCAATTTGACACTATGGTTGATCAATTCTCCTGACCATTGAACTTGCTATTCCTTTTCTAGTTTTTGATCTTAACCTGAACCTGTGCTTCATGTTTAGGTTTGCACTTCCATATGGGGAGCCCCTGTGGCCTCCTTCTCTGAACTGCCTCCTCTTTCATTTCTCTGATGTAAGACCCTACATTCTGGACTTGCCCCAGTCCTGGCCAAGAACACAGTGGTAGGGCTCAGACAAGTGGTCTTCCCTTTTCTGAGCACTGCGTAAATCAGAAATGTGAACTACTACTGGAGATCTGAGTTGTCTTCCTACCTCTGTCCCTGCACCTTGTTAATTTATCTGGCAAGGTCAACAAACCTCTTTGAATATCAGACCTTCACTTGTAACCCCCCAAAATCAATTTTACTATATTTCATACATATTCAAAGAATAAGAGAAGAGCTTTGAAAAAACACAAAAGTAAATATGAGTTACCAACAATAGGCAACATTTAGAAAGCCACTGTTGAACTCCTACAGAGTTCCTATTAGGTTTGTAAAACAGTCACGGCCTTTGACTTCACTTAGCTGTTCTTCAGTTAGACATTTTAAATACATAAGTACAATGCGATCGAGTGCAGTTGTAACAAAACAATAGCATATTAAGGCATTTGGATACCATAGCTTGGATTCTGAAATACATCTATACAGTTATCCAACAGACACTTACTCAATGCTGATGATCTGCCAGGAACTGTATGCTAGGCATCTGGGATAAGCAGGTGAGCCTGACAGGGGCCCTGCCTTCCTGGAGCTTCCTGGGCCCTGCCTATCCTGGCTGTGATAAAATGAACATCAGATGAATAACTTAAAGATATAATCACTATGAAGGAAAATTATAAGAAGTTATAAGCCTAGAATAAGTGGATCTGAACTTGTCTGAGGTAACCTCAAAAGGCTCTCTAAGGAAAGTAACACTTTTGCTAAGATTTGAAAGGTGAGCAAGATTTAATTAGGAAGGGAGAATAATTGCAGACAAATGATTTTCCTGGGAGGGAATATTAGCCCATACAAAGGCATTGAAGGAACAATAGACCTTTGAGGAACTTAAGAAGACCTCTGTGGCTCAAACACCAAAGGCAAAGAGGATGTCTCGTGGTGACTACATATTCCCAGTTGAGATGGCTATAACAATGATTGAGTGATCAAAGAATCACTGTTTGTGTATAACTTGTGATTATCTGTATATAGTTACTAAATGTTTTTCATATCACTCCTATTCTAAAATTTAGCTATGTATAGGTTAACTTATATCAATTAAAAACATGTCTATTGTATTATTGATTTTCAAAATCACCTTGAAGTGATGAAGAATGTTTCACCTTGTTATTACAAAGCAATAACTTTGTAATACATTACATATTCTCTAGTTGTCAGTACTCAACACTGTCCACTTATTTCCTACAGGCTCCTTGATTTATTGAAAATACTCACAGCATTTTTATTAGCGAAGTAAAATTCATCATTTTGCAGACAAGTGACCCAATTATAATAGCAATGGTAATTCACTGCTTACTTTGTGTTCAGAACAGCGATATGTATGTTATCCGAGTACCTTTCTCAACCCAAAACTATAATTCATGTTTTCCAAGAGCCTATTTGGTATTCTTACCAACATACCATGCTTCTCTCTCCACCACTAACCATCATGAAATGTTCACTTAGTTATTAGTAGAGATGGAATACATAGGAATTTATATAGTGCCTACTTGTATGAATTTCAAGTAGTAAGTAGAGGCCCATAAGTATGGAGCTTATTCATTAGGGACATTTCTTGGGGCAGGGCAGCTGGCTATTCTGTTCTGCAGTTACCACCAACAAACAGAGATGTTCTAAGACAAATGAAATGCATCCTCTGAAAAATAAAATTGAACTGCACTATGGCTTTCAGGATCCCAGAAGCCTTTCTAAGAAATATATTCTTATTGAAAAAAAAATCATTATTCAGGACTGAATATTTATTCAGCAAATCTAACATTCATGCACATTTCAAACTAGATTGGCCACAAGAATTTAGGAGGGCATAAGTCAAGGTAAATGATTCCTCCAAAGAACTCCTCTTTCTCTAAGGAAAACAGAACTCTAGTTACAACTGGTGACCTCATTTTTAATTTTAGTTTTAGTTTTAGCTGACAAGTACTAATTGTATGTAAGTGCTATGGTTTGAATGTCCCCTCCAAAACTCATTTTGAAATTTAATTGCCATTGTATTGAGAGGTGAGAACTTTAAGAAGTGATTTAGTCTTGGGGACATTGCCCTCGTAAACAGATTAAGGTTATTACTGTGGGAGTAAATTAGGTATTGCAATTGAGTTAGTTATAAAAAGGATAAGTTTAGTGCAAATTTTGTCTGTGTTTCACACACTCTCATCCTCTCTTCCACTTCCTCATCATTTGATGTTTTCCATATTATGATGTTATGATTGTTATGATGCAGGAAATAAAGGCCCTCACTAGATATACCCCATAGATCTTAAACTTCCCATCCTCCAGAATTATGTGTCAAATAAAACTCTTTGTTTTATAAATTATCTAGTCTGTTGTGTTTTCTTATGACAAAAACTAAGAGAATATTTTTGGGGTATAGTGTGATGTTTTGAAATGTGTATACATTGTTGAAAGATGAAATCAAGCTAATTAATATATTCATCACCTATCAAATTATCTTTTTTTTGTAGTGAGATTATTTTCAGGTTTTTTTGTTTTGTTTTGTTTTGTTTTTGTTTTTGTTTTTTTTTTTTGAGGCAGAGTCTCGCCCTATCACCAGACACCAGGCTGGAGTGCAGTGGCACAATCTCGGCTCACTGCAACCTCCGCCTCCTGGGTTCAAGCAATTCTTCTACCTCAGCCTCCAGAGTAGCTGGGACTACAGGCGTGCACCACTATGCCCAGCTATTTTTTGTATTTTAGTAGAGACGGGGTTTCACTCTGTTGGTCAAGATGGTCTCAATCTCTTGACCTCATGATCTGTCCACCTTAGCCTCCCAAAGTGCTGGGATTGCAGGCCTGAGCCACCATGCCCGTCCAAGATTATTTTTGTTTTATGATATAAAGCAAAGATAAGAAGAAAATCGGTGCCTCTGGTTTCTGTAACAAAAGAAAAGAGCATCCCACTTGACCTAGACAGGGAGGGGTGTATTTATTCAAGAAACACTTATCATTGAGAAAAAATGTATCTTATATGTATTACACAATGGTATGTCTGAACTGACATTTGTGCTTTGGATGTAGTCATATAATCAGAAATACAATTTCCACAAGACAGAACAAAAAACATGAGGAATTTTCTGTTTCAACTATATGTCACACTCTGGAGAGAAGATGAAAATGGACTGTAAAATTGTCATCACACCTACATGAAGCATTTGAAGAGAGAGAAGTTTTAGGTTTATTTTTTCTTTCTTAAAACAGGTGAGGTGCCCTACCACTGTATATTTAACTGATAAGTATTCAGTTTACTTTTGTCTTCTGTGCTATCTAATTAGCTACACATCAACTGAAAACTAGTTATTTTAATGAGGTTCTCCCTAAACCTCATGCTTACTGAAACATCTATATAACAATTATTCTATCATCCCATTTGCATTTTTTCAGACATATCATACTACATATAGTTGCATTCATTCATTTTTCAAACAGTCTATTAGGATAGCATTCAGTAGGTAGTAGAGACACAGTTCTCATAGAGCTTAGAATCTAGAGGAGGAGTCCAAAGATAATTCAATCTAGAGATATCAAATGAATTAAGTAATCATGTAAATAAATGCCAAATTACATCTAGGACAAGCATTTCTGAGCATTAAAATGAAAGATTTTGAAAAAAGAGATTGACTTTCTCAATGAGGCAAGAAGAAGCCTTCAGCTTGTACAACGGCAGAGGATGAAACCTTTCTGGCAAAAGGAAACATCCAGTACAGACGCCCTGAGAAAGCAAAGCTAAGGAAAATTATGAAAGATGGAGAAGTCAGAATGGTTAAAAAGAAAATAAGCTAGGTGGGTCACAGATGAGAATGGAGAAGATAGCAGGAGACCAAACAGTTTTGTAAGCCATGTTAACAGAAGGAATTTACACTATGGGAAACAAGGAAATGACCAGATTTTCACTTTCATAACTTATCTCCATGTTGACTACAAATTATATGTAGGCCAGAATAGATGCAAGATGAACAACTGTGGCTTGGAGTAGGCTGGTTCTTCCTATGATGGAAAAATGGAAACTTTAATGAAATTCTGTTCTACTGACTTAAAAATTTCTGTATCATATTACTGTCAACTAGTAAACCGTGAAAGTTTAAGAATTCTTAAAAATCTTCTGAGCCACCACCAACTTCCCATCTCCATATCTGCATACATTGGAACTCTCAGCTCAAATGGGTGGCTGCTTTGAGCAGAAAATTTTCTCCTGCTGTTCCCTTTAGAAAATCTCAGCTAGAATTCGTGTAATTCAAACTGTGGGTTCTATAACTGTTTTGTCCATTTTGTATCTTTACTGTCAGACCTTTCCCATTAAGTGGTCTTAATTCTTCACATGAACGGAAATTAAATCATTCTTACATTAGAAAGTGTGGAAATGTGCCTTAAACAATCACGAAATCTGCTTTTTACTAATTTCCAAATATTGCTATTCATGCTAGTATGCATACCATAGATTCATTTAACAGTTCTAAAGAAAAATGAGAAAAATAAGCATAATAAATAATGTGAAAAAGCAAAGTGATAAAAGTAGCAGTTGGTTTGCTGTGGGACACTTTGAAGTATTCTTTTATAGTAAAATAAAACATAGTCAACTCTTTGTCAGTTTCCTGTTACAGTATTTTAATATTTTTTTCTAAAGTTTAAATATTGAAAAGTCCCTGTTCTAGCCCAACTAGTTGTCTCATAAAGTTAATTGGTAGCTTAAAAATACACAACCTTAAAAACGTGTCTCAACCCAAATTTTCCTCATAAGCTGCTACTGGAAAATATAAAAAAGAAAGAAATAGTTGCATTATTTGTTAAAACTAGCAAAACGTCATTTGTAGAGTTTCTTGGCCCTGAAATAACTGCCAGATTCCAACTTAGTCCTCACTCTGCATCCCTATCTGGTTCTGTGGCCTTACATAGACAGAGATCCATGTTCTCGCCAGGGGAATGCTGGCCCTTCTGTATCAAAGAAACATCATACAGAATAAAAGGTCCTTCAATGTGCCACTCAGAAAATTTGCATGTTTGTTGAGTCTTAGACAAAAAACCATCTTGTAATGTGTGTGATTTGAACTTCCAGTGTCACCAATTATTTTTCACTACTTACATTTACTTGGCATTCCAACGTTTCCAGTATAGGTATGAAAAAAATAAGAATAATTCATTTTTACTGTCTTATAATAGAAGTTTCTACCTGGGAACTGTTTGTTCTTTTCATCTGTGTGATATAAGTGCAAAATTATCTTAAAGTGGTGTCATGGAAAATAATAGGTTACCCTTTTCTATGAGCTTTATTTGCTTATTTTCCTTATTAGAAAACATATTTTTAAAATAATTTATAGTACATAATTTATTAAGTATTTAAGTATCATTATATATTTATGTATATATGTATATTTATATTAACACATGCCAGATATACTCACAAAGTCAGATTCTAGCAGTACAAAATTACCCCCATCTTCTCCTCGCAAAAAGTGAATGTTAAACAATGTTCGTGTCACTAGGGAGTCCAACAAAAAAAATTTATATTTCTGAGTTACAATTGTCATTAAGATCAAACCATTGGCATATAGAATTGACAAGCTGTATATGTTTTTATGTGGGACAAAACTGTCTACCAGAACATTTCAAATGCATATACTCTTGAATAATGTTTTGTAATTCATTGACTTAGGAAATCACAGCTCAGATGCAGCATCTGGTTTTCAGTGAGTTCTGGCTTTTTCCCCATTTTTCCATCTGGATTGACTGAGGTACAAGTCAATCAAGTGTGGAGCCAAAGGTCTCACAGCAAGATTAAATCTGGTCCAGGAACAAAGTCCAAGTCCTTGCAAGCACTGTAGACATAAGCCTTCTTTTTATAGAAATATTATTTTATTAATTCTATTTTTAAGGCATAGATGACTGCAATCCTGCTACTGTTAAAGCTGTACATTTTACTAAAGATTGCAGTCATAATAGCCATCATTTTAGAGCATCTGTTACACCACACGGCCAAGTTAGCAGTTTTAATATTCAGTGGCATGGCTTTCTTTGGTAAGCATACATACTATTTGGAAGAACTTGCTATGTAATCTAACACTAAAAAAGAGTGACCAGCAAAATATAGCCTGCGGAAATTAAAAAGCACAGTATTTTGAGAAGGATGGCCTAAATTTAAGACCCAGCTTTGCCACTACCTTGCTCTGTGATCTGAGCAGGATCTTGAACCCCTTAAGGCTTGCTCAACATTGACAAAATCAGTAAAAACAATACTACATAAATAATGTAGTGTTACAGAAGAATAAAATTTAGATGGTAGTGTGTTAATAGGAAAATATTTTAAATATCATATGTAGATAAGGACAGTCATTAGACTGGATTAACTTTGTGATGTTACTGAAAATAGAGGAGATAAAACATTACTGGCCAGTGACTGTAACAAGTTTTTGCCTGGATGGTTAAAAGCAGCTTAGTATTAGGCCCAGAATATACTCATTAAAAATTCGGTGTGAATGGTGTTTTTCTTTTTATGCGTCTGTGGCATAAAAAACACTACACACCAGACATTTTACAGGCTTTCCTGCATGTCCTAGTATTCTTGCATTTAGATGGGTATTTGAGACCAGTTCTGCAAAAAGGGCTTTCAGTAGACATAGCCTTTGTCATTTCCAGATGGAAGAATTTAAGACGTGGAACTTAAAGTTCCAGGAATGTTTTCCCTTTCTGTACTGGTTATCTATTGTTACATTAACAATCACCCAAAATTTAGCAACTTAAAAGAACAAAGATTATCTCCCAATTTCTGTAGGTCTTTAATCCCCCTGAAACTGGGTCCTCTACTTCAGAGTCTTTCAAAAGGCTGCAATAAAGGTGTCAGATAGGGCTGGCATCTCATCTAAAAGTTCAACTGGTAGTGGATTTACTTATTATACACTTGTGTGGCTGTTGGTTAGGTTCAGTTTCTTCAGGGTTGTTGCATAGAGAGTCTCAGATCCTTGCTGGCCATCAGCTAGAGGCCACCCTTAGTTTCTTGTTGCATCGATCTTTCAATATAGTGGCTTTCTTCATCAAAGTCAGTAAGGGAGGAAGTCAGGCAATAAAACTGAAGTCACAACATTTTGTAAACCCAAGAACAAACATGGCATTCAATATTTTAGTCTATTGGTTAGAGGCAAGTTAATTGAGGGAAGGGAATTACATAAGGCCAGGAGTACCAGACAATGAATTTTCTAGTGGACTACCTTAGAACTTGTCTGTAACCTCCACCAAAATGTTTGTCTAAAAGATGAAATAATCACTGTCAGCTGGACTCCTGAATGCCTATGTGGAGCAGAGCCTCCACTCACCTGCCCTGGATATATAGCATGAAGATGTTGGAGTTAAATTGTCATCATGACTAATATAACATGTATTCAATTTGAATCTTACAGCAAGAATCTTTAAATTAGGCAGAAAACTATTCCAAAATACAGCTAAGAGACTAAATTCATAGAGATGAGATAGTTTATTCCAAGGTAATAAATTAAGCTATAGCAAAATGCATATTCAGGACATATGAGCTTAAAACTAGTGTCATTTTCTTTTTTACTTTTCTCTAATAATGTGTTTATTAGAATTCCTCTCTCCTTGCTATACTATCACTATGGTTATTTTATTTTTCTAATTTTTTTTTTTTTTTTTTTTTGAGACAGAGTCTCACCATCACCCAGGCTGGAGTCAGTGGTGTGATCTCAGCTCACTGCAACCTCCACCTCCTGGGTTCAAGTGATTCTCCTGCCTCAGCCTCCCAAATAGCCAGGACTACAGACACTCACCACCATGCCAGGCTAATTTTTGTATTTTTAGTAGAGACAGGGTTTCACCATATTGGCCAGGCTGGTCTCTCACTCCTGACCTCATGATCTACCTGCCTTAAGTTCCCAAAGTGTTGGGATTACAGGCATGAGCCATCACACTTGGCCTTAAATATTTTTAAAAAGACATAGCATTTTTGTTATTGTTCAGAAAACTCCTCTCTTGGCTGTGCTTGCCTAAATAATGAAAGGCAAATTTATAGTACAAAGTAATTATTCTGTAATTCTGTTTCTGACTTGCCCAAGAAAAGTTAGTTGGTTTATTCTCTCCATAGGCCAGAAGTTCATAGCCCATACCTCTTAGTATCTAATACACTGAGGTAGATCTTTGTTTATATCTGCCTCTCATCTGGATAATAAACCCCTCTTAATCAGAGGGCTTAACTTTTCTTTTTATTCCCAGAAAAAAACATAATTAGTAAAATCCTGTTTATCTAATTAATACAATGTATGGAATACTACAAATTGAATATTTTGGGAATTACATGTCAACTTCAAACATCAGAATGCACTTTTAACTAAATTTGAAAATAGTAACATGTGTTGTTAGATAAATCCATGGAGAAAGTAAAAGCTACATGAGAAACTAGGAAAGCTCAAAATAGTTTTTGTTCACTGAAATTTCCTTTCGAAGTGCCCCAGTAGTTAGTAGATTTCATATAAAATGTTCAGATTTCTTTTCCTCTCAGATGAATCCCCCAATGAAATGGTGTTGCTCCTGTATGATTTAAAATTTTTTACTCGCTGACAGTAATAGTAATGATGGCATCGCAACCTGAAATTTATTCAGCACTTACCGTGTGCCAGGCATTGTTCTAAGACTGTAAAATGTGTTATTTCTTTTAATCCCTACTAAATATATAAGGTAACATTGTTTACTCCACTTTATCCCTGGCTTAGAAAAATGAAGAACATTGCTCAAGCTCAGACTGCCGATAAAGACTGAGCAGCACCATGAGCCGAGTGTGTTTGACAGAAAAACCAACGTTCTTAACCCCATCCTGTATGGTCACCACTGCAGCATGCAGACCCAAATATTACCTCCACCCACGCATGCTCCTTCTTTCCGGCCCCACCACTGCACTGAATCAGCAATTCTACTTAACCTAAATACATATTCAAACTTAAGTTTAAGCCACATATTCTAAAACAATGTACCGAAGTATATAAAATTATGATTCTCCAGAATAGTCCAAGATAAAAGTTTTCATGCGTGATCTTTCTCTCAAGCCTCTAACCTAAGCAACCCATGTCTTAGTCTGTCTGCGCTACGGTAACATCATAAACCACAAATTATGTAATTTATAGAGAACATAAATTTATTTCTCATAGTTCTGAAGGCTGAGAAGTCTAAGATCAAGGTTCTGGCATCTGCTGAGGACTGTTCTCTGTTTCCAAGATGGTGCTTTGAAACTCTTTGTCTTCACATGGCAGAAAGTAGAATCTCCCAGAGCTTTGATCTTGGAGTTCCCAGCCTCCAGAGCTGTGAGAAATAAATTTCTGTTATTTATAAGCTACCCAGTTTTTGGTATTTTGTTATAGCAGCCCAAATGAATTAAGACAGCTGTGTTAATAATGCAAATGCATTTCCTTCTTAACAATATGTTTTTTTCTCATGTATTCCGGTTGTGGCTTGGCAGAGTGCTAAATGAGTAAAGCTGAACTTCTGTGGCACTTGACTCAGATTATTATTCACACTCAGTGAGAAAGGAAAATTGTCTTGTAGGGCTAATCTGGTATATTAGTCTATTGTCAAGCAGAATCAGAGCAGTAAGAATATTAAATGGCCACCAGCTGACATGTAAAAATTTATCCTGTCCTTAAAACTTACAACTAAAGACATCATTTATGTCCTTCAATATCCTTTAAGGTAAAAATGCTACTTACATAACTGGCTAAATTTTGAAACCATGACCTCCTTTTCAATGATTAGCATTTTAGCAAAAGGGTAATATTATGCTCACAATCCCAATGTAACATTCTTTTAGAAATGATATAAAAATGTAATAATAAAAGTAACAAGCAATAATAATGGCCAATATTTAATGAGTGTTTATAGTTTGCCAGGAACCATACAAAGGACTTTACATGTATTATGTCATTTAATCTTCATAGCATATTCTGAAGATAGGCAACCTTACTAGCCCAGTTTTTCAGACAGAGGACTCCAGGCTGAGGGAAGTTAGATAACTTTCCCAAAGCAAAACAAATACAGCTCATAACTGGAATTATGATCCAATCACTGGCTCTCAGATTCCAGTCCCTAGAACTAAGTTGCTGTACCTCTTTTCAAATAAAATGTACACTTAAATGTCATGACATTTCTAAAAATATTAGAGCCAGACTAATTTTGTGAACTCAGGGATAACATGTTAGAAACACAGAATAGAGATATCCTAATTGACCTTTTTGCCTTCTCTACTGTACATCAATAGTTATTGGCAACCAGCAGCCAGAATAATCTCTTCATACGTAAGCCTGATCATGTCACTCCTTTGGTTCAAATGCTCTCGTTTCTTCTTCAGAGTGAAACCAAAGTCCTTACAGTGTCCTGCAAAGCTTTGTACAGGCTGCTCCCTACCTCGTACACTATTTCTTTTTTTTTTTTTTTAGCTCGTCTTCAATCTCCTCCCTCCTTCATTCCACAGAGGTATATTGGCCTCTTTGTTGTCCAGAGAACACATTGTCCCTCCTCAGGTTGAATCTGCTGTTCCCTCCTTGTGATCACATGATTTGATATTTCAGCTTTTTGAGGCTTTTGCTCAAATATGACTTTCTCAATGAGAACTTCTCTGGCCCTCTGTTTAAATTATAATCCACCTGTGACTTTTCTTGGCACTCACTGTACCCTTTCCAAAGCCCTTAAAATTATCTGGCATATAGGATTTCACTTATTCTCTTTTTCTCCATAATACCTAAGATCAATGAGAGAAACAGTTGTGTATTTTGTTTGCTGTTAAATCCCAAGTACCTTGAACAGTGGCACATAGTAGGTGTTACAAAAATACTTGAAAACAGAGGAGAAAAAGTGAGCAAATAGTGCTAATAAGGCTAAAAGGCACACCATAATACCACTATTGACCATATTCTATTAGCAAACTGAGAAACAGATACACATTTCAACTGCAAATTGGAAATTTGATCTACAAACCTATGCAAAAATAAACAGAGACTAAGTTCAAAGTAATTTTAAATAAAAAGGGCAGGAAGATCTCACAAATCCACATATTTAATTATTAACAGGACAAATTGAAAGTTTACAGAAGAAAAAAGATATAAGATGAGCCACACACATACCTCGAATCTGAAGTGTTGCAAATAGAGTAACTAATAAAGTTCCTAACACAAAATGTCATGTTCAGAAAAAAATCAAGATTACAATGTCATGGATTCATTGTTCCTGTCAACTGAGAAGTGTAGGAAATGAAGTAAAATGTAACCAGTGACACCAATGAACAGAGTGACAAGAAGACAGAGGAATAATAGCTCCACTGTAATGACTCATGCACATTTTAATTCATCCTTGCTTTTTACCAGTTTCACATTAAAACCTGAAGGAGAAAGATGAGGCAGTAAAGTGAAGCCACACAAGACTTTTGTGAGTTTTTAACATGAACATCAGAGAAATCAAGTCAGAAAGAAGAGAGTGATCCTTAAAGAATTTTGAACAGTCATTAATTCCTCACAATGCCAGAACTAGAAAAGAAGACAAACATACAAAGTGACCTGGGGTTGAGAAAAGATTTTTGAAGAAGCTTCATTTTCCCAAACACTCATAGATTTGCTTTTGAACTATCTTTCGTTGGCATCCAAACTAGCCAAACTTTGTGAACTCAGCTCTCTCACCAGATGGAGTATTCTCAAGTTCCTCTCTAATACTATCTTCTCCAAGTGTAGTTGAAAAAGTGGAGGAGAAAAAAAAGCAAAAGCTCGGCAGAGGGAACCATTCTTTTTATTTTGGCAGTGATATGCAGCTCCTTGGCAGGCGGCACTGTTAGTTAACATTGTTAGCACTTTGAAATTGTCTGACTTTTGTCATGTGTTTAAGCTGATTAGCCCCCTGGGTGACTCTGGCTTCCAAGGCAGCATTTCTTTTGACAGCTTGCTGAGGGTACAGATGTCTGGACAACAGATAAAGTTCTTAGCCCTTATTTCTCATTTGGTTTCCGCTCAACTATTTTAATAGTGCCTGCAGACTTACGAACAGAAGGCGATGGTTTATAAGGTTTTAAGATGTTCACTTAGGGGCTAACCACTACTGGCTGTGGCAAATTTGCATCAGGAGCAGCACTTGTGACCCTCCCTTCATTCTAACTCCTTTCACATGTTGAACTTTCTAGATTCTATCTTTGCAATCTTAAATTAGCTCAAGTTGTTTCATTTTCATTGCTACTATCCTTTCCCCAGTTCTATTATTAATGCTTAGGTGTGAAACTAGCTTTCTACCTCATTCCTCATGATATGATCTCATCATCAGCTTTGTATTCCATTATTTCCTTCTGCATGGCCTCTGTTCCATCCAAACTAAAATACTTTTTATATCCTGTTTATGCCCATGAGTTCCAGGCTCTGTGCCTTGTTAATGATCTATCCATCTAATATATTTTTACCTATTGTTCTAAATCTATGGTTCAAAATCAAAGTTCTAGCCGCTGCTTTTTTTTTTTTTTGAGAGACCACAGATAATTTGGGGTTCTAGTACCAGAGCAGCTAGCAATCCAAAATGAAGGAGAGCTGGACATGGGTGTTTTTGGTGTGCCTATCACTGGATACTCCATTCACTTGGCAGATAGCCTAATGCCTAATTAGTTGTCTCGCTCTTGACCCAGGGCCCCTCACACAGAAAACTTGTTTATACTGTCAGATGCCCTTGTAGCTCCTATCTGACCCATATCCAGTTTACACCTGCCTTGCCATTGCTCTGGCATTGCAAGTCCAACCTGCTGTTCTCTCTGGCATCCTGGGTGAAAATCTTGGCCTGGGGCACTCCCTAATTCCTGAGATGGAAGGCACAGATCCCACATATTACTGCACTACTAAACAAGTTCAAAGATTTTTACCTATAGATCTGGGCAGGAAGGCTGAAAGGAATGCAGTTCTGCATCCCCAGGTCACGTGAGGTAAGAATGAATTGTCAGAAGAGAAAGAGAGAAGAGCACGTGGCAACTAATAGCACATATAAGGAAACACAGTGTGGGTCACTTCAAGTTCACAGGCAAATGCCTGAATGGTCCACTGAAAGGAAGCAGTGAGAAGGCCAGGGGCCTAGTCTGCCAGGCAGGAGGCATGCGAGAGATGCCTCTGAGGGTTTATCTCTGACCACTCGCATGAGCTATTTGGTTGTGGTATAGAACTAGAAGCCATGGCAAGGGTGACTGAGCCTTAGGACAAAGGTGAACTCGTCTTCAAAATGGATGCTGAGGTAACATAAAATTATAAGAATTCTCTAAGTACTACTAGCCATTGTGATATAGCTGGTTAATCCTAATAACTCTACTATTTTTAACAAATAACTCCTAGGTGTTTTTTTTTTTCAAACACCTTACGTTATTTCCAGTATATAGCCTCCATAAAATCAACCTTATATTCTGCTAACAAAATTCATCTTGAAAAACAAATTCTGATGGTCTATAAAATAATTCACATAGGCTATATTAAACTCCTTATTTCCATAATGCTTGTGGTGGCTTTGTTTTCCTGATTGAGCTACGGCTGATACAATATGCACATTTAAAAGCACACCTTTTTTTGTATTTTTCTTCTTGTATTTCTGGTATCTATTATAAACAATATTAATTCACATGCGTGAAGAAAATTAATAGCATTGATCAATGTTTCATTGTAATAGGAAAAACAAGATAACATTTAAGTATCCATCAATAATGAGGTAATTAATCTGAAACAGTTTTAAGTCATGAAATACTATTCAACAACAAAAGAAGATATCAGTAATATTGAAAATCTATATATCAATATCAGTCATTGATATTGAAAGTTTGTCAATATATGATGTAAGTGAGAAATAACAAATTTCCAAAAATACATACAGTGTGTGAAACAACACATGATAGAAACAAATGCACTGAAAATAGTCTAGAAGAATTTTCTACAAATTGTTACTTCTTGAGAAGGATGTATGTTTGAATGATGGGATGAAATAACTCTTTTGTTTTACTTACTTTACCAATGTATTGTTTAATATTTTTCAGAGAGAATGCATTCACATGCTATGCACTTATTTTAAATAACATATACAATGGCAAATACTGATCTCATGGTGGATTGCGTAATGGTGACCTGATGTGTTACTGTTTATGTTTGTTTATCTTTAGCTTCAAAACCACATCAGAGCAAATAGCGTGAGGAGTCTGCTTGAATGCTAATGTAATTTTTTTAAAGCACTGTCAAAAATAGGTTCCCTCAAGCAGTGCTAGTCAGAGTCCTGAACAGGGTATAATCTTCAATTTGGGGTATCATATTTCATGAGAAAAATTAATGACCGTGGCTCTGGAGTATATAAGGGTATAGAATCCATGTGATATTAAGCACTTTAAATACTGAGAATATTCACAATGAACCAGAAAAGAATATGTCATTTAGGAAGATGTTAGCTTGAAAGCAGCAAACTGCTTGCTTTGAAAAAAAAAAAAAAAAAACATCTAATATAACAAGATAGCCCGTGGTAAGCACTTTCAGGGTAACTCAACAAGCCCTCTATGATTATCTTATATTTTCCTCTCATAATTGCAAAACGACCTCGAGAATCATATGCTTTCATGAAAATACTAAAAGCTGAGATGAAGGGTGGGAAAGATCATTTGTCCTGCATCACTGGTTAGATGTCATCAAGCATAACTTCCACCTATCCACTTGTCAGTCATGTGGAGACAAAATGGCCACACATCAACACCATATGAGCTAATAACCCCTAAAAGCTATCCAAACTCTAAGAGTATCTTCACAAACAAAACAACCATCCGGCACTGTTAGAGAAGTAGAGTACAACCAAATTAAAAAAAATAAAATCAAAGTCCAAAACTTAAGTTATCTACCTGGAAAAAAAAAAGCAGATTGTGTACAGTCATAGAATCAAAATATTACACCCATTTACTAAGCCACCTGTAATACCAATGTTGTTTTATTCAAGGTAGAGAAAACATTAATTGTTCCATATGGTTGTAAATGTCACTTGGAAAAAGAAAATTGCTAAAGACTTTTCTTGTAAATTTTTTCATATGCCAATCTAAAGTACTATTATTATAACCTGAGGTATAAAACATATCCTTTTAGGAAAAAAAAAACTTGTATTATGTAAGAATACTTATCCTAAAAAAAATGTAAATGTATAATGAAGTATTGCTAACCTACTGTTACAATGTTGTATAGCAGATTGCCAGAACAAATTCATCTTGCTATTATTTTAAGTTCTAATCTTTAACATTCAGTACCATATTCTCAGATTCTGTTGTTTCTCTATGTGCTCAGTCAATTCCTTTTGTCATCATTATCTACTAAGTCACCTCACTGTATGGAGCACTTCATTATTTTCAATTCATACCCACTGAGAAGAAGGATTTAGGAGCCAGATAGTGATCATACCAGGGTAATTTATAAAAGTCTTCTTAGAATTTGTCCATTTTGCATGTACTAGTGACCAGCCCACTGATTTTTACATTACTCACTATTATTAAACCTGCAGAGATGCTTCACAGGGCTTCAGCCTTAATAATAATAAAAAGGCAGATGGAGGGAGGCACCTATTTATTACACATGAACATCTAGTTTATTTACTAAGCAATAAGTATTGGCCATAACATTGCTTCACTATCCTTCACTTTACCAGACTCCCAAGACTATCTAATCATTTCTTCATTATTTGCTTATTAATTCTAAATCCAATCATTAGATTTATGCTGCACTATTACCACTTCTTAAACCTAAAATGCTGTGCTTATTTCTTTTCATTCTATCTATTGACATATGCATTATCTATCACCTGTAAATTGACATGCACTTTCTAACACATTCTTTATGAAGTGACCAGCTTTCTGATTTAAAAAAAAAAAAATCTGTTCCTCAGACACTAACAGTCATCAACAGCTAGCCTATGACAATTGGTTTGACTTAAATGAAGTGTCTGAATGATGTATGGAGGAGAATATTTTGGGATGAAAACTATTTCTTCTATATCTAAAGCCTGCTAACAAACTATGCTTTGTATTATAATTTTAATTATATTTTTAAATTAAATGAATTTTATTCAATTTTATAGACTTTATCCAAAACTCTATATTGTTGAATATATCTTTATTCTTGAGTTTTCATTATGAAGTGAAGATTGGGTTCATGGCGTGCAGTAATTTCTGATACCAACCACCCAGAATTAGGTCAAACTCTACATGCTAAGAGCACAATTCTCTACATTGCCCTTACTTCAGACACCAGATGCAAGTTTTGGGGTCCCCAAGCCATTTTCATTTGTAACCTGCCAGCTACAAATTCAGGGATTTCCACTACCCACTTAGTTTTAAGAATTCACTAGAACAACACACAGCACTCAATAAAACAGTATATTTAATGATTAAAGTTATACTATTGCAAAAAGATAGAAATCAGAGCAAAGTACAGGGAGACATGCCTAGAGCGAGGTCTTAGAGGGTTTTAAACATGAAGCTCTATTGTCTCCAGAGATGCATTACCCATTTGGCACAAGGAAGTGTAACAACATGCAGAGTATTGCTATCCAAGGAAGTTCAACTGAGCTTAGTGTCCAGATTTTTATTGAGATTTTATTATGTAGGCATAATTGATTGAATCATTGGCCACCTGGTTGAAGTCAATTCCTACTGCTCCTACTCTCCCCAGATGTTAGGCTGGTAGCATGTGGCTCGAAGTCTCAACTCTAATCATGTGGTTGGGCTTTCTAGTATGGACAGTTCTTGTCCTACTTCATCTCAATGGCATAAACTATCTAGGAGTCCACCCTGAATCATCTAATTACCTAAACTATGAGGTGTGACACAGAAAACACACCATGAATAACAAAGACACTCCTATCACTAAGGAAATTCTAAGAATCTAGAAATTACTGCTCAAGAACTGGAAACAAAATTTAGCAAAAAGTTTTTTTTCAAGCGTTTGGAGGTTACTTCTCAGAAACCAGAAACAAAGTCTAGCAAAATTCTTGGTAAGAAAGGTCAGAAAATTAAATACATATATTTGAGATTTTTTATGCACATATTTCTCTATTTTATATGAAATTCAATATTTCTTAGACTCATAGAGGAAAGTGTCCTCCTAGTACACTAAATGTAGTAAAATACACTTGATGTTCAATGCTCATGAGTTTTTCTTATATCACCCATTTCCCAATAGTCAATAGCTCAGTTTGAAGTCATCCTCAAGGGGTTAACAAAAATTCTGGACAAAAATATACTTATACTTAACCATCATCAGGCTGCATTTTAACCCATTTTCTTGTTACCGAAAGTCACACAGAACCAGATGCTGATCATTTACATTACCATTGTTCCCATAGATAGTATTTCTGATGTTAGGGTCATAAGAATTTTGTTTAAGAATTGATTTGCATACCCATTGTTCCTACACATAGGTTATCTAACATTAGAATATTAAGACTTTTGTTTAAGAATTGCTTAAGATGTTTTTTAGATCCCAAATGTCAGCAAAACAGCTGACACCAGAAGAACCAATTCAGCATGAGAAAACAGTTTCTTTATTTCCCTGTCTCATGACTTCACTCTGTACTGTTTAGCCAATCAATAACTTTATAATTTGACCCAATCCAAAACCCTTAAAAACCCTAGCCTCAAAGTCTTCCGGGAGATGGATTTGAAATTTCTTCTTGTCTCTTTGCTCAGCAGCTTTATGATTAAACCTCTTTTTCTGCCGCAACTTGATGTCTCGGTGTATTGACTTGTTGCGCACATCAGGCAACTTATCTATTATGTTTGTAAGTTGGAAGAGGAGGGAAAAATAAAGGAGGCTTGTGTACAACATGCATTCATTAGCTCAAAGAGCAGCCAAGCAGGGCACACCAAAATATTAGCCCAGCATACATACACCTACAAAGACTTTCCTTCTACTGACTTAGTCAAACTTAGCTCTTCTCAGGACTTATGCTTTGATAAACTATGAGGATTTTTCTTACTGTAACAATAGGCTATATTTTAATCCTGATTATGGAACAGAACTTTTCCTCTTTTTTTCACTCTTGGTTTTTATTCAATGTATTTTCTTCTAGCTTTATGTAAACATTTAAAACATGCCTATCCTAGACGTAATAGCCCCTTTCTCCTGATAGAATAGTACCCCCAAAAGACCATCAAATAACTACAGAAAATTGATCAAATACAAAATATATAGTTTAAATACATATATATACACACACACATATATATATATACATATATATATATATATAAATCTTTAGTCAGAAAAATTATAGAGCTATGGTTTTGCATGCAATGTATTGTTCCCTAAAAGTACAGCCTGCAATTTGGAAAGAGCTGTCAATAATTTTATGATCTATACAATAAAAGCCATGTAGTTTAGCTTGTTTAGACAAATGTTCTTGATAGCTTAGCTCGGTGAACTAACAAGACTGTTACTCTCTATAATTCCAGGGATAGAAAAAGCAAAGAGCCATCAAATAATTTATTTGCTGTTTCATTGAATACTCATACTTTGAAATCAACCAAAGTATTTTAAGGTTTATATAACTCTAATGTTAGACCACCTATAAAAAGTATTCAGAGTGAAATAAAGTATGTTAAACTGACTTCTTTTTTAAATTTCATTTATTGTACTTTAAGTTATGGGGTATATATGCCGATCATACAGGTTTGTTACATAGGTATATGTGTGACCTGGTGGTGGTTTGCTACATCCATCGCCCCATCATCTATGTTAGGTATTTCTCTAATGCTATCCCTCCCCAATGCCGCCACCTGCCAGGCCCCGGTGTGTGATATTCCCCTCCCTGTGTTCATGTATTCTCATTGTTCAGCAACCACTTATGAGTGAGAACATGTGGTGTTTGGCTTTCTGTTCTTGTGTCATAAACTCACTTTTCTATTGAAATATAGTCACTTTAAGAGAAACAACTCACACTCTGCATATTTTTTCTTGAAAACTGAAACCCAACTTTTGAAAAAGTCAGCAAGATAAAGACTCTTATCAGAGTGACTGTGAGACACAGTCTTCTCACACAGGTGCGTGCATGCGCACGCACACACACACATACACACACACACACCTTTGTCAGGCAAATGGAAATGCATTAATGTAGGTCATTAAGTTATACTTTATATTTGTTAGTCCTTACCAGTTTAGATGCCTAAGGCCACTTCATTTATTGAGTTCTTTAAATAAATCCATTTTAAGTAGTCATTTATGTTTGGGACAAATCCCAAGCTGAAGTGATCCTCCATACTCTCCTTTGAGGGTGATTACTTTCATGTACTATGAAGACTTTTTGGTGGCATATAATGAGAATAAGAATATATTAAATTCATTAATATTTTTATTTTGTGAACTCTCTAAATATTTTTTTTTTGCTTTCTCATCTGAAAGTGAGTCTTATGACAATTTGTACCTAGAAATTAATAGAATTCTGTGATTCCTTAATAAATAACAGAATTTGGGTAAAGGAGGAAAATTATGTATATATGGTCAGCATAACTAAAATTATAGAAACAAATATCTTCCAAGAGGGGAAAACCCATCATTCAAAGTACACAGTGGATATGACTTTCCAAATAGACACATTTCAGTTATCATATAAAATTTAAGTTGGTGATTCTTAGATAACACAGGAGAATTTTAATCCAAATTCAAAAAGAATTTCACTTGCAAACACCATTGTATATTCAACTATTGCAAATTATAACTGTCTTTTAACTGGTAAGAAATATACTTCTTAAGAATTACCTTGTGTAATATGCAACAATTACCTTTATATTAGGTTTTAATTAGTTTATAGCATTTTCTTCCAAATTATCTGTCCTAAAGAAAAGGCTTCAGCAAAGATTAAACCTAAAAATAGTTGCATTCACATTTACTCAGATATATGGAAAAATAGTTCATTTGTTTTTCATTCATCTATATCCAGATGGTTTTCTTGACTTCATTTCCTATAGTGTCTCTAAAGCAATATATCTGAATATTTATCGATGTTTTACTTAATTTTTACAACACAAAGCTTTCAGTAGTGAACAAAGATAGGTAATTATCTAAAAGATATCTTTGCATTTGCTTGCCAAAGTCATTTTTCAGAAGTGCTTTGTTGTTACAAATTATAGCCCATTGGAATACTATTTCCTTTTAATTAAAGAGCAGCCTGATTTCTGTGAGACTTCATAATAGGCATAAGTTAAATAAGACCATTATTTCAAAATTTTCGCAGCTAAACTGACAGAAAATACCTAAAATTTTAGAAGTTTAAAAACTGTGCCCAGGGTGAAGGAACCGGTTTTATAGATCCTAAAATTTATGCAATTTGTGGGAGGTAGAGTTCTAAGAAAATACAATATAAGAAATACATAATTAGGCCAAGGAAGGGGTCAATGAATGTCCCTAAAACTATATTCTTTAGCTTTTTGGTAAACTTACTCTGGCTACCCATTAAAAACATACCTAAAGTGTTTGTTTTAAAACAGGTAAAATCACCGAATCTATTAATATATTAAACCTTCTATCATATTTCAAAAGACAGAAAATTAAAAATTATAACCATTTCTAAGATTAAAAATATGCTATGTACTGACAGAGGCCATGTTGAAAAATAAAACTTTACTACAAACCAAAAATTTCCAATCATCATCTCCTTTCAAATCCTTAGGTAAGGGAAGACCAAATGGCAATTTTTCATTTTTGTTGTTGTTTTGTTTTACCATGCAAATTAAAATCCACTGGCACTTCCAAGTGTCAGTAAGTCTATAATCATACAGTAAAATCTGAGGCTATGCAAATTTTGAAGTTGTAAATTAAAAAAGGGCTTGTCTTGGAGTTTATTAAACTGAGAGCCAAATTATGATTCTGATTTTTACTACCTCTGTTACCTGGGATATAATTTAATCTTTTTTGAATTGAGTTGTCTCATCTGTAGAGGGTAGAACCATAACCCCACCTTGAAAGTAATGTTGTAAAAATTATAGATAAGTATGTACAATTCTTGTCATGAGAAAGATTATGTAAATAGTAGTTTTGAATATCATAACTATCTTTTGTAGTATCCTTTAACACTAACTGCCTACAGATAGTTTTACTTTAACCGTATATTTATGCACAAATGATCAAAGCAACTTCAAACACTATATATGACTTGCTCTTATGAGCATTTTAGGAATATGGATAGGTTGTGTGTGGCTATGATTTTGTTCATGATTCAAATCAGTTTGGCTAAATGGGCTATTCCAAAAATCACATTCAAGTGAAACTTAAAATTGTCCTCACATTTTTTTTCCCATTTTTTTCATATTCTAGAAGAAACCAGAGAGACTTGCGACTTCTGCTTAAGATGCAGAAGGCTTAAAAACCATTACTTCTACTTTTACAGTAACAGCAAATTTACCACTTTTCTGGGACCCATCAGAAAGTTCACATCAGGGCAAAAAAACTAATCTGAAAATCTAAAGAGACAAATCCAAAGAGAAGAACGACATGAAGAAAATTGCCTGAAGCCAAAGAATATGGAGAGAAGAATTCAGTTACAATTAGTAACCTATTTCTAAAGTCCAGATGTGGGCAGGAATGAGAATATAGAATTTCTGGAAGCTGTAGATACTAGATGAATTCACACTAAAACAAGTACTCTACTCCGAAGACCTAAATGATACTCACAAGAAACACTAGGTAGGGATCTCTCATAGTCTGAAAAAACTTCTGCTATAGTGTCAGTGCTAAGAAGGAAAACAGCAAAGTAGAAAAGGCATAAAGTTCTGCCTGAACTCCAATGGAACACTTAGGGTAAGAAAGTGTTTAGTATCTGGGGTTAGGGCAACAAAGTCTTGTAGCCTTTAGGGCACTGATGAATAACTACTGAAGATGAGGAGAGGAGATTTTAAAAAATTTCTCTATTTCTGGGGCTATGTCATTGGGCCATACATCAGATATCTCAACAGGCTTTTTTCTTATAGAAATTAACAAGATGGTTTTACAATCTATGCGTAAAGATGAATGAACTTGATGAGTCAAAAACAATTTTGAAGAAGGCAAAGTCTGAGGAATCATGAGAACTGATTCTTAGACTTATTTTTAATCTACAGTAAAGACAATTCTGTGTTGTAAAAAGGATACATCTATAGACCAATGAAAATGAATGACCAATTCAGAAATAGACCTACACAAATATGTTTAATTGATTATCAATAAATATGTGAAGAAATTCAGTGGAAAAGGGATTGTCTTTTCAACAAATGATAATAAAACAAATTGAATACACATGGGAGAAACATAAATAACTTCCATTTGTATATATGTAAAAAGAAGATAAAATTTCAGAATTTTCCAAATTTATTATGCCAAGAGAAAAAGTTAAGCTTTGAAAACTGATTCACATAACATGGTTGTTTTCCTCTTGTGCATGACTGTTGTTTCTTGACCTTTGTGTGAAGATGCTATGCACTAGCCAGGCTCCCTATTCTTTATTCAAACCTAGGCCAAATGATGGAGATAGAGACCCTTGTGATTGTTACCTCTTTACAATAGAAAGGTAAGCAATTCCTTGGTGTGTAAGCAATAGTAGCCAGTCAAATCTTATGTATATATGTTAGCCTTTGTATGGGAAATGTAATTCTGATTAGCACTTCTTTTTTTTTTTTTTTTTTTTTTTTTTTTTTTTTTTTTTTTTTTTTTTTTTTTTTTTTTTTTTTTTTTTTTTTT